>NC_062530.1:24692535-25035035 GCF_022655615.1 Tachysurus fulvidraco
TTCATTGATGGGAATAAAATGGTAAAAACAGGTAATGGCTTGGTAAATAGGAGTGTGATAGGAAGGAAAGCTGCTCGTCTGAGTCAGTAATGATAGGTATGGTTGGATGGTTGGATAAGTGAAGCTCAAAGAGCCCTGAGGCGTCGCTCAGTAATGGAAGAACGAGACAGTTTTATGGTCTGTTGATGACGTGAAGTAGTGATGGTTTTGAAACAGGATACTGCTAAAAGAAGCTATTACAGTATGGTTTTATGATTTTAGCTCTGAAGAAGTTGGACTAGGCAATCAGGGTCACCAGGGTCACCAGGAAGGAACATACAGTATAAATAAACAAATTCTGTAATATTAGTAAATTACTATTATTTCCCATAATAATAATAATATAGCAGCTGGTTTATAGGGATTATCTGTAAGGAGATCTATGGAAGGAGTCTCCAGTCTCGGTGAACAAAACATTTCAGGACACTTTGAGTTGAGATTCATGACAACACACTAAGATTGATTAGTTTGCTACAACAGCATGCCCTGACACGTTTTATACCCTCCGTAGCCTGAGGGGTACGTAGAAAAGGCACTCATAGGTTAAAAGTAGGGCTGTGGAGGTGAGAGTACGAGGTAACAGTAGGTATAAACCATGGGGTTGGAAATAAAGGGGTAGGGGAAATTCTGCCTTCCAGTACATTCCAAATGCTATAGAAACATTACTGTAAAGATTTTTACTGATGTACGACTGAAGGGTTCAGTTTTGCTTATTCATCATCATAAGTCATTAGCATTTATGCTAAATTATTAATAGTGTTTTTGTCAACGTTGCCTCCTCAGCATTATACATTAACCCATGTGCTCTCTGGAACAGTGACTTTTTGTGTGTCTTGATCTCTTGTAGATGGAGTTTGCACTACGGCTGACTGCACACGCTCAGGTAAGCACATTTTACAGAGCATCACATGATCGATAGACATGAAATAGACACGAAACACCTTGGATCGCACTGTGTTTTCCTACGTTGGAAACTCCAACAGCTGAAACGATACTAAACTGATAAAAAGTAAAAGTAATAAATTAGAGAGAACAATTCAGACCAAATGGAAATATATCACAATATAGTTTATTGTTTATATCACAAAATAGGGTAGATTTAGAACATTCTGGAGGTTGACTGGATAACATGTGACACCCTACAGATTAGTTTGAAACTGTTCCTTGGCATTTCAGCATCTCGTCTCATCGAGAACATGGATCCCACTGTAAACCCATGTGAAAACTTCTACCAGTACGCCTGCGGAGGCTGGCTGAAAAAGAATATCATCCCTGAAACCAGCTCACGCTACAGCACCTTCGACATCCTCAGGGACGAACTGGAGGTTGTGCTTAAAGGTACCTGCCTTCTGGTTAATTGTGGGTAATAAGCGTTTAGTGGTGAATAAAATAGAGTTAGTTCTTTTTCACATACTGCTGCTACTCTCAAACTGTGTGGCATTTGGGTTTAGATTTGATTAGATTAGATTAGATTGGGAGTAAAACCAAATATAACCAAATATCACCAAATATCCAAACCAAAAGAAAAGACACAGTGGATATTTAATGATAAGCAAAATCGGATGGAGCTTTTTTCGGAAATCATGTTGGTCATTTTTGTTTTCAGTGGATGATTTTGTAAGTTGTAACTGCTGAAATGATAAGTTTGAAGTTGCTTCACTTGTCTGTTAACAGTACTGTGAACTACATCCTGCCTTGGGTCAGAATCTATCATTTTTGGTTTCTTTTTTATTTATTTAAGTATTCATTCATTCATTCATTCATTCATTTTCTACCGCTTATCCGAACTTCTCGGGTCACGGGGAGCCTGTGCCTATCTCAGGCGTCATCGGGCATCGAGGCAGGATACACCCTGGACGGAGTGCCAACCCATCGCAGGGCACACACACACTCTCATTCACTCACACACTCACACACTACGGACAATTTTTCCAGAGATGCCAATCAACCTACCATGCATGTCTTTGGACCGGGGAGGAAACCGGAGTACCCTGAGGAAACCCCCGAGGCACGGGGAGAACATGCAAACTCCACACACAAGGCAGAGAATCGAACCCCAACACTGGAGGTGTGAGGCAAATGTGCTAACCACTAAGCCACCGTGCCCCTAATTTAAGTATTCCTTTATGAATATTATACTAAAACTCTCTATCAACTAGACATGAAATCTAACCCAACTGTATTATTTGTAACAAACAGATAATATGCCCTAAACAAATAGAGCTACAGATATGAATGAAGGGCATACAATTAATTTTTCCAGGAAGCTTATCAGAAATGTTGAAAGGCAGATCCGTAGGCTCAGATAGTCAGATATGAAGCTCATAGAACAAAGAAAGACCGATATATTTACGGCGGTTATTCATTCATTTGTTTGTCCTTAGTAACCACCTGGTTAGGATTGTCACACCACTAAATATGAACAAGAATGGAAAGTATATTGGATAAAGTGCAACAAGTGGAGATCAGATCTGGATAAGGTTTTGTTGTACACAATGATTCTCTGATCAAAATAACGGCCAACGGATTTGACTAAAACATGTCCTGAATTTTATTTGTATAGCACTTTTAACAGTGGACATTGTCTCAAAGCAGCTTTACAGAACATAAGAAATATAGAACAAAAAATTCAAGATTAATATTAGACTTATATTTAAATGTGTTCATATTTTTCCTCAATAAACAAGCCTGAGGTGACTGAGGTGACTGTGGTGAGGAAAAAGTCCTATAGATGGAAGAGGAAGAAACCTTGAGAGGAACCAGACTCAAAAGTGAACCTCATCTTCATTTGGATGACACTGAAGGGTGTGATTATAAACTGTTATAAACACCAGAGAGTGTTATTATGAATAATTTCCTTTGTACGGTCAGATGCAGTCCGACAATCGTGTATCGATAAGGAGGTTGTTGTCCTCAGAGACCACATGGAGTTAGTAACTTCTCTTTGAATGTCTGAAATCTTCATGAAGCAGACCATAACTCTAGATGCCTCGTTTTCATCAGCGGATGAAGCCACTTCCACCCATTTCCTTCACAATGTTAAAATAGAGATGAATGTGTTGTGGCTGGAACCATAAATTACATACTACATCACACATCTAAGGTACTCAGATCTGTGTGAAATGAGTCAGAATTTCCAGTTGTCCAAACCCAGTTCGGTGATGTGGAAGTGTCACGGATATGGACTGATCTTTCTTTGAGTCTGAGCTTTGAGGAGGTGATTTTGGTGAGCATAGAAGACTCGTTGAAATGTGATAGCATTTAGGGTGAAGCTACTTGAAACCCGAGTCCATCAGCACCACCAACGATGGTAAGAAAGATGATCTTGAAGGTGTGAGGCTGGGGCTGATTTCTGTCTGGACCGAACTGTTGATTCAAAGTGATATGCAGCAAAGACTGTCACATTTTATTCTTTTTCGACCGGGTAGTGAAAGAATTACAGTCGTCGAATTTTAAAATAAAGTAGTGTGTTTAAAACTCCCAGTGAACTTTCCCAGTGAAGTCAGACATTGCCATTAAGGAGTATGAGAAAGTTTCCTTTTCCCTTTAACTTATATCAACAATCATAATTTATTGCTAATAATAAAAATTTCTTTCTATACAAAGCTTCTGTCAGTTACTGATCATTTGCTGCAATTAGCAATATCGTATTAACCAGGCTGTAATATTGAAATGAAAACAACCGAGCGACTTCGAAGCTCAGAAGTTCTAATTAAATAAATGATGCATTTGGCAACTCAACATACCTTAATTTAATTTGAGCAGCGTTTTTTTTTTTTTTTTCATCTGTTCCTGCTAATCACTTATATGTCAGAGGAATACAGTACATATCGTGTGTGCATGACAAACAGTGTGTAATGAAAATAATTACTCGGGGCTGGGGCTTAACCAAGGAGGTCATGACTTCCTCAGTAAAACAAGTTCTGCAGCCAAATCCCATCGTTAGCTCGTTCACTGCGTTGGGCTTTTGAAGAATTAAAAAGAAACTTGATGTGGAAATAAGAACATATTTAGAGGCTCTCGTGGAGGGTGAGAAGGAATGAGTGCCTAGGTCTTAGCTGCCTCGGCCACCCTTTATGCATCGATCAGTATTTGTTTGTGATTACTACAATATTGCGCTGGCATCGTGACAGCTTTGGGCCGTGGCTGGCTTCCAATGATTCATGTCTTTACATGCGGCAAATAAGGATGTAAAAGAAACCGGATCATTGACAGAATTCTGAATGAGAGATATTAAAATGCCTTTTAGACTCTGGGATCTGTTGACACATCACACTTCAGTTAAGGACACGATAATTGATACCGTATCAGTAATATTAATGATATGGCAACTGATGTGATGTTAGTAACACTGCCTAAGTCCATAAATGCGTCTTATCTCGCTTGCTTATTACACGGTGCTTCTAGTAACCATGAGTCATCGTGTTGTTTGTCTAGACCAAGGGTTCTCAACTTTTTGCAGTCTATATAACTATAAAGAGTCTTTCGACAGAGCTATTTACATGTTAGGCTAATTATTAAAATGTGCACCATCGTATTTAATGATTGGAGGATCAGGGTCCAAGCCCCAGCACTGCCAAGCTGTCACTGTTGGACCCTTGAGCAAGGATCCTATCCCTCTCTCTGTATTATGGCTGACCCTGTGCTCTGACTCCAACTTCCAGAAAGTTGTCATATATAAATAAAATTTTTTACTGTGCTGTAATGACAAAATAAAGGCTTCTATATTCAGGCACTTTACTGTATTGGAGCTTTTAGTGTCAGAAAATTTCAATGATCGAACACAATGTTTCCAAATGGTCATTATGTTTAAGGTTTGGATTAAACCCACAGAATTACAGCATGCAGATAATAATAATAATAATAATAATAATAATAATAATAATAATAATAATAATAATAATAATAATAATAATAATAATAATAAACAGGGGGCACGGTGGCTTAGTGGTTAGCACGTTCACCTCACACCTCCAGGGTTGGGGTTTCAATTCCCGCCTCCGCCTTGTGTGTGTGAAGTTTGCATGTTCTCCCCATGCCTCGGGGGTTTCCTCCGGGTACTCCGGTTTCCTCCCCCGGTCCAAAGACATGCATGGTAGGTTGATTGGCATCTCCTGAAAATTGTCCATAGTGTGTGAGTGAATGAGAGTGTGTGTGTGCCCTGCGATGGGTTGGCACTCCATCCAGGGTGTATCCTGCCTTGATGCCCGATGACGCCTGAGATAGGCACAGGCTCCCCGTGACCCGAGAAGTTCGGATAAGTGGTATAAAATGAATTAATGAATGAATGATTGAATGACTGATAAACAGGATCGTAACTAAGAACTCGGATTCCGCTCTGAAAATGATGATCAGGATCGTTGATGTGAGAATTTCTCTGAAATGCTTGGAAAGTGGATCATAGGTCATAACAGGCAGTTATTAACCATTACAAATCAAATACATCGATAAAAACGTTTATTTAAAATAGTATCTTTTCTGTGAAATAAGTGCAGTATGATTTGAGTGTGTAGACGGACTTCTATTTGCGGTACAGCAACCCCTGTGTTCAGGTATGAGAGCAATAAACCGAAGCATGTTAGGACCTCGCTGAGAGACAAGGAGCAGCTGCACATGCCGCTGAACGAGCGATAAAACCGAGGCAAAGGCAAAAAAATGAGTCAAACATACAGTCAGAGTGAGCAAGAAGATAGCAAGTAGAACGGAGATGTATGTAAATCAGCGTACTATTACGCGTCCTATTCTTATCCTCCAAGGAAGCGAGAAGCGTTTCGGATGTACTTTATGTTAGGAATGCTGTGTCATGTCCTTTCAGATGTGTAACTCTGAACCACACTATTAACTCAGCAAACTCTGACAAGCTGCCAGGCAAGGGGATAAACGTTTGTGTGCCATCATAATCCTTAAACTGCCATACTGACATTTCTATTTCTATGAGTCTCACTCATTAGTTACAAGTTAAAGGTCACGCTGGGATTCAGCTGATGTTAGGGATGTGAAGTGTTTGGTGTTGTTGCTCTGGATTTGTCATTCATACTGAGGGTGAACATTAACCAGATGTCAAGGAGAAGAATTTTATTATTTCACAGCATAACTAAGACATATGACTACCAATAATAATAATAATAATAATAATAATAATAATAATAATAATAATAATAATAGGGGGGCAAAATAAAATAAAATCTGCTAAAATCTGTATTTTTATTATTTTTTTCCAAACATTGAAATTCAGTTAGGGGAACACGGTGGCTTAGTGGTTAGCATGTTTGCATCACACCTTCGGGGTCAGGGGTTCGATTCCCACCTCCACCTTGTGTGTGTGGAGTTTGCATGTTCTCCCCGTGCCTCGAGGGTTTCCTCCGGGTACTCTGGTTTCCTCCCCCGGTCCAAAGACATGCATGGTAGGTTGATTGGCATCTCTGGAAAAATTGTCCGTAGTGTGTGAGTGTGTGAGTGAATGAGAGTGTGTGTGCTCTGTGATGGGTTGGCACTCCGTCCAGGGTGTATCCTGCCTCGATGCCCGATGACGCCTGATATAGGCACAGGCTCCCCGTGACCCAAGAAGTTCGGATAAGTGGTAGAAAATGAATGAATGAATAATAATAATAATAATAATAATAATAATAATAATAATAATAATAATAATAATAATAATAATAGTAGTAGTAGTAGTTCTACCTGCAGGGCAAATCACAGCTCGTCACTCTAATACCATGTCGTTTCTATCCAAAGAGCTCATTCACAGGGATTTTCCTATCAGATGCTGATTCTCCAGGTATTTTTTTGGAAGGAGTCTCCAGTGTCATCCTTTTGTAGCGGCCCGAGGTAAAGCTGTAACTTTAAGCTTACCGATCAGAATCTTTAGTACAGACAGATTTGAGGTTTCTCAGTAGGAGAAAATAAGGGAATGAGTGTTTAACGGGATTTAACAGGAAATAGCTTGTTTAAAATAATTCCAGAACGTTCAAAAAGTACAACTTGTGCTGTAACTGTAATGCTTCGAAAATTACTCAGGTACAAAAATGATCAATACCGTAACAGTAACAGTAACTCAGTAGTACTTACAGTAACCTCTTCATACATCACTCAAAGTGTTTTGTAGTGTCTTACAGTATATAACTACAGTAACCAGACCTGTTAATCCAAAGTGCTCGTCTCAAATCCGGTGCTTTCCATATTGTTCGCAAGCTTGTTTTTGTCGTTGATTTGGTTTATGCAATTAATTACTGGTCATAGACGTCAAATATGAAAAAAAAGACATAAGGTTGAGAGCGTGACTGGGAGAGAGGGACAGTTTTGAAGCTGTAGGAAACCCAGCCACACACACATCGGGTGGCCTCTAATCCCATCACACACACATGATCTTTGCCCTTTTTTTTCCCGGAAGCGTTCTAACGCAAGCCCAATTAAAAGCAATCTCAAGCCCTGAACGAACGAGCAAGAAGTAAAAAAAAAAAAAGCAAAAGTATATATTTTTAAAATCTTTACATATATAATGATCATTGGCACTGCTGAGGTATTGTATTGTATATTATATTTTCATTCCGACTTTCAGCAGTTTCATGGTCGGTTGATCAGCTGGCAAGCGCTCTTAAAAAATAATAATCAACAACTTTGTACTAACTCTCAGTGCTGGAAATAAAATCATGCAGTGAGCAGGAAATGAGGCTGGGAAGACATGTCGTGTGTGTGTGTGTGTGTGTGTGTGTGTGTGTGTGTGTGTGTGTGTGTGTGTGTGTGTGTATGCAGAATACATGAGTTACTTATTACTTTATTCACTTTAAGGATGTTTCCTTTCGGTTTTACTTCAAGCGAATGAGTTGTGAACTGATATTTCATCGTTAGTAAAGAGTTTCCGATTAGTTCTGGTTCTAGTCGGGTCACATGGGTCATGTTACCAGTGGCCCAGACTTTAAATAGATGAGATACAGGAACTGTATTTTTTTTCTCTATCTGGCTTTAAGTGTTTTGTTTTTTTATTTTATTTTTTTAACATGCTATATTATTATTACTCGAAACTCTGAACGTGTGTGGAAAACCTTTCTGTATCCTCTGATAATGTTTGATTTTCTACCAACAGATGCATCATTTATAAAATCTGCTAAAGAATCTTTCCTGGTTCATGTATTTTTTTTCCCCAAACATTGAAATTCAATTCAAAGTTCATTTCATTTATATATAAATTTATATATATAAATTTTAAGCTTTACATGGATAGAAATATTCAGAATAATTTGATTTTATATTTATTCCAAATGATCGAGCCAGAGGTGATGGCTCTGGGTTGATGATCACAGGATCGGGGTTCAAGGCCCAGCACTACCAAGCTGCCACTGTTGGGCCCTTGAGCAAGGCCCTTAACCCTCACTGCTCCAGAAGCCCTGCATCACGACTGACCCTGACCTCTGACCCCAACCTCCTCAGTTAGGATATGTGAAGAAATAATTTCACTGTGCTGTACTATAGATGTGCCAAAATAAAGGTTTCTATTCTATTCATCTATGAGAAAGAAACCCTGAGAGGAGCCAGACTTATCTGAGTGACACCAGACAATGGGATTATATTATTTTCTATAGTGTATAGAGTTAAGTGGAATTGTGTAACCAGGAGCTTTTGAGCAACTTACTGTATAATTTAAGATTAAGCATCGGCATCATTTCCTCCGAATGACAGGAAAACAGCAGGTCAGTCAAAGCCACTGGCAAGAGGCACTTTTTAATATATAACAAATTAAGAAATATTTTTCAACATCTGGACTGTGATGGCTGCTGTTCGCCAGTTCATGAGACCTCTATGGAAATGTGAGGGGAAAAAAAAGCTTATTTTATGGTCCTTCTGGATCTGTTTTATGAATCTCTCTCTCTCTCTCTCTCTCTCTCTCTCTCTCTCTCTCTCTCTCTCTCTCTCTCTCTCTCTCTCTCTCTCTCTCTCTCTACCTACAGGTGTGCTGGAGAGAGATGATAACCTGAGTGGTAGTAGCTCTTTAGCCAAAGCCAAAACCCTCTACAGGTCCTGCATCAATGAAAGTGAGTGTGAGATTCCTGGAGGAAAGTCTTATATCACCGATCACCAAATTCATGACTTACACAACTCCATTTTTTCACCCCAGCAATGTCTCTTTCTTATTAGCTTAACTCCACTTATTGAAGAATTCATGGTATTTACTGAATAATATTTATTAGGTATAAGATGAGAGAGGGTTAATGTTTTATGAGGGATAAGAAGCTCACCACTCCAAAGCAAACTGTATCATTCGAGAAGTTCTTGAAAAAATGGTTTGTCTGATTTTTAAGCTTTGATAAGAACACAGACTTTTGTCAGATTGTGTTGTCAGCATTCAGAGCAGGTTGCTTTGAGCGTTGGTGCAGGTTTTTCAATGTTTGGTGTGTTTTTATGACAGGTCTCATTGAACAGAGAGCTGGGACACCTCTGATCTCAATGCTGCCAGATGTTTTTGACTGGCCCATCGCGACGGATGGCTGGGACACCACGTTTGGTATCTGATTACGTTCTTATGTTATGTACTAGATTCTATATCACAGAGTGAATTAAATATGTTTTTATATCAGTCACATCCTCTTTTTAGGCGTCAGCTGGAGGGCAGAAGATGCCATTGCCAGACTGCATGAGAAATACGGGAAGCGAGTATTAATAAGTTTTTTTATCGGCACAGACGACCGAGACTCCAATTCCCACATCATCCATGTAAGTGTTCACATACAGCCGCTTTTTGTTATTCTTTTCCCTTTACTTCCTCAGCTTTACCAGTATTTTAACTCCCTTGCTATCCTTTATTATGTTTTTGTTTTTTTATGCAGTGTCTTTTTATCTTGTTCTTTCTTTTCTTACCTTTTCTTTCTTTCTTTTTTTTTTAGCTTTTAGTCCTATGGCACTTTGCCGGCTCTACTTTATTTAAACAACGAGAACCACTTTGCGAGAGAGCCAAAGACTCACAATCTCAAAATCTCCATGAACAAATAGTCTCTCTGTTATTGAAACTTGGAAGAGATTACATGTGTCTTTTTTTATTTAAATCATGGTAACTGATACTTTTTTCCCGGTTCTGTCGACGCTTTGAGTTCCTGTTTAGAATGAATGGTACTTCTGTGTGTGTTTGTCTGATTCTCTGCACCAGTTCGACCAGCCGAGCCTTGGCCTGCCCTCCAGAGACTACTATACCTGCACAGGGCCGTATGAAGAGGTAACTTCACCTGTTAGACCAAAGTTTTGTCTCAGTTCCTTTCTCTTTTTCTAGCACAGATACACACTGTTACAGTATATCCTACAGATTTATAGTGTACCTAAAGCTATAGGACACTGACGAATTCAACAACAGGCAGGTTCTGATGTCACTGGTATAAAAAAGGTTCTTCATTGGTTCTTTGTATAGTTCTATGAAGAACCTTGGAACGTTCTCATCACACAAAAACTTTATTCAGACAGCAAACGTGTTCTTTATGGTGCTTATTCTCATAAGAACCATTTACTGAAAGGTACTTTGGGGAACCAAAAATGGTTCTTTTTTTTGGAAAACAGCTTTTTGGTTCCACCTGGAACCTTTGTTTTTAGAAATGTTGAAGGTTTGTCACGATTCTGCTCACTTCAAACATAAAGTTAAAATCTAAGCATGAAAACTCATAAAACAAATAAAAAAAGTCTTGAAACATTCTTTTCTGCGAGTTGTGCGTTATTTAATAGATCAACAATAATTTTTCTTTGTCGTTTAAGAACATTCATTCAATCCTGAATCATTTGGGCTATTCCACATTTGGACAAGTCACATGATCAACAGGAAGCTTTGTTGTATGGATCGAAATGAAAATTTCAACGCCGTCGCGATGTTGTTACATGTTTGACGTCGCAAAAAATGTTACACAAATTCTAGCTTGAAATTAAATGATGGATTAATTTAAACATGTATTTTGAGTAAATCGTTATGAAGTGTCATTTTTTTTATTGTTTTTGCATATTTGCTAATTCTATGCTAAATAAAAAGAAACGACGAGATAACACACTTCATAAGAGAAAACGTGCATTTTTCTTAGATTTATGTCTGTGCTAAAGAAATTAAATTCAATTGAATTTTGCAAATGATTTTGTAAATGATTCATCTGATGGAATTGAATCTAGTACAAAAATATTGGCACCCTGTTTGCATCATCAACTCTCTCTGTCAATGGAGTGGCAGATATGACGATATGTTGTCTTAGTTCTTCGTCGTTTAGACTGTAGGGTCTGTGGAGAATCATGAAAGACATCACCCTGATGTCTCGCCCTTTCTCGGAACAGTCGGTCCCGAATTTAATTTGACTTGTTGCTAAATTGAATCGTCTCTCTCTCTTGCATGTTTTTTTATCCGTCATCCTTCGCTCTAGTTTTCCACTGTGTCTGGACCCTAAACACAGATATCTGATTATTCAGATTAGATCTGCGTCTCTAATGTGTTCCAGGTCCAGCAGGTAATTAGTACAAACACGACTGGAAATGAGACACACACTTTAGCTCCGTCCCACAGGACACGCCGTAGCGGATAAAAGAACACGAAGTGATAAATATTCATAGAGAGTATGAAGTGTCCCGAGGGAAAGAGCAGAGACGGAAAAGTCAGAGAGGATAGACAGAGGAAGGGAGGGGGAAAGATAAGCCCAATTAACTGGTATAACGCCTCATGGGAGATCTGGAATGCTTCCTAAATAACCGGGGAGCTAAACATCAGGAGGTGTATACTATCTAGTTCATAATTTAAAAGCATATCCACCCTGCTAACATTTTTACACACACACACGCACACACACACACACACACACACACACACACACACACACACACACACACACACACACACACACACACACACACACACACACACACACACACACCTCTCAGTAGTGTGTTGCTCTTTGTTCACAGGCCTGTAGCACATATGAGAACTTTATGGTCGATCTCGCTGCGCTGGTGCGTAAAGACAGACGCTTGGAGGTGAACGAGACAAAAATCAGAGAGGAAGTGGCCATAGTGATGCAGATGGAGAAGGAGATCTCTGATGTAAGCACATGTTCATCTTATATTTTCCATGTTTGTATTTATACATTTTTTGGTACTACATAATAAAAAGCTGTGTCTGGCCACAAGAACAATTTTTACTGATCAGAAAACTAATCAAATGTAACCGCTTGACTAAATTGTAAATACAAAACTAATACATTTACAAAACAGGTTGCTCTGGGTTCTTTATTGAACCCTGGGTTCTGTACTTGGCCATTAACCCCGGAAAAAAAAGGTTCTACGTAGAACCCTTGGAGAACAATTAAGGTTTAATATTAAAACATTGAAAACAGTGAAATGGGTGCCATTACTTTTTTGGAGTATTATCTCTTATGGGGCTTCCATCACATGGAAGTCATGAAACTCTTCAATAAGTGGGAGGAGTTTCGCTGCTATCAAAATTCTAGACAGTTTTGAAGTACATTTATACCATTTGAATTTGCTGTATTTTCTTAATAATAATAATAATAATAATAATAATAATAATAATAATAATAATAGCTAAATGATTGTAAACAGAACGATTTAACTTGGATTCAAAGATCATTGAGTTCTTTTCAATAAACCCTTCAAACCAGTTCTCTAGCAGTTCACCACTTCTCTCAATAAACCCCAAAAGGAACCTTTACTGGGTTCCATTCATGAAGCAAAACAGAACAATTCCCTTTAACTGTAGACTAAAATCATCATTTAAAGCTCAGTGGTTCCATGCAGAACTCTACATATGAGGGTTTTCCTTCTAGACAGTTTCTTTTTCTTTTCTTTTCTTTTCTTTCCTTTCCTTCATTTTATTCCTCTCTACTGAACCTTTTGCTAACTGCCTGTTTAAAAGCCAACATGCAGTTCCCCTGCTGTATTTTTACATGGCTGGACTCTAGGTCTTGTAAAATCTTTCATGTTTCTTTTGAAGATGAAGTCAGAGATGAAGATGCTGCGCTCTGCGGCTCTCACGTTCATCTGCTGTTTCTGTGGCTCTGCTCTCACTCAGAGCTCACTTTGTGCCTCGGAGTCTTTTAAGTGCGTTAGAAGCTTTAAACCAAAACCTGGAAGAAGTAGAACCAGGTTTAATACGGTGTTTATACGGACACAGGAAGCTTTCTTTGGGCTTAAAGCATAAGAGGGGTTTATGATAGTGTAGACGTGCACAGCGCCGTCGTATTCACAGTAATGATCGGTTCTTTATAACAGCGGATCTGACAGTTATGACTCTTTACAGATGTTAAGTGAGAACAGGAAACAACTTGTTTCATCGATATTTCACAATATTAAATGTAGCTAATGCAGGAAGTTCTGTAAATAATAGCGTAAGCATTAACACAGTGCTTCAGGGTAAGATGACTTAAAGTCTTGAGGACTTGCTGATTATTTTCCTCCTGTTGGTTAGACAGTACAATGATTACAGAAAGGAAATACTTCAGATACTTCAGACATAACATTTCAAAGGTTAAGATCGCTTCATTGGATGGACAGATGGGTGAAAATGAAAAAATATGGATTTCCCTTAATCGCTTCTCCTCAAAAACCTTCTTCCTGCTGCTTGTTCTTGTTCCTGCAGGCTACAGACACACCAGAAGATAGAAACAATCCTGTTCTCCTCTATAACAAGATGCCCCTGGAGACCCTCAACACCAACTTCACACTCGAGTTCGAGAAAACAGTACGAAACACACCTTATTATCTGAGCATTTTATGTTTCATTGATTTTTGACAGCAAGTCTCCAAGCAAGAGGAGGGAGTTTTATATGACTTTATATGATTACTGCAATGTGCATAATCAGAGCATTCAACCGTATAAGAATATAATATTTAATAAAAAATATCATTTGTGTAATATATGAATGGTCACAAACGAAAAAAAAAGTAATAAATTGAATATCACTCGAATGGTATCTGTTTTAAGACAGATGTTTTAGTATAATATTTGGACATACAGATGTTCTCAGCAGCTGGTCACCACTATTATAATATAGAAATAAAGACCTGCTCATGACTAAAATATACTCTGTGACACACACTTCAGTGCACCATGTCACTTTAAAATGTAGAATATATTTTTATTCTAGGTTCTACAGCTCAATAATACATCTAACTTAAATTCATTCATTGCTTTATGCCATGTTGCTGTCTGAGAGTTTGTTGTATTGTATATTGTAAAACTATATCGTGTACAATAAAGTACCTTTCCTTACCGTACCTTACCGTACCTTACCTCGACGTAGCCATCCAAAATCATGCTCAGTATAATAAAAATATATATATATCTGGGTGTAATTCATACAGCAAGGTGAATGATCAGTTGAGGTTGATTTTCCTCATAACTTTTCTATAAGCAGAATAATTTTGAGGTGTTAATTAAAGACTTTTCAGCCTCAGACTGTCGATTCCTTTCCAGGTTTTTAACTGGACTCATTTTACTAATAAGATTATGGATGCAATCAACCTTCCCATTGAGGACAGTGAGCAAGTCATCCTTTATGCCCCGAATTACTTGAGGAGGCTCAACCCTGTCCTGGCTAAGTACACAAAGAGGTGAGTTACTTAGAATACACTCCAAAAACTATCCTGAACATACCCTGATAGGCAGCTTCATACCTGGAGAAGATCCTAATCAAACAAGATCAAAGTATGCTGGGTCAATTTATTTTATTTAGTACATAGCACTTTTAATAATGGTTAGAGGTCTTATATTTGAATGTATTTGTATTTATCCCCATTTATCCCTAATGATCAAGCCTGAGGTGACTGTGAAAGAGGATAAACTTCCTCAGATGGTATGAAGAAGAAACCTTGAGAGGAACCAGACTCGAAAGGGCACCTCATCCTCATTTGGGTGACACGAGAGAGTGTGAATATAAATGACCATAAACACCAGAGAGTGCGATCATAAATAATGTCATATACAATCAGTTGGATATACAGGAGCTTCTGAGCTTCAACACCAACTGCTCCATCAAAATGAACAGAGCCTTCAAATGGTCTTGGCTTGGATATGAATGCGAGATAAGGATTATGGAGCTTCTATCTGATGTGTATAGAAGAATTTTGCCACATACTGTATACATTACAGCACAGTGAAATTCTTTCTTCACATATCCCAACTTTGGAGGTTGGGGTCAGAGTACAGGGTCAGTCATGATACAGATCCCATGGAGCAGTGAGGGTTAAGGGCCTTGCTCAAGGGCCCAACAGTGGTAACTTGGAAGTGCTGGGTTTTAGACCCTGACCCATGGCCTTAACCACTTGAGCCACAACTTTCTAAAGTATCAAGATATTGTCTGAAAATTTTAATTGTTAAAGTACATATTTGGGATATTGTCTTAGAAGGTGATACATAAACATGACAACATTCTGCCAGAACAGGGCTTTAAATAAAGGTTTCTAGCCAGACGTTTCCCCGTCATTAGGGTTAACCAGGTCTGTTTAAAGACTTCTCTACTCTTGGGAAACTTAACAACCAAAATTTTAGATATACATAAGGTTCATGGCATTTTGGACCCTATTATACAGAGCAACTTACATTTCATCTAAATATTTGTAATTATATTTTATACATCTGAGCAGTTGAGGGTTAGGGGTCTTACTCAAAGCTCTGGGATTTGAACGCACACTTTTCTGATCAGCAGCTTAACTTCTTTACTATTGACATCTTAACCTCATCACTGTTGGTAGTGTAAAAGCAGCTGCACTTTCGTAGATCTGTCATAGAACTGCCTTTATATAACATATCGTCTATATGCAGTATTTTCTGCAACTGGATGGGTTTTTGTGTGCAGAGACGTCCAGAACTACATCGTGTGGCGTTTCGCTATGAACATGGTGGTTGGCCTGAGCAGAGCGTACAGAGACACCAGGAAAGCTTTTAAAAAGGTTTGCATCATCACTTGTTCTTGTTGTGTAACTGATAGTGGACTGATGGCTTTACTACGTTCGGCTTTTGGGCTCATGTCTCTGGAGGAACCAGAGTGGAAGTAAAAAAATTTGAAAGTTGTCCACATTCCTAGCCCATAATGTTGCCATATATTCTCATCTCTCTCTCTCACTCTCTCTCTCTCTCTCTCTCTCTCTCTCTCTCTCTCTCTCTCTCTCTCTCTCTCTCTCTCATGTTCTGACCTCTCTCAGGCCATCTCTGGTACCAGTTCGGAGGCAGCAATATGGAGGCAGTGTGCGGTCTACGTCAACAGCAACATGGAGAATGCTGTCGGCAGACTGTATGTAGAAGAAGCCTTTGCTGGAGACAGTAAGGACATGGTGAGTTGTGGCTCAACTAGCTGTTATACGGTAATTGTGTGTCCATGTTTCGTGCTCACATTTAGCCTGGTGTCATTTGGAGACTGTTGTACAGCTCTTGGAAAACATGTTTGTGCAGCAAACACAGCTATGTGTAGGCTGACGCTTGCTGCATTCGTTTCCTCGTTTTCTTGTAAGCTAAGCTCCGTACCACCTGTCATAAAGACACTTAACACACCATTAATCACTGCCTTCTTCAGGCCCCAGGACGACTAGCGTGTGCCCACTTTTCCTCAACACAGTGCACAGAGATACACTTCTGATGTAGGGCCATGTTCAGATCTTCTTGCAGATAAATATGAGATTGGAAATCGGAGAAAGAGCAATTTTTTTTGCCCTAGGCTAATTTCTGTGCCATGCGACAGCATTTTTGTTAATCATTGTTAATCTCTGGATGAACTGTGAGGCTTGGATAGTAGCTCTTAATTTGTTACTAATGTTTTTTTTTTTGTCAAAACTGTTAAAAAAATGTTTAAATTAAATTTAGTAGAAACGATGAACGATGAAATCACATTTTAATGTCAACCATACGCAATATTTTTTCTTCAACTGACTGACACGGTCCTGTATTTTTTCGGTGTACTCTGATCCATGTATTCAGGGGTGAACTTATTAAATCGATAAGCATTTCAGACATACATTACATACACATATGGATTTCTGTTAAAGGTGAAGTTTGGGAAAGCCGAGCCATCGCCTCTGGTTTTACAGATTAGAAATCTAAACATTGTTGAGTCCAATCAAAACACGATATGAAGTAGTACAGCATTATAAGCATTCGAGGAAAACAAACATTCGCTGTCCAAACTTAACCGAGACATGTGAAACGATTCTTAGAAAGCAACGAAGTACACGGCATACCGAAAGGCATGTCGATGTAATTCTTTTCTCGTTCTGACAAACAAATAAATGAGCCAGATCAAATACATTTATGTAAATAATGACCCAGCAGCTCAGTCTATGAAAATATACACACTAATCCGATTTACTATGTAAACTCTACCCTATATCAATATTGACATGAGTGTAGAACTTATCTCATTATATGATCTACAGTTTGAGTCCAATTTTCTCTTTTTTTTCTTTTGTCCTCATCTGTCCTGCTTGACAAATATCACATCCAACGGATATATCACTGCATGTCGAGACACAGACCCTTTTCGTCATCACGGACATTCATGAGACTCGTTTTTGTTTGGAGTCTAGAACCCATTGACTAGTATAAGCTCGTCTGTCAGCTGTTGAAGAATTTGTTTGTACTTCACAGTTTGCTCGAATAATCTCATGCATGTTTTAGCTTGTTGTGATCGAACTGTTATTCTAAGCGTTTCCTGTAAAACTGGTGTTGTAAAATACTTTATTGTTGGCCTGCTGCGGTTTGATGGTATCGTTTGATGATACCTTGCCTCTACTGTTAAGATCACTCATTAACGTTATATACAAAGGAGTCAAGATAAACATATTGCATATACTGTATATGTATTGTATATTGAACTGGGTACACCTTCTATATAGATTAATAAGTCTTGCCTACAATTCACACATTAAAGGCAGGGTCTCCGATTTTTGAAAGCCAATGTTGACATTTGAAATCACCAAAACAAACACGCCCCTAACCCAAATGGGTTCCACCCCTGTATTTATAGCTCCGCCCCACACATACATACGTAACCCAGACAACTAATGGAAAGAAATGTGTCTTTATCATAGCTGAAGGGAAGAACAATACGATTGTAGATAAACAAACAAGCAAAAATGACACACAAGCATAATCATGTAAAGGACAAAGGCATATATTAGTTCTGTGTAACAAAGCAAAACCAACGTCACTCACCTATCGAGAAGGAAAAAAGCGCCTCGGCGTCTTAAGTAAAGTCGGCCACGTATTCACAGATTGGAGTTTCCCGAGTCGATAACTCCTGAGCTAAACGCTGTTACTACACAAAACGCGGTTGTAGCTGCCTCTCTACATTACTACGATAGAAAAGAGGTGTTATTTGTGTAGTAACAGCGTTTAGCTCAGGAGTTATTGACTCGGGAAACTCCAACCTGTGAATATGTGGCCAACTTCCTGCTCCTTCAGTTCTCTCCAGCGCTGGAAAGCTGATCCTATATTAACATGTCCTACTTCTTGTCCTTATCGTAAGCCTTTCTTTCTTTGTTTTTATCCTCCATATCAATGCTAAAACCGCTTTCTGCTAATGTCACCCATGCGCACTGAACACTCTCTCCGCCCCATATTGACAAGCCCCGCCCCTTTCTGCTCATTGGCTACACGTTTGTTTTGATTTTTGCTTTAATTTTTAATTTTATTAATCGGCCCCACACAGTTTTCTGAAGCATTTCTCAAAAATCAGAGACCCTGCCTTTAAGGGAGACTGAAACTACTCTTGATTCCAGCTGACCAACAGTCACGGCCGAGCACCACTACAGACGTTCTCTGTACTCTACCCTACAGTCACAGATTCAGATCGAGGCTCTCTATGCTCTATTTCTTTTTTCTACTCCAGTTTAGTTTTCACCAGATGGCCAAAACATTCAGTTCTCCTCACATGTCTTTAGTCCACAACATGCCCTTTCGCAGACAAACTACAAACGATGTTTTGTTGTGATGCCTTATCACTCTTTCCTCCAGGAGCATTGTCTCCTCTTTAAACTGTGAATCTCCCTAAATTCTCAATGACTTCTTCTCGGTTACTTCCCTTAAATCTTAAAACCATTCATATCTGACCTTAAACCTTTTTTAATAATAGGTTTATGGTTCAGAACTGTGTCCTTTGTTAGGTCCTTCATTTTCAATGACAGGTGTGTTTGTATTGAGAGCGCTTGATTCTTCAATTTCAAAGAAGTCGACTCTATTCAACTAATTATATGACTTCTCGATAACAGCTCATTTAGGGATTTCCCAGTTAAGTCTTTGTCCATTGCATATTGTAATACTACAAAAATGTGGGAAAGTTCAAGGTTGCTATTTATGCAAGGCATTGTGACTAACATTTCCTCATAAATATCCTGTCCTGTACTTTTTTGGCTCAGATGGATGAGATGATCGCTGGCATCAGAGAGGTGTTTGTGAATAACCTACAAGACCTGTCATGGATGGATGATGAAACCAAGAAAGCTGCGAAAGAGAAGGCGAGTTTCGTTCTGATCTCTGGCACAATCACGACTTCCTGTAAAATCAAAATCATACAAGAGTCATTTCATTTTGTGGTGAAACACATTTCCCCGTCAATCTTTAGTCATGTCTTCTCAAACAAACGCTTCCTGTGATATTTAATAGAAGTCATCTGCAGACTTTGAGGCTATTGAAATTCACCCAAAGAAATAAATGAAATCCAAATGAAGTCTGTGTGCTTTCTAATATTCTATAAACAAATTAAATAAATATGACTCATTTATACCGTTTTATTTCTTGCAGGCTCAAGCTATTCGAGAGAGAATCGGATTCTCAGAAAACATCATGAACGATACGTTTCTGGACGAGGAATACAAAGAAGTGAGCGCTAATCTTTTAGCTAATAATAATGAGTTCAGAACACAAACATTCATGAGAGGGCGGAGCTTATTGCTCATTGTCTACTGTAAAACTGTGTTAAAATGGTTTATTAAAATCAAATCAAATCAAATCAGTTTATTTATAGAGCACCTTTTTAAAACAGCAGGTGTTCACCAAAGTGCTATACAAACAATAATAAACAATAGAACTAAAAAGCATAAAATAATAATAATAATAATAATAATAATAATAATAATAATAATAATAATAAAAACTAAATAAAAGTAATAAAAATGCAATAAATACAATAATAATTGAGGTAACTCTCATAATGCGTTGTATGCTGCACCATACAAATATGTTTTTAAATGTGATTTAAAAACATCAAGTGAAGGAGCCTGCCTAATATACAAAGGCAGATTATTCCAGAGTTTGGGGGCCGCTACTGCAAAGGCACGGTCACCTCTGCTTTTTATTCTTGCATTGGGGGATAATAAAAGCAGTTGCCCAGCAGACTTAAGTGCTCTGGATGGAGCATATGGCTTTAATAGGTCTGAAAGATACTTAGGACCAATATTATTTAATGATTTAAAAACTAAAAGTAAAATCTTGAAACCAATTTTAAAATGAACGGGCAACCAATGAAGGGAAGCCAATATAGGTTTAATGTGTTCTCGTTTGCGTGTCCCCGTTAATAAATGTGCAGCGTTTAGTAGCAAGTTAGTAGCAAGTTCGCTTTGATGAAATGGTTTCTGTAAGACTAGAATTTCCTACACTCCGAGATTTCTTTTACAGTCCGTATACAAACAGTGGTTCTCATAGTTGGGTCCCCTGATAGCGTAGCATGGTCATGGAGTTCAGGCTCCAAAAAATGTTACAGCGGTGAAACCCAAAATTACCAAAACAATTTATTATTGGCTTCTTATAGTTATTGGCTTGTTTGTCTGAAATGGTTTTACTCCAAGCCTTAATAAATGTCATATTTGAACAGTCATACTGTATGTTCTGTTTGTTGAACGCTCTGAAATTAAACCTCATTGAATCTAATAAATGTCCAGAATATCATTGGACACATTTGAATAATGTGCCTATTATACAATTCTTAAAAACAAGCCAGTGAAATTTATTTCTACAGCTTTATTTCTACATGCCGCAGAAGGTTTGAGAACGAACGTATCAAGTTTAACACGAACATAAAGCGATGTATAGTGGATAAGTGGATAATTATATAGAGCTGATGTACATCAGTCAAACAAAAGTGTTACTTATACCCATTAATTATTTAGATACTGAGGAGTTCATTTCTTGTCGTTTAACAAAACAGAATATTTAACACTCTTCTTTTTTTATGTCATTCTAAGGAAACACCAGAAGGCTTTACACAGAACTCTTAAAAAACAATAACCTTTTACCTTCAAATGAATCAACCAAAAACCGTCAAGGATTCCTTTCCTTCCAAATATAGGCAACACGTTTTGATGGGCATTTATAATAAATGTAATATTTAATTTCAGTTGGGTCCTAAACCAATAAATACACTTACTGTGTAAAGTGTGATGCATGGATACTGTATATATTATAAACAAGTATAGTTTTTATTTGAATTAAAAATGACCTTTACTTTTAACATTTTAGCTAAGCTACAGTTCAGAGGAATACTTTGAGAACATCCTGAAAAATCTGGCGTTCGGTCAGAAGAAACAACTGCAGAGGTTGAGGGTGAAAGTGAACAAGGAAGAGTAAGAAGTGCTTTCTGCATTTAATTTGGAGATGTTTCTGTCCCTGTAATAAATGACTTTCAAATATAGCCAGACATTGTCTAAGTTTAGTACCTGCTATAAAAATCCCTATTAATGAAAGAAGAGTAATAAAATATTAACATGACATGTGGGCTTTATTAACGTGTAAACGTGTCATGGTTTTAACCCCAAGGTGGATCTCGGGAGCAGCGGTGGTCAATGCGTTCTATTCATCCAGCAGAAATCAAATAGGTAGTAAAAGATGTAGTAGTAATGGATCACTTGCTTTTATAGCTTCATTGACAATAATAATGCCTTTTCCCATTTCTTTTTGCTTAGTATTTCCTGCTGGTATCCTCCAGCCTCCTTTCTTTGGTAAAGGACAGCCCTGGTCCCTCAACTATGGCGGCATTGGCATGGTGATTGGCCATGAGATCACTCACGGCTTTGACGATAACGGTAAAGAACCTGATCTAATATAAACTGTCTAGCTGTCTGCTTCTTAATCTAAAGCTGCTCACTGAAATGGACAAACCAAAGACCCTGGAACACCATTAGCAGTGTCCATGAGACAGAAATAGCAAAGATTTAATCAAGACTTGGGTTATTTTTGGGGAATGTGATGATATTGTCATTAGTAGACATGGAAAGGTAAAAGATCATGTGACAAACTTCTTTTTCTTCTTAGTAATACTTTCAAAGTTCCAGATATGAATACAATAACAATATATAACAAATCAATCTCCCGACTTCAATGTCTCAGATCAGTGATTTGCTCCTGCTCCCCAACAGGCCGCAACTTTGATAAAGACGGAGATCTGAAGGACTGGTGGACTATGTCCTCAACACAGAAGTTCCAGGAACTCTCAAAATGTATTGTGGACCAGTACAGCACCTTTTCCTGGGACCTGGCCAGTGGACAAAACGTATGATCTTATAATAGAACTCACTGATCCATAAAATGAGTACTTATTGGACCTCCTGAAATCCTGTTATTGTATTTAGTTCATAGAAATCTTAATCCGGGATAACATTTGTTGTTGTACTAATGTTACAATGATAATGATGATAAATAGCACCTTTTTGCCACACTTGGTCCATTTGCCCAGTGAAAAAAATAATAATATGGTGCTGTGTGGATTATTAAGGATAATTTGGACAAAATCATGAATTGACATATGAATGAATTGAATTTGAATTTGAGTATGAATTGAATTTATCATCTATTTAAGGGTCCAGTGAGCAGAAATCGTAGACTTAGCTTTTGTGTTGCTGCTTGACCGATGTTTTTGGGTATCTAGTGATTTGTGCTACACTCCTTTATCGTCATATCAGGCCTAAAGAAGTCACAGAAGATTCTCTTGTATGTGTCACTACACCGCTGGTGCCTTCTGCTGAGTCATTACCAGCCTTCTTTGCTGTCTTGTTATCCTCAAATTGTTTTCTGAGTAATCAATTGAGCTGAGATTTTCAGAAAAGGTAGAAAAGAGCTACAAATGACTGTTATTTTCCATCTCCTTTTCATCTTTTTCTTTTTCCATTTTCAGCTTAATGGGAATAACACGCTTGGGGAGAATATTGCTGACAATGGGGGCATTCGCCAGTCTTATCAAGTAAGTGCAGTACATTGTGGCCTTTGTGTCTTTGCTGCTGGTGCTGTGTGGGGGAAAAAAGGCTGTGCATATATTACATAAAGAATAAAACACTTTACCACTTTACTTCTGATTGGTACATCTGTTGGGTTCGCCAACACTGGAGACTCTTTCTTTGAGATGAACCTATTTGGGGATGTGGTAGCCTAGTGTTTAAGGTGTTGGACTACTCATTGGAAGTTCAAATCCCAGGTCTACCAAGGTGCCACTGTGGGACCCCTGAGTAAGGCCCTTAACACTCAGTATAAAGTGAAATAAAAATGTAAATCACTCTAAATGCCATAAATGTTAATCTGGTACTAATATCAGAGCTGCCCTTATAGGCAATCAGAATCGAGTGCTGTGCTGTGCTATAGAAACATTTGAAAAGCATTGAAAGTTGACATCTGCAAACAGTAATAGATATCAATAGCATTCCCACTTGAACATTTTTATTAGCTCAGTCTAAGATTAGTCGATTACAAAATGTTTGTAAAGTAGGACCTTGTAGGAAAACATTTCAGGACACACATTGAAATAGTTTATTCTGCTCTTATTTTGGATAATGTCCCCCACTCAGGTTGCGTTGAAAGTGTCTTAACTATGGCCTGAAGCAAAGGTTTAACTGAGAGCACATACTGTACAGTTTCTGCCAAAATAACTGCACACCAGATGGACAGATCCACAGAAAACTGAAATAAACCCAACGAAAGAAACGTGCAGGGTTATGGTCCTCTTAATCAGACCTCCAGCTAATTAAAGTGTTTATTTCAGGCATACCAGGACCACGTCAAGAAGCATGGGAAGGAAGCTCCGTTGCCTGGAATTGATCTTAACCATGAGCAACTCTTCTTCTTAAACTTTGCTCAGGTGAGAATGATTTAGTCAACAGAGAATCACTACCATGGACACCCACACACTATGGGTTCGTTCACTAATGCAGTGTTTAGTCTGTTCCTCTTTACTGTGGTTTCTTAACATAAAAACACTGCATTCATGTCCGGAGCAAAATTACCGGGACAAGACCATCTTGGAACGCAGACAACATGTTTCTTTAGCTGAACTGAGCTTTTGTGAGGCTCAAACTCACCACAAACTGTAGAAGTGCTGTGGAAAGTAAAATGAATTTTAAAGTTAAAAAAAAATTATGCTGGATCTAATAGACATACAGTAGAGTAATACCTCGAGATACGAGTTTAAATCATTCCGTTACCTCGCTCGTATCTCAAATTGCTCGTATCTCAAAGCAATTTTCCCCATTTAAATGAATTGAAATCCCATTAATCCGTTCCAGCTCGCAAAATTCCACTCCATTTGTATTGTTGATGTGTTTTAAATATGAAAAATGTACAGTACCTGTATTTATAAATGACAAATATTATGACATTATTACAAATGTAATTGCGACTTGAAGCTGAGGTTCACGTTAGCGTGTCTTCTCTCGTGGATCATTTTTCCTGAACGCATTTTTCTAATTATACAAATGATGGATCTGAATAAGTTCATTGTTTTGAGTATGATAAATGAGTCCCATTGAGCTCTGTTGGTTCTGCAGGTCTGGTGTGGAACGCATAGACCCGAACACGCCGTTAACTCCATTAAAACTGACGTCCACAGTCCAGGGAAATTCAGGTATGTCCGTCATTTCAGAAATTGATTTTCCCAGTTACGAGCTAATGATTGAATAATATCCGATTTGGATTCTGCCTGCAGGGTTCTCGGATCTTTGCAGAACTTCCCAGAGTTTGCCAAAGCTTTCAAGTGCCAGAAAAATGACTACATGTTGCCTGAAAAGATGTGCCGAGTGTGGTGATGACGCCGCATCCACGGACATTAAGGGCATTTAACAAGCCCTGACTTCACTCGTATGACCTCCTCGGTCCCAGACTAAGAAGGTCTGATGTTCTCCACAGGGTAGACTGTCTTCTCCGATGCATTTCAGTCATGTACAGACATGGGGTGCTTCCTTAGATCCACTCCTACATGTCAATTAATTAGTTAATTTTAGTCTGAAGAGATCATCATGTGATCTGTGGTGATCTTATTGTTTATAAGATGAAATGTAAAAGTATAGTCATATACTTAAAACTTTTTATGTTAATATCAAATCAAACTGTGAATCCGGGAGATCAGTAGCATTTTCTATGTTAAAGATGTATCACTATTCATTTAAACATGGCAACTTTAGTATGCTTTGGTTAGATGATATTTGTAATATTTTACAAAAAACAAAACAAAAAAAAAAACAAAAAAAAAAAAACAAACACAATACAGGCTGAAAATACAAAAAAATATTAAAGGTATATGAAATATAGACACAGGGATATACAGTATTAGAAATCACAGATTTTTAAAACATCATGTTAATATGGCTTGTTACTGCACTGGATGTTAGATTAAGAATAGTGCAGCAAACCTGAGTTGGAAATTTGTCGAAAGGCTACAGATTTATAATCGTGTAAGTCACCGATTTAATACTAAATTTTGAAGTGCTCGGTATATTATGGAACAAGCACTAATGATATTTTGAGATTTGATACTGTGTGATGAAATGATACGATGTCTAATATGCCAAGGGATATGAATCGTGTGCTTGTAAATGAGTTGTGTGTGTGTATGTGTTTGTGTGTGTGTGTGTGTGTGTGTGTATATGTGTGTATGTGTGTTAAAGATTCTACATACCTACTGTACCATCAATGCCACCAACGAGAGACTGCCTTAAGATAATCATGAGAGTCTGTTGCAAAATTACAAGCATTTTTTCTTTTACACATGTTCAGGTTCACATAAATAACAAAAACACTTGCTACTTATGCCAAAGAGGTGACAGTAAATACTCTCACTCTGTGCCCTTGTGAAAACCTCAAAGTAACGTATTATATTTGTCAGTGAAGCAAAATTTACAGTTCTGTGTTAAATTCTAAGGCACACTATGTTTTTTTATTTTTTTTAAAGCTATTTGAGCTATTTTGTCAATAGAAGCATTTCCTGTTAAAAACTAAACTAAACTAAATTATTATATATTATACCACAATTTTGTTAATAACCAATCACAGGCTTATATTTGTATATCCAAACTCTATAATCGTATATTGATCTAATAAAACCAGATTTCGGAAACATTTCTAAAAGGATTCTCTAACGTCCTGATTAGCGTATCATCTTCTATAAATAAAACCTTTATCAAATCGATCAACTTGTATAGCTACAATACTGATAACAAGAACAAACCTGTCATTATACAATACATACCAAATGCCAGCATTTATAATAGATGATTCAGCTACTGTGGTATAAAAGGAATAAAACACTATTCAGTGGTCACACTGCTGGAACTCTGCTGAAATCTAATGACTTCTGGTTTTATTTTCAGAAACCAGTCTGACAAAGCACTGCTTTCGAACCATTAAAACCATTATAAACCTGAACAACTGAGAACTGGAGCGCAGTTTTCAAAGCAAAGGCGAGTCATAAATATGAATTGGGTTCAGTTAATTAGTATTTAGTTTACAGTGTAATATTCATTTTAATATGTTTAGCTTTACATGTGCCTAAGACATCTGTACAGCGATTTATATTCCCCAGCTTCCTCTGCACGTTTTGAGCTTCTGTTTTTGACAAGCTATGAATAATTAATCACTGGATTTCTGACTGAACATTGTGTGTGTTACGGATTAACACGGTGACAACGATCGTGGGTTAAAACCCGACAACAAACGAAACCTTGAAAGTGATTTTTTTTCTCTGTTCCTTTGATAGCCTTTGTTTTCCTCCATGTAGTTTTACTTCACTGCTTTTCATTCGTTCGAACAGTTTGCTCCGAAAATAATCCATCTCAACTCGTACCCATGCAGACGGATATACCTCAGATGCCTGTATTTAGATACTTTGTAATATTATAAGAGCCTATTCAAGAGCAGAAAATTGTTTAATTAATAAATTGGCAATGTAAAAAAAATGTCTGGTGTATCCTTACTGACCATCATCATCATCACCTTCATCATCATCATAATCATCATCATCATCACCATCATCATCATCATCATCATCACCATCATCTCTCTCTCTCTCTCTCTCTCTCTCTCTCTCTCTCTCTCTCTCTCTCTCTCTCTCTCTCTCTCAATTTTTTATACTTTATTAGCACACAATGTTGCCAAAGAATCTCACAGAAATAAGAAAGAATAATAATAAAATAAATTAAAATATAATATAGTGCACAATAAATGACGGCTATGTGAGGCCAATTATGTATATATACAAAATCTCTCTCTCTATTATATTTACTTTCACTCAGTCCTTCTCTCTTGTCTCTATTCAACTCACATCGTCTGTCTGTCTGTCTGTCTGTCTGTCTGTCTGTCTGTCTGTCTGTCTGTCTGTCTCTCTCTCTCTCTCTCTCTCTCTCTGTCTCTCTCTCTCTCTCTCTCTCTCTCTCTCGGCTTGATTGTCTGTTTGGCTTGATTGTTAGCATACAATGTTATCAAAGCATCAAGATAGAAAAGGGAATTAAAGAAAAAATAAATAAAGAGTTATGTGAGGGAAATTATTTATATATATTATATAATATCTCTGATATTTACTCTTATCTCTCTGTCTGTGTACATCTTTCTCTCTGTATCTCTTTATCTTTTCTGTCTCCCAATCTTTTTTTATCTCTCTCTATTCATCTCACATTGTCAGTTTCTCTCTCTCTCTCTCTCTCTCTCTCTCTCTCTCTCTCTCTCTCTCTCTCTCTCTCTCTCTCTCTCTCTCTCTCTCTCTCTCTCTCTCTCTCTCTCTCTCTCTCTCTCTCTCTCTCTCTGTGTGTCTCTACTGTTTTCCTGGTAAAAGACCAGTCATTTAATTTGTTTAATTTGGGGACAAAAAGGTAAAGTCTGGGCCGTTACATCTAAGACACCATGACGTGCAGTAAGTTTGTTCTGTATTTAACAAGAAGAGCAAATTATCTAATATAAAACCTGAGAGCTGGATACTATGTCCGGGTTTATAGAGCAGCTTGAGATGCCTTTTTGCTGTTATCATACCACCATGTTCAAACCTTATCTGTGTTCCCAGCTAGCTGTAATGACTAATAAAGAGTTTCAGCTTACAGGTTATTTATCTGATGGTAGAAGCTACATAGAGGTGTGTAACTGGGTCATTTTTACAGCTCTGATCATCTCAGAAGATAAAATGCGTGAGTCCATTAGTTTCTAAAAAAACAGTACTGGAAAGTCTTTGATTGCTCTATAGCAGGCTTGCTGTCTCAGAGATGGAGAGAAATTCTGTAAAGAAGCTTTACCCTTAAAAATCATTATAAACCGAGCACCACGCTCAAAATGACTCCATTTACATTTAAAGAAGCATATTCCATTTCTAAGCCCTGTGGGATTCAGTGTGAATCCTGAATGCTTGACCTTTAACTATTACAATGCTATTTCATTCATTCATTCATTCATTCATTCATTCATCCATTTTCTACCGCTTATCCAAACTTCTCGGGTCACGGGGAGCCTGTGCCTATCTCAGGCGTCATCGGGCATCGAGGCAGGATACACCCTGGACAGAGTGCCAACCCATCGCAGGGCACACACACACTCTCATTCACTCACACACTCACACACTACGGACAACTTTCCAGAGATACCAATCAACCTACCATGGATGTCTTTGGACCGAGGGAGGAAACCAGAGTACCCGGAGGAAACCCCCGAGGCCCGGGGAGAACATGCAAACTCCACACACACAAGGCGGAGACGGGAATCAAACCCCCAACCCTGGAGGTGTGAGGCAAACATGCTAACCACTAAGCTAACCACTATTTATTTATTAGTTTTACATGAACACCATATTGATTAAAAACTATGGAATCTATAAAAGCGAAACAAGAAACACATCCACTTTGTGAAAGCTTATGTATTAAGACAAAAAATGGGTTACGTCTATAAGTTTTTCGCTACTGCAAAAGATTCAGAATTTAAAAATCAACATTGTTTTCTGTGGGATCTTATTTATAGCCTACCAGTAAACCTCCCACCACTAGCTGACCTCTAATTCTATCCCTGGTTTCTCTCTAGTGCCCAGTAGATGAATATGTTTGTGTCAGATGGATTTTGACAGCTCCCTGGACGAACCCATATCAGAGGTTTCAACTTACATCCTAGTCCAAGCCCTACTTTTTATTCATTTGTTTATTTATTTGGAAAACGCACAACTACTGGAGCATTTATTTTTGTTTAATGTCAACCATGATGAAAATAAGGGATAATCATGTTTTTATTACGATTTTATTTCCTGTGTTGTTCTTTAACATTATTATTTTTTCCAGTGCTGTACTTGCTGCAGGCTTTATTAGCTCTCTAGAGGGGTGTTAAATATACTCCATGCTGCCCACACCTGATTAGAAGCACATTTGCAAGCATGTTGATGGCAGGTCAGAGAAAGGGCTGAAATTTGAACTGCAAGCCATGGATCTCCTCATGAGCATTTCATCAAGCCAACAGCTCAACATGATATGCAGCTCCGTAGCACCACGAAGCTTCTCCTTCTTTTTTGTAATAGTCCACCCTCTCACCCCCCCCCAACACCCACACACTTACACACACACACACACACACACACACACACACACACACACACACACACACACACACACACACACACACACACACACACACACAGCGTCTGTTCGTCTGAAGGTTTTTAACTGGTGGTCTGTACCACCAGTACAGACCGTGACCGTGCCGGGTTACACACAGGACGTGTAAGATCGGTTAACAAACAGGTACAAATAAAAATGTTAAAATGTTGTCGAACTTTTATAAGTAATCGACTCACGCAAAAGAGTAAAGTAAGATGAAGATAGATAGATAGATAGATAGATAGATAGATAGATAGATAGATAGATAGATAGATAGAACTTGTCATTGCATAGTACAGGTAACACAGCAACGAGATGCAGTTTGGCATCTACCAGACGTGCAAAAGTGCAGATAAATATCTAGCATATTTACAGCAAGTGGTATATATGAAAGCGTACAGTATACAGTGAATAAATATAAAGGTTGTGGGATTTAGATTCAGGAGAGCGAAGAAAGCCGAGGCAGGTCACTTATACCTGAAACATTGCTGTTTTTCTTCATGACAGAATCAATAACCAAAATTTTATATCATAATGACAATTTTTATGGTATGCACCTGACTGACTCTGCAGGTTAATCTGCACCCTTGGTGAGTTTTTTAAAGATTGAGAAAAAGGACAACATACTGTACAGCGAAGGGCAGGATGTCTCTTAAACCAGCTTTTGGTCTATTCTGGTCCTATTCTCCTTCTTAGATGTTACAAATAAAATGTCATTTCTGCAGACATGTTATTGTAATGACTTTAAGCCTGAAACCTGTTTTCTGAAGGGCACACATTATCACATTGAGTTTATTAGGATCGTCTTGTATGACTACGAATAATCTTAAAAAAATCTCATCATCTCTTAAAATCTGTTCTCTAACTGCTAAATAACTGACAGTATGAACTGTAGAATACAATTTGTCTCCAAAACACATCACAGATGAAATAATGGACTGAAATGTTCTTAAAGTAAACAGCAGAGAGAGAGAGAGAGAGGAAAGTGAGTGAGAGCATCGTGATCTACTTCTCATAAAAAGACAAAAAAAAATGTTTGGGGCAAGCAGAGAATTTGTATATTCACTATAACTGTAAACCGGACCCCTGGGCCACACTCCTCTATTCTCAACAGGCATTCTCTGCTCTTTCACTTGACAGGATTCCAACACACATCGACCCCTGGCTGAACATGTGAGGTGCAGGGTTACTGGCATGTGGCATGTGGTGGCACGAGGCCATGGCATGAGGCTGAGTACATCAGCACACAATCCACACCTCAGTGCATTCCACCAATAACAGCCATCTCTAGTCTAATCTAATGTAATCTAATCTAATCTAATCTAATCTAATGTAATGTAATCTAATCTAATCTAATGTATTCTAATCTAATCTGTCATCTACATCTTCTGTCATCTAACCACAACACAGATTATGACAGATAAGATAGATAGATAGATAGATAGATAGATAGATAGATAGATAGATAGATAGATAGATAGATAGATAGATAGATAGATAGATAGATAGATAGATAGATAGATAGATAGATCATTTCAGCTTCCTGCACATGGCACAGACAGAAGGTGCCTTTGCAGTATTTAGATCTTCTCCAACAGCCAGTGACATTATGAGTAAAGGGAAGGTAATGAAGTCAGTCTGAGTTTAAACATTAAAGAGATTCAGTAGGGCTTCAGAGCACCAGCACACAGCCCTAGGTCTTCTCACCCAACACCAGAGTCTGGTCTCAGTATGAATGAACACAAATCCCACAGTGATTCTCCATCATCTAGGAGAGTGGAGCTGACTCGAACAGCAAAGGAGGAATAAATCTGGAAAGGGATGAGAAGCAAGCACATGTAGGTGTGAGGGTCAGGTGTCTAACATCTAATGTATAGAAGTGTAATGACAGTAGAGACTTATAACGACAGCAAAATTTATATTGAATAAAATTGAGCCAAAAATCACTCGACAAGCGATTGAAATATTCAGGAGCTGATGAGCTCTGGTTTTGATATCTCTTGTTCAAACGCGCTGCACTTTGCGAACATCCCACATACAGTGATAAGTGGCACCATATACACAGTCAAACACTCACTATACACAAGCCAAGTTACAAAAGCCTATTTGCCTTCACCTTGCTGGAGACCTAAATACACCCACACCACCCCAAAACAAGCCAAGCTTATCTTACAAAACCACTAATGGCCAAAAGAGCCCAGTGGTTCCTCTGTCACCATAGCAACAGCATCCTTCCTAACACTCAGTGTTTGGAAGTGTCTGGCTCTCCACAACCCTTTACTTCTTTACTCTCAAAAGCACTCACAACACTGAACAACAACCACTTCACACCAACTAGAGCGCTGAGTATGAGAGAGAAAGCATGTGAGGCAGGGAGACTAGGGCAGATCTGTGCGTCTGCATCGTTACAGCCTGATCTCAATTTGCTGACTTAATACATCTCAGAATGGAGCTTCAGTGAGAAGAAAAATTAAACCTAAAGCTTGAATCTAATTCTCTAGTCTGTAATCAATAGGTTGTTTATTAGGATCCCTGCATGTGCTAACTTGTAAGTAACAGCTTGCCAATTAGACCTATGCAGTTAACAGCATCAATACAAGAAGCCCCAGCTGTCTCCCTTTAGTAAATTAACAAAACAGGTAGCTATGCATTGTCTGAGATGTCATAAAGGGGTAGGTACACATGCCGGTTACAGATATAAAAAGCATTTGATGATTAGTGACAGTTTTTTGGAGGCAGTATGGCCCTCGGCTGTGTGCACCAGACAGGTCGATAAGGTAAGAAGTGCCTCATTTCATCCAAGCTTACTCATCCTTCCCATGGTCAAAGAGAGAAATTTAAAAATAAACAACAACTTGGTTACGATGAACAAAATCTGATTTAAATTTGGGTTTTGTAAAACTCAAGTGCACTTTTGTAGGCAGGATGTAGTCACTACGCAACTCACAGCCCCCTTTAAGGGCTATAAACATGATCGGAGGTTATGGACATATCTTCTGCTCTCACTATTCATTTTTTATTTATTTTAAACACACCAGAATTTTACCCTATTAGAACCCCCGAAGAAGAGAGGACTCTGAGAAATAGGCTAGAATTTTACCCCTGAGGTTAAACTAGTTGAGGCTAATAAGAGTAAGTGTTGGATATTTAAATGCTGGGGCCTGCAGCAGATTATAAAGATTTAACAAATTTGTTTTTTTTTTCTTTTAATTTAATTTAAAAATTTAAAACAGCGGTGACTTAGTGGTTAACATGTTCGCCTCACACCTCCAGGGTTGGGGGTTCGATTCCCGCCTCCGCCTCGTGTGTGTGGAGTTTGCATGTTCTCCCCGTGCCTCGGGGGTTTCCTCCGAGTACTCCGGTTTCCTCCCCCGGTCCAAAGACATGCATGGTAGGTTGATTGGCATCTCTGGAAAATTGTCCGTAGTGTGTGAGTGTGTGAGTGAATGAGAGTGTGTGTGTGCCCTGCGATGGGTTGGCACTCCGTCCAGGGTGTATCCTGCCTCGATGCCCGATGACGCCTGAGATAGGCACAGGCTCCCGGTGACCCGAGAAGTTCGGATAAGCGGTAGAAAATGAATGAATGAATGAATGAATGGATTTAAGACAGCTGTTTTTGTCTTGTACATAAACTTGTGTAATATAATATTAAACTTTCTTATCACAATTTTTTTCATAATTGTGATTTAAGTTTTCATTTTTTATTCCCACATTTGAACAAGTAACTTGTTTACTTATTTTCTTATTTATTTATTATAAAGTATAAGAAGATTTCCTAGCAGAACTGTGAAAGTTCAGTAACTGCTTTCTGCTTTGTGTCACACACACACACACACACACACACACACACACACACACACACACACACACACACACACACACACACACACACACACACACACACAGCTACTGTAGGGGCAATTTATCCTATAGCATCTTTTTGGAGGTTGGAGGAAACCCAAGTACACGGCAAACCTTCCACAGACAGGGGGAGAACATGTGGACCTCCACAGAGACAGTAACCTGACACCAGAATCGAAGCTTAAACACCGAATCTGAGGTGTGAAGCCGAAGACGCTTATCTAAAGAGCTCTGCTTTTTTTTTCTTCCAATCAACACTTAAGTGCATTAAAATGTAACAAAGCCTCGAGAGATTTAACCTAAAATATAAAAGAGCTTAGTCTAAGAATAACTTTTAAAGGATTGACCTCATGTTTAAACATCTGAGGCGAACATGTCTCTATAAAAACATGAGCTCGGAATGTGAGTGGGTGCTGTGAGAGTGGGATGCAAATTTCCATCTGATTTCCATCTGCACTTTGTATTTTTTTTCTTCTTTCTTTTTTAGGAAAATGCTCTGTTGGTGTCTCTTCGCACATAGCAGACCGGTGTAATTGAGAGTAAACAAACCACTAAAAGATACACAGCAAAACCTTTTCCACCACACACACACACACACACACACACACACACACACACACACACACACACACACACACACACACACACACACACACACCACACACACACACACACACACACACACACACACACACACACACACACACACACACACACACAACCTTTAACTTCAGCGCAATAAAATTTTTATGAAGCTCAGTGATTTGACCAACAAGATCTATTTCTGTTACTGCATAAACCACATGGTTTTAAAGTTGGTTTAATTTACCACACACTCACACTCCCAGGAAGTTAAAGGTTACTGTAGATAAATTTAAAACACATATCCATCCCCATTACAAGCAAGATGAGCAAATTCTGATCGAATTTAATAATAAATAAAATATTTGTCTGACTTCATTTTTTTATGTATACACGACATAAATAGCTTGTGTACCCTTATTAATTTGTGAATATATTTTTCTCTGCCTACTAATATTCATTCATTCATTCATCTTCTACCGCTTATCTGAACTTCTAGGGTCACGGGGAGCCTGTGCCTATCTCAGGCGTCATCGGGCATCGAAGGCAGGATACACTGGACGGAGTGCCAACCCATCACAGGGCACACACACACTCTCATTCACTCACACACTACGGACAATTTTCCAGAGATACCAATCAACCTACCATGCATGTCTTTGGACCGGGGGATGAAACCGGAGTACCCAGAGGAAACCCCCGAGGCACAGGGAGAACATGCAAACTCCACACACACAAGGCGGAGGCGGGAATCAAACCCCCAACGCTGGAGGTGTGTCGTACAATCCAAATGATGTTCATTTTACTTACAGGTTCCACTGCAAAATATCCGAAAGCCCAGATATCATTATAGATTATGTACATACAGTATATGTGAGAAGGTTAATAAGATTAGCAGTTATCTGCAGTGGCTGTTACCTACAAGATCAAAACTGATCAGATTGATACACCTTCACAGAGGAAGCAATTTTCTTACCCAGGAGAGGCTCTGTCAGCTTTCACAGCTTTCACACACTCACCTTTCTCCCTGTGGATAATATCTCCAGTCAATTATCCGTGCAAAAATCCAGTAAACTGCTAAATTGTGAAGAGGAAAGAGGGCATGCTGCTACAGGCCCAGGAAAAATGGACTAATTAATCCTGAAACCACTCTGATTGTTCAATTTGGTGTAATTGTCTTAGGCTTCCCAGTGGGCTCGGACCAAGACGGAATATTCCATAAACATGTCGACATAAACCTGTCTGAATCGGGGATTACAGAATAGAAAGCAGATTTGTTTATGAATTTATTTATTCACTACGTAAGAACATTTGTGAATGTTTGTGACACCGTACAATAACAATACACTTTGCTCCTGTGTTTTGTCAGGTCTGGAAAATTACTATAGCTCCACCTGGACTTTCTCCAATTATCCCGAATGTTTTTTTCGCTCTGGGCAAATTTACCTCTATTAAATGGTAGACACATGTTCTCCTCTCACTCTCTCAGCAGGAGATGAACGGCCCTGTGTTTCTCTTTCTTTCATTCTCACTAGCTCTCTCTCTCTCAGGTGGTTTCGGCTCAGGTGATGGCTGTGGATGCCTGGCTGTGGGCACTAGGGCTCCTGACTGGGCCAGTCTGGGTGCACTCTGTGGGACTCATCTGCACTCTGCAGTCCAGACCCATCTCTGGAAGCCTGTTTAAGGAAGGTAATGTAATTATTGGGGGTCTCTTTCCAGTTCATTTTCATGCCCCGGACCCTGACCAGATGTTCACACAGAGAGTGCAGGGAGCCCGTTGTCTGAAGTAAGTATAGACCGTTCTCCTTCGGTAAATACAAACATTGCTGTCTTTGTTATTTTGGTTGTAACCTTTATAATCTGTCTACGGCTCAGGGCCGACTTGAGATCCTTTGGTTGGCTCCAAACCATGATCTTCACAGTGGAGGAAATTAACCGGAACTCGTCTCTGTTGCCCAACTTCACGCTGGGTTACCTGGCTGCAGATACATGCTTGGCTGAGAGCAGTACACTGAGTGCTGCTCTGGCAATGGTGACTGGGCAGGTGGAGATGGTGTCTGGGGAACAGTGTACAACAGCTCCCAATGTTCCTGCCATTATTGGAGATGCACGCTCCTCTGACTCCATAGTTGTGGCTGATACTTTGGGTGTTTTTGACATCCCTATGGTAAATGGCAAATTAGCAAAGTCCACACCATTGTCCTCCGAAACTGATGATGTTTTGTTTCTAATTTATCACTTTGTGTTTTATCTGTCCAGGTTAGCTACTTTGCTTCTTGTGCATGTCTCAGTGATCGCACCAAATACCACACCTTTCTGCGCACGGTACCCAGTGATGCCTTTCAGGCTAAAGCCATGGCTCGACTCTTGCGCCTTATGGGCTGGACCTGGGTGGGTGTCATATCTGGAGATGATGCATACGGAAAAAGTGGTGTGCAGCTGCTTCTACAGGAACTGCAAGGTTCTGGTGTATGCATTGACTATTTAGAGATCATTCCTAAATCATTTGCACCAAACAGGATGAGACGAATTGTAGAAAGAATCCAGAGCTCTAAAGCTTTGGTAGTGGTGACCTTTGCTATCAGCCCTGATATGGAGGTCTTGCTGAGGGAAGTGGTGAGAGAGAATGTGTCTGATAGACAGTGGATTGCTACTGAAGCCTGGAGTACTTCCAGCCAGCATGCTGCTTTGAGTCCTTCCTGTTTGGCAGGGACTCTTGGTTTTGCTTTGAGGCAGGTTGATATCAAGGGCTTGGGTTCTTATTTGACCCAGCTGAATCTGGAGGAGTACCCAAAGGAGCCACTGGTGCAAAGTGTTTGGGAAGAATTGTTTGGATGCAAATTTGAAGTGCAAACACATTCGGGACTTTCAAAACCCCAATGTACGAGCTTGGATAAAATTAAAGAACAAGTTGCAACCTACTTTGATATAAATTATAATGTGTATAAGGCTGTGTATGCTATTGCAAATGCTATTCAGGACATGCTGGCATGTCAGCCTGGCAAAGGACCTTTTGGGAATGGAGAATGTCCTGATACTAAGTCAATAAGACCCAAGCAGGTAATGTTAGGGTATAGAAATATCCATACAAGAAAACACAATCAGATTTTCTTAGACTTTAACTCTTCATGTTTTGTAGAAGATAACTGTTGTAACTGAATGTTTGACAGCTTCTACACTATCTAAAGGCTGTAAAGTTCACAACACCAGTGGGTGAACAGGTCCAATTTGATGAAAATGGGGACCCAGCTGCCTCATACGACATAATTAACTGGCACGTAGGTGCTGACGGAAAGGTGAAATTCCTGCAAGTGGGACAATTTGACGCAGTGAAAGGACCTGAGCAAGATTTTCAACTCAACATCGGGAACGTGTTCTGGGGAGGAGGCTGGGGTGGCAAGGTGGTGGTTGGTTCTCTGTGAGAAATGTTCATTAAATGATAAATAGAATTTCGTCCGTCACCCAGTTATTGCAGAGAATTATTTAATATTTGTACCAAACTTAATAGGCGCTGTAACGAGTTTTTCTTGTCAGAAAGATGAGTAAAGTAATGAATTGTATTCTGTAACTGACAGATATGTAGCCTAGAACCAAGACATTTTGACTGCAGAAGATAATTGTCGTCACTTCTGGGGAAACAGATAGCTAACAAATGATGAATGTGGGGTATAAATACTGTAGTTATCTTGCCTCTGTATGCATTCTTAAACCTTCACATAAAAATGAATGACATGGTGTATATACAGTATGGTGCTAAAAAAGCAGTATGTTCATTTCCACACATCTGTAGTGACTGACCATGCTGTATATAAAACTTCTGGAACATTTCTTAAACATTAACAGTGATTTATCTCCCTGTAGGTCCCGGTGTCTGTGTGCAGTGAGAACTGTCCTCCTGGCACCAGGAAAGCTGTGCAGAAAGGACGACCTGTCTGCTGCTACGACTGTATACCATGTGCATCAGGGGAGATCAGCAACACTACTGGTATGTAATCACATCGAATAAAGAATCTGATTTTCAAACTATAAACAAACTATTCTTGATCATAAAAATGGCATTCTGTATTAATCCAAAGCAGTATAACTAATCCACTGCTCTTTCTATAGAACACCCTAATTATTGTTCATTATGTTGCTTGGCAACCAAAATCTACTGTTAAATGAATACATTACATGTTGGAAGGATTGTTCACAGAGAATATTATGAATAACAAATTCACTTAGTTCAATGATGGAACTTTTAGCATGGGTCTCGTGGGTTATACTGTAGTTTTATTTACCCCGGTGCATGTGAATGTTTCTTTCTAGACTCTACAGAGTGCATAAAGTGTCCCGAGAGGTTCTGGTCCAACACTGAGCGTACAGAGTGCATCCCAATGATAGTGGACTTCCTGTCCTTTCAAGATAACATGGGCATCATCCTCACAGTGCTTTCAGCTTCTGGAGCAGCTCTTACCGTTACCGTCCTGGCTGCATTTTTCCATCATCGAGACACACCTCTGGTGCGTGCCAACAACTCCGAACTGAGCTTTCTGCTGCTGCTGTCACTCTCTCTTTGTTTCCTCTGTGCACTGGCTTTTATTGGCCGGCCAGCACCGTGGTCTTGCATGCTACGCCATACGCTGTTTGGGATCAGTTTTGTGGTGTGTCTGGCTTGTGTGCTCAGTAAGACAGTGGTTGTGCTTGTGGCCTTTAGAGCAACTCTGCCAGGCTCGAATGTGATGCGGTACTTTGGTCCTGTTCAGCAGAGGGCAGGTATTTTCCTCTGTACACTGATACAGGTGGGAATATGTGTGCTGTGGCTGGTTCTGGCACCTCCTTTGCCCACTGAAAGTGCAGGAGGTGAGCTTGGAGCACGGGTGGTGCTGCTATGTGCAGTAGGCTCAGTGGCAGGTTTCTCCCTGGTTCTGGGTTACATCGGCCTACTGGCTGCTGTATGCTTCCTGCTGGCCTTCTTCGCCCGGAAGCTTCCGGATAATTTCAACGAAGCAAAGTTCATCACTTTCAGCATGTTGATCTTCTGTGCTGTGTGGATCGCATTTGTTCCAGCATACGTCAGCTCTCCTGGGAAGTACACGGTAGCTGTGGAGGTCTTTGCCATCCTAGCGTCGAGTTACGGCCTTCTGCTGTGTATCTTTGCCCCAAAGTGTTACATCATCCTACTCAGACCAGATAAGAACACAAAAAAGAACATGATGGCCAAATAGGATAGGAATAGTACAGACTTTCTCATAGAATATTCCAGAACTCATAAAATTCAGATGCAGATTTAAAGATTATGCTAATTTAATACATTACATTACGTTATATGTGTCTTCTAGATTTATACACTACTATTTTATGTGTAATTCATTTTAAATAAACATGTCCAACATGATGTAAGTCTATCACATCCATATTTCTCATCTTTCCACTGCCTTTCCAAAGACAACCCAGACCACACATGAAAGCAGACGTTGCACAAACACTCCCTGTTTTATCTTCGTGACATGGATTAAACATTTTTTCCACGGCCATGATCTGATAGAGTGCATATTCAGCCCCACTTCAGAGTACTGTAGGTTATCAGGAGTCACTTCAGTGCTGAGTGCCTCGCAGTCATTACTGACCCAGTAGGACTAAACAATGACCCCAGTAAAGTCACCCTGAATGGTCTCATTGTTGCTCCTGGTGAGAATGTCCCTGGTGGGAGACAGTGAAGAAGGAGGAGTCATACAGTATATGACCCATCTCCGGTGCACAGTAGAAAATTTGAGAAATGCAGGATTCGATCTGGATGAAAATTTTACTGTCATTTTCACCCAGTTGACATCAGCAAACAAAAGAAAAATAGAAATCAAATCAATATTTGGTGTTACTAACTTTTGCCTTCGAATTAGCATGAAGCGATGGCACGTCCCCCACAGAGCCCTGATCTCGACATCATCCAGTGTGTCTGGGATTACATGAAGAGACAGAAGGATGTGAGAAAGCCTACAAACACAGAAGATCTGTGGTTAGTTCTCCAAGATGTTTGGGACGACCTACCAGCCGAGTCCCTTCAAAAACTGCATGCGAGTGTAGCTACTGTACTGTAGAAGAATTGCTGCTGTTGTGAAGGCAAAGGCTGGTCACACCAAATATTGATTAGATTTAGATTTCTCTTTTGTTCATTCACTGCATTTTGTTCATTTATGAACATAAATGTTTAACACTTCCATTTTTGAAAGCATTCTTTGTTTACAGCAATTTTTCACACCCGCCTAAAACTTTTGCACAGTACTGTATGTTTGTGTGATATGAAAGTAGTCCATATGAGAAAAGATGATACGAGGTCATTTACTTAAATATCCATTAAATGAGCCATGATTTATTACCTTTTACATTTTATCTCTCTATATAATACCAAGGTTAGAATGGAGTCCTGAATTGTAGAATCTTAGAAACATTATTTAAACTTCAGAATTACTTGGTACTGTAGTCTGTTATATCCTCAGTTTGCTTTAATGATAGCATACACACGAGCAGGCATGGACGTCACACATTTTTGTGAAATACAGTAGGCTCCATCAAGTATCTCGTGTGTTAGTGTGGCTTCTCCATTACTGAATAGTTGATAACTTCCTACAAGTTTGATTATTTTAACACACAGCACCTTTTGACTATAACGTTACAGAAGGAATTAACTCAGATGAAGATTTTGATCTATTTTGATTCTGATTCCTCTCAATTTGTTTAGACCTCGCTGTATGTACAGTATAAGGACCTACATAAGTTGTCTTGGATGCCGTTTCCAGCATATGACTGAATTTTACTGAGTAAATAAAAACTAATTTTGTGTACCACTCTTCCATCTGGTGATGATGTAAGTTCACATTAATGAGGAACAAATCATATATTTTATCTGCTATAAGTTTAATGAGGCACAGCCCTTAAACTAGTTCATGATATCACTTATGTTACAGCAGCTATAAACAGTTACCCCCAATAACCCCTATTTTTTCTTTGGAAATTAAAAAGGCAAAAATAAAAATAAATGCAGCTTACGATGTTACTGAGAAACAAAGCCCAAACTGCAGTCTCCTTTTTAATTGTTAAATAAATGTCTCTTTAGTAGTGAAAGCTACACCATATCCAAGTTTAGACATGTTTTTAATCAGGTTTAGATGATGGGTCACATTCTCTATGCAATGAACTGTGAATTAGCTGTTAAGGCATTGGACTTGTTTTCAGAAGGTCATGAGTCTTCAACTGCTGCTCGGTTGTACAATTTAGATAAATGTAAGTTTCTCTGGATAAAGTTTTCTGCCAAATACCATAAAAATGTAAATGAAAGTGTAAATTAATCGACACCCTCCATGAGAATGAATGGGTGATGTATCGGAATACAAAGGCCCATTGGTTTTGCTGATAGACACACAGACATAAACATACCATACTTCAGATTAGCGCATATATCAATCACAGAAGTTTTTTCCAAGCAAAGTGTGACTAACGTCTGAGTTTTAACAGCAGACTTCAGCTTGGCTTTTCTGAAATTCAGATCCTTTATGATCCTAATTAAGCTCACATCTGGTTGACACACACAGCCGAGCTACGGCTAGAATGAAGTCAGTTAAAGCTGTCTCTGGATCGAATCCATATCTGGACAGTTCAAACAGGCGTAGCAGCATAAGAGGCAGTCACGTTCCCACAAAACCTCCAACCGTGAACATCATTTTCCCTCAAAGTGCAAATAGTGTTTGTGTAGATATTACAGTATGTGCTGTTCAGGAAAAGAGTGAGATGTGGCACATCGTCAAACATGACCTTTTTTTAATCATGTCTCTTACAGAATAATCTAAAATCAATTATTTATAAAATTTAAAGAATAGCCAGGTTACTTAGCCAAACGCTGTTGGGATAGACAGCTAGCAAGCTTGTGTTAATGTGTAAATGAGTTTAGCTACATAGGCAGCTATCTGGCAAAAATACCAATTATACTTTAGTTTACTATACTTTGCAAGTTTCTTAATTTTAATGCATTTCTTTCTACAATTCTGTTAACTAACCAAATGACTTATGACAAACCAAATCCTTCATTATCAACAGTATATAAAGAAAGCATTAGGTAATGTTTGGGGTTTCACTAGTTAGGCTGCTAGGTTTGTAAGCTAGCTAGTTTGCTAGCTCTTGTTAATTCATACATATAAGTTTAGCTTCATAGCTAGCTATCTGGTAAAACTGAACTTTACACATTATTCTAAACATTATCTTATAGGGTGAAGAAGCATTAACTTCACATTAAAGTGGGATTAAAAACAGTTTAATGCAAAGATTTAGAAATATTTAAAAGCTAGGCTAATACATTAGCTAATATCTTACCTGTACATGTTTTTGTAGGTTGGTTTTTGAGCTGTGTATTGCAGCTATCTCCACAGGATTTGGCTTACATAATGTGCAGCATTTAGCATTTTAAACCAAAGATTCTTGATCATTTGGATCAGGGAAACTCATCTGTCTCTACTGTCTCAAACATTGTTACTCGGGATGAAGCAAGTGTCAGTAATTTCCTTTAAATCTTTCCCAGTAACTGACTTACAGTCAATTGGTGTTAGATTGATTATGATTATATATCTGTAGATCAATTTTTATATCCCAGTGATACATGTAGTTCATTGACTTAAGCAGGGAATTAAATAATACCTTGATATTTCAATGATTATTATCATTATTGCATTTTTACGGTTTCATCTTGACATTTATCAATATAATTTTTCAGCCTAAGGATGAAAATCTTTCGGATTTAGTACAGTTGCGCTGGAGAAAAGCAAATTTACTTCCACTTTGGAAAATCATATCTTTACAAACAGAAGTTTAACCTTCATGGTATCAGAATTCCATGTCTTCACTGACTGATATCAGGAGATCACCTATTTTTCCCTAAACGTGATAGGTGATATGATTATCAGTACTGATACAGCCCTCATCTCAGCTTTAGTATTTAGCTTGACTTTGAGTTTCTACATGTCAACACACTACAATGTGCTGTAAAAGCTGCAGGAATTTCCTGGAGCAGATCTTTGGCATAAAATGTTACAGGTGGTCAAATTTCACTACAAACAGAGCATCTGATACCTCCTGGATAGGGCTGATTTTTATATTCGCAGTGGAAGAGTAAACCACAGCTCGAATACATTCTTACATACGAACACAGTCAAACACAGCTTCAGTTTTAGTTTGACTTCTAAAGTCTTCAAACTGATCAAAGATTTTCAGACATTAACTCAGTCCATATTTGCAAAACATATGCTGAGATGTTTTATGTTGGATTTGTACTACTGTTCATACACACCAGCAATTACAGAGCAGAGGACTGTGTCGTGACTTCCACCTCACACCAGGCAGCCACTTGACACTTCACTGACTGATTTGTAGCTGATTTGTTATTTTTAATTTTTTATTTCTCGGATCCTTTCTTTACTTGGAATGGATGTTGGTGTGGATGTTATTGAATCACAATGAAACACGAGTGACCCCTGGTGGTAGAAACAGAAAGCACTAGATAGGCTCTAGATAGGTCATAGATTAATAATAATAATAATAATAATAATAATAATAATAATAATAATAATAATAATAATAATAATAATAATAAACTTATCAAAGAATTAGTTAATTGTTTCCCAAATGTTGTATCAGATTTAGCTTTAAATAAACCAGAAAACTGTAAATTTATTTAAAGTAACATTAAATGTAAAATGTAAATAGAATTATAAACCTCTTGCTCATTAGAGTTAGGAATAGATATGTAGTATTTTAAATTTTAAGTTAATATTTTTAAATACATTTTAAACTTTAATTGTGTATATTAATTAATTTATTTTTATCCTTATTATTATTATATATTTATTCCTTTTTTCTCTCTCTCTCTTTTGTATCTATACATCTGTAAAGCTGCTTTGAGACAATGGGAATTGTTAAAAGCGCTATACAAATAAATGGAATTTGAAATTTCATATATATTCATTTTTAATACATAATACAATAATATTCTTTCTTATTTCTTTTCCATGTTATTTCCAGTTATATAATTATGTCAGGTACTACGGAGCTAAGCCATGAAAACATGTAAAATTATAAATGTAATAAGTAAAATGAAAGAAATAAACTGAAATACATGTAAAATAAATAAACAATAAACAGATATCACCTCCCACCTTTTTGAGACATAAGATATTTTTTGGTATTCTTTTCAGGCATAAAGATAATAATGTAACATTTTGGGGCAAAAATACATAACAGGACTCCAAAACTGGAGGCTAAAATAGCAAATATTTCTACTGCGACTGTGAACTTTCCAGGAGAGCTGACGTAAGCAGGTATGTAGGCAATCCAAACTGCACAGAATATGAGCATACTGAATGTGATGAATTTGGCTTCGTTGAAATTATCTGGCAACTTCCGAGCCAGAAAAGCTAAAATAAAGCAAAAGGCAGCCATGCAGCCGATGTAGCCAAGCACACAGCAGAACAGTGCCACTGACCCGAGGTGGCATTCTAAGATGATTCGGTCACGGTACAGCCACGTGTTCTTCACGGGATAAGGTGGATTTGTGGTCAACCAAGCCACACAGACGGCACACTGTATGGCGGAGCAGAAGAACACACCGAGCCGCTGTTGAGGAGGGCGAAACCAGCGCGCTGTGTTATTACCAGGAAGCGTGGCCCTGAATGCCATAAGAACCACCAGGGTCTTGCTGAGCAGGCAGGAGAGACAGAGCGCAAAAGTCAAACCGAAGGCCGTGCGTCGGAGCGGACAGGCCCAGCGAGATGGCTGGCCTAGAAAAGTGAGGGCACACAGGAAGCAGAAAGACAGTGATATCAGTAGCAGGAAGCTTAGCTCTGAGTTGTTGGCCCGCACCAAAGGTGTATCCCGGTGACGGATGAAAATAACAGCTACGGTCAATGTAGCAACTACACCAAGGATGGAGGTGGCTGCAAGGGCCATACCAAATCCCTCAGTGTAGGACAGAAACTCTGTCTGTTTGTCCACACAGCTGTCCCGTTGTGGGTTTGACCAGAGGTCCTCGGGGCACAGTGCACACTCCGGCTGATCTGAGAGCAGATAATAAATAGGTTTAAAGAGTGTCACGATGGAGTGCAGTACTTCCAAACATCCATGTGGTAATATTTTATATACTCTACATATAACTTTTGCATGTAAGTCAAATAAAATTAAAGTTGGAGCATTTGAAAATTCTGGTTTATCACAAAAGTAAACAAGAAGAATATTTCTTTTATAAAAGTGGCCTTTTGAATACATAATACATAATACCCAAATTTAAATATGGCCCAGAAAATTTCTAACTTTATTCCCATCTTTGTTCATAAAGAAAGTCTGTGCAGAAAGCATGTCTAGAAAGTTCAACAAAACAAAACAAAACAAAACAAAACAAAACAAAACAAAACAAAACAAAACAAAACAAAACAAAACAAAACAAAACAAAACAAAACAAAAACCTACAAAGGCCAGTGACAGATTTTCCCAAAACGCCACACAGATTATATGTGATGTGATGGGAAATTAATTCTCACCAGGATTTGATTGATCATAAATCATAGCTGGGTTTAGATCATACGTCAGTGAGGAAAAAAGAAAGCAGAAAGAAATAATCACATTTTTGTGGCTGATGCATTGTTTTGTTGTTGTGTTAATGTAATGTTAATTTAGCAGTGCTAAAATAGCAGATCATGGAGGCACAGGGCATCTGCTCAGATCTGATGATCTAATTAAAGATATGAAGCGAAAGAAGGAAGGCTTCTTCGCTATAGGAAGGTGCTGAACTTTTTACAAACACTCAGGGATTTGAGGACATACCTACTCTGTTGCTCATGCTTCCCTCTGCACAGGGCACGCAGTCATAGCAGCAAATGGGTTCTCCTTTAAGTGGGGCTTTCCTGTAGCCTGGCTGGCAACTGGCTGAGCACACGGATAAAGGCAACTGAGAGAAACAGAGAGAGAGAGATGATGATGATGATGATGATGGTCAGTAAGGATACTTGATAGAAGGTTCTCCAAAAATACACATACACACATTTTACATTTATCTTAAAGAATTAAGAATGTCATGAGTTGTGTGATTTTCTGATAGATTTTCAACCTAATTACAAATTTAAATTCAATTTTTTTCAAATTCGTCACATAAACGATCCTACACAGTACAAAATATAATTAAAAAATGAAATAATAATGATAACTAAATAAACGTAATTGTACTATAAAGAGCGAGGCTTTATGAGGTAGAATAAATACACACAAAAATACAGAGGATAAAAAAAGTATACAAGATGTGTGATTTGAATCTGAACACGAGTAAAACTTTTTTTTTGTGGGTGTGAATCGATAGCAGTATTCCTTGAAGTGAGCTGTGCAAGTGAGCAATCAAAAATGAATCAAACCGAATGATTTTACCTCTCTGGATCCACCCGGCCACATGATGACATCCTGGTAGAGAAGCAGCTGCTGCTCAGCAGGGAGAGACGAGTCAAAGCGTCCGACTGTTACAAAGCGTATGGGTCCACCTTCTGCCTCCTTCTGCCAGTTTACAATGTCATAAGATCCTGCAGGATCTCCATACTTATCAAAGTTCACAACATCGTCAAACACGTTGGTAAAGTTCACCTCCTTTAGGTACTTTATCACCTGGTAAGATGACATACATGTGACATTATATTACTTATATTATTATTAAATTATATATTATAATTCTTACTTATATACTTATAATATATATATAATTCATCAATACCTGCCAAGGCTGTAGACTGTAGATATCTGGACAAAGTTGCTTCTCATTGCTTCTCTCCAGTGTTTTACACATAACCAAGTTGTGTAGTGCGTGTGCTGCAGCGTACACAGCTTTGTGTAAGTTATAGGTCACTCTGAGCTGAGACACGTCGTTATAGATCGTCTCGGAGTCCTGGAGCCTCTCTTTTCCGGTACATGTGCGGTTATACTTCACCTGATCGGCCATAGAACCAAATGGGATGCTTGTGTTAAAGGAGCACTGAAACTCTGTTTCCCAGAATTCCCGTGCAGACGGGTTATAAGGCTCGGAGAAAGGCTGTAGTCTTTCCAGGAAGTCTTTGAGGCCTGGAATCTCGGCTCGGCGTATAGCGAAACCCATGGTGCCACTGAGAAAGGGATATTTATTAGACATGAGCGTGGACGTAATCCAGGCCTCACTGGCCACCCACAACCTGTCTGTTACATTCTGTCTTAACACTTCTTCCACCACAGGCTGCATGTCCTCTTCAGTTGCGAAGGTCACAAACACACGTGCAGTGGAGTCTTTAATCGTTTGTACAATATCCTGGATCTGTTGTGGAGTGGGGACTTTAGGAATGATGACCCGAAAGGCCACACATACGCCGAGATTAACCACCTCAGCAGTGAACATGTCAATGCCGGTACGGCCGTAAGCATCGTCTGCACTGAACGTGCCCACCCAGGTCCAGCCGAAGTGCTTGACAAGCCGGGCCATAGCGCTGGCTTGGTATGCGTCACTAGGGATTGTACGGAAAAAATAAGGGTACTGCTTTTTGTCACTCAGGCAAGCACAAGAGGCAAAGTAACTGATCTGGGAATTAGACAGAGAAAAGAACAAGGGGGAGGATAAATTAAGGAATATTGCTTCGCTTCATCTGTATTTAGAGAAGTTAATCCAATAAATCAGGATTGCTTTGTAAAAGAAATTTGCTCTGTTGCCTTCTTGTGCAAAAGTTACATACACTTTATATCTGAACATGTTGAAAATACACTTGTCACACCGTTTCTTATATGAGCACATATTAATAAAACAAATGATAATGACATGATGATGCGGTTAGTGCAGATTTCACCATCTTGTGCAAAATCAGACACACTGTGCTCTAAAAATACAACGGCTACAGAAAGTGGTGGGTTTTCTGTCTATCACAGTATATCAATAATCTGTGAGCTCGATGTACTGCAAGTTTGAAGGTGAGATGATCCGGGCAGAAGATGTTTCTCTGATATGAAACATGATCACATACATGAACACACTTTACTCTGAAAATATGGCACAGCGATGATCTCACCAATGGGACCTTGAACAGATTAAGCAGTGTTGAAACAGCAATGGATAGGCTGGATCCTGAGTCTCCTATGACAAAAGGGATGTTAGGGGATGAACATGCCCCTGTGCTGTTCCTCTTCAGTGGCTGAGAGACCACAGACAAGGCGGTTCTTGCAGACAGAGCCACCGTCCAGCATGTGTCATAAATCCTGTAGCCCAGCGTGATGTTGGGCAGCAACACTGGACTTCGATTAATTTCCTCTATGAAGAAGATCAGTGCCTGAGACCAACGTAATGCACGTAGGTTTAACCTACAGAAACAGCACAAGTAAAAAACAAACATTACAACACATCAAGATTCATCTTTAGTAACAACAACGGTGCAGCAGCAGCACAAGGTGCTTTTTATCTCATACAAAAGTTTTTACCCCCTGCATTTCCTCTTGTCTGGTGTGCTCATGAAGTTCAGTTCTTGCTCAACACCTTTAGAATGGATGGGAAACATGGCAGCCAGAATCACCTGGCCGTCCTTATGGACCACTGCAGAGTCCAAGTCCTGCCACTGTTTACAGTCTGCCTCAGATGAAGTGCACGTGGGCAGCAGGAGAGACAATAGCAAGGCCAGGACATGGAACAGCAGCATCCTGACCTCTACTCTCCACCGACTGTGCACTCCAGTGATGACATGATAACTGAGGAACTTTATAGAGGCAAATGAATGAAAAGCCTCTCTGTAGGGAAAAAGGGGTGACAGACACAAGCAAAGCCACGCATGCGTGAGTTCATACACACAGACACACATACAGAAAAAAAAAATTATATATATATATATATATATATATATATCATGTCATTTGCAGTTGCTTAGGACAAATTTTGGAACATATTTTATGTCAAACTTTTTCTGAAATGCCAGAAAACCGATGAATCCTTAAAAGAATGATTTAAACACACACACACACACACACACACACACACACACACACACACACACACACACACACACACACACACACACACACACACACACACACACCTGTGGGTTCAGGGGCTATTTAAATGTACATATTACACTAAATATACCTGATTGTGTGGAATAAAGTTTGACATAAAATATGTTCCAAAATTTGTCCAAAACTTAAGTCCTAAGCAACTGCAAAATGACTGCTGAGGCTATCAGGACACATCATGCCAGTAATATCAATTATTCCAGGGTTCAATTAGAAGTAGGAAGAAACAAAACAGTGAAACGATGGCTATGAATTTGATTGCTGGCTGCCGTTGACTCGGATGAAAGACACAGACACACGTTTACGTTTATGTCAATTTTATTCATTTTATTTTCAATTAATTTAATGTGTAGTAAATGGCATATACAAATGATAAAAAGTAGAAGTTCACAATAGACGATGATTGTCAACATCTGTCTCCTCACCTCAGGTAAAAATCACTTGCAGCATTTTACCCCAGCGCTGAAATAACCACTGATTCATTTAATTCTACTTAAGTATAGAATTTACAGTGAAATTCAGGCTAATGATCAAAAGGTCATGAGTTCAAATCCCAGTACCATTAATCTGTCCCTCAAACAAGGCCATTAACAGCTCTTACACCTCTCTTACATCTGATCTAAAATATTTGCGGCTTTGGATAAAAGAATCTGGCAAATAAAATGATTATAAATGTAAATGATTTATCGCTAATTATTTCCTATTGTGAAAAGAACTGAACATAGACAGAGGGTCTTGAGGTCATGCACTCATAAATATTCATGGCTATATGATCATGTGTAAATAACTATATATATAATATATATATATTATTAGTATTCTTTCTTTAATAAATAAATAAATAAATAAATAAATAAATAAATAAATAAATAAATAAATAAATAAAACAACGAGTAATCATTGGAGAATTGCCGAGGTATAAGAAGAATAAAACATATTTGGTTAAAGGTTACAGGATACTTAACCTGGGCTGATATAATTCCTTATATGTTGTCCCTTTGCTTTTATTTATGATGTCAAAATTATTATTATTATTATGCTTTACTTTAGATATGAGTTTATATTTATCTTTGTTGCAGTGCTGTTATTATTTATTTATTTATTTATTTATTTATTTATTTATTTATTGTAACTCAATTAATCAGCCTAAAGCAGCTGTGATTTAACTGAGGGACATGGGGCATGTTTATGAGTTCCTCAGAGAAAAGGCATCTCTAATCTGATCCAAACACGGCGAGTGTGTGTGGTTTTATCTGAGTACTCAGAAGGCAACATGACAAGGGGGTAAGTGTACAATTATTGATTATTGATTATTGATCTGGATTCCTTTCAAAAGCACCTTGAAGTGGGCAGTGAATAAAAATACACAAGATGATATACTGAGGCCAAGAGTTAATATAAATTCCACAAAAGGAACTTATGACTACGATTTATAACTTTCTGAACACAAATTGTGTGACCTGAGCCCTCAAAGCCTGTGATAAGCTGTAAAACATTAGTGAGAACAAGCAAAACACTCCTGTGGCCACAAAATAGATATCAAGAAACTTAATCCATGGCGTTATTTAATATTATATATTAATATGTGGTCACATAAAACATATATATCCAATATATTGTCTTGTGGTCTCAGTATATGACATTTCATATCCTCAGTATATCATAACCTCTATACTGTACATTATCTCATGGCTTCTATATATTTTTATATATGCAGTATCTTGTAGCTTCAGTATAGTAGCAATATTTAATATCATTGGGTGGCCACAATATATTATGTATTATGTATAGATTATATTTTATCATATCCCTTCCTCATGATATTATTTCATAGCTTGAATATTTTATGCTATGGTCTCAATATATTATCTTGTGGCCTTATTTTAGGTGATTAAAAATAACCTTCTTGTCACTTAATGGCATTATACATATGAGTTACAAGGCAATGTTTTATTACAGGAATAATAAGGAACGAGGGAGAATTTTTCTACAAATATATTTAAAAATTTCACAAGTTTTCCTGAAGTTGGAATTTTTTTTTTATTATTATTTAATGGGCTAATCTATAAACCCACAATTAAACATATACAGTATATTTCAAATTCACAAGATATAATGCTATATTTTTTTTTCTGCTGTGGTTTTGCCCATCAGGTGCTTCTTTGTGTTCTTCTCTGGTCTGAGGAGGATGATGTAACACTTTGGGGCAAAGATACACAGCAAAAGGCCATAACTGGAAGCCAGGATGGCAAAAACTTCTACGGCCACCGTGTACTTTCCCGGGGAGCTAACGTATGCTGGAACAAAGGCAATCCAGACAGCACAAAAAATCAACATGCTGAAAGTGATGAATTTGGCCTCGTTGAAGTTGTCTGGAAGTTTCCGGGCGAAGAAAGCCAGCAAGAAGCATACGGCAGCCAGCAGGCCGATGTAGCCCAGAACCAGAGAGAAGGCGAGTGTTGAGCCCATGTCACACAGCAAGATGATGTGTGCTGACTCCCGAGTCATTAGTCTACGTGGTACAGGAGGTGCCAAACCCAGCCATGTACCACAAATCCCAACCTGCACTGCTGTACACAGGAAGATCAGAGCACGTAGTTGTGGTGGTCTGAACCACTTCATGACATTGCTACCTGGAAGAGTGGATTTGAAAGCCATCAGAACCACCATTGTCTTTCCCAAAATACAAGACAGACAGAGACAGAAGGCAATGCCGAAAGCAGTGTGACGTAATTGGCACGACCAGGAAGTAGGCTGTCCAATAAAGGCAAGGGCACATAGGAAGCACAGCCAAAGAGAGCTGAGAATAAGAAAGCTTAGCTCTGAGTTGTTAGCCCTGACCAGAGGAGTGTGGCGTTTAAAGGCGAAAATAAGACCAACAGCAAGTGTGGTGCAGGATCCCAGCAAGGCTACAGCCAACAATGCAATTCCCATGGTGTCAGCATAGGACAGGAACTCCACCAGCTTTGGTATACAGGCATCTCTCTTCAGGTTGGACCAGAACTCAGGTCCACACATCACACACTCTATGGCATCTAAAAAAAATAATTTAAAATTCACTAACTTGTAAATTAACTTGTAAACTAACTTGTCCTTTCTCCCTGCAGCTATAAGACTTTACAATCAAAGCTGCTCCCAGTGAACCGGTCACCATAATACACACTGTTGTTACTGTTTACTGCAATAATAAACAATAACAAAGTATTTTAAACACATGCAATAACAGAATTTTTTAAAAATGTGCAATATTACCTATGTGCAAAAACTCTATATACTGTATATTATATTATGTCTTTATACTTTATTCCTAGAGGTCCGGACAGCTGAGTCACTGGCTATTTTCAAGCGGCGGTTAAAGACCTACTTATTCAGGAAACACTTCAACTAACACTTCTTTCCCTATCTTTTGCATTAAAAAAACAAAACAAAAACAAAAAAAACACAACCTTTGACACTTTTTCATTGTAACTCTGAACAAATGTTTTAAACTCAAGGTATCTTAAGTATGTAACCTAGTGAACAGCATTAATGTATTCAATGTTAGAGATTTAAGCACTTATGTACGTCGCTCTGGATAAGGGCGTCTGCCACATGCTGTAAATGTAAATGTATATATTTTTTTACTGCTGTAACAGAGACATTTCCCCATTGTGGGACAAATAAAGGAATATCTTATCGTATCTTATCTTATTTTATCTTATCTTAAATAAATGCAGTTTGTTGTAAACCCAGTAGTCATATTTGAGTTAAAGTTTTGGAACATTTGCAGCACAAACAGTCCATTATTATTATTATTATTATTATTATTATTATTATTATTATTATTATTATTATTATTATTATTATTATTAACACAGTAATGATATTGCATACATAACAATATGCAATTTATGCCAAAATATCAAAACTTCTGTTATCATTTTATCTTTAGACAGGTGCAGGTAACTCACCTGTCTGATTGCTAACCTCCCCAGCTGCACAGAGAACGCAGTCAAAGCAGCAAACAGGGAAACTAGGCCTAATGGCCTTCCTGGTGCCTGGGGGGCAACTGCTACTGCAGACAGACACAGGGACCTGCAGAGCAAAGAGGAGGCCAACTAAAAAGATATAAATGACTTATTTATGAGCTTTAAAATTCAGTAATTATTTATAAAGTGGGGTTTTTACAATCCAGCCAGAAAAATAAGACAGCTAATGGGATAATGTGATAATATATATAAAATCAAGGTGTGATGTCATTTTGGTTTTATAATAACCCACAGGCTTACTTGTCTCTGGTTGCCATTCCAGATAATTAGATTTTCCTCTATCAACAATTTAATGCTCTTGGTTTCGTCGAACGTGCCCACAGTGGCGTACTGGACCTCGCCGGTCTCTGAGAGCTGGAGGTTGATCAGGTCATACATGGCCACAGGATCACCGTTTGCATCAAACTTAGTTTCTTCACCATACTCATTAGTGAAGTCTACCTTTTTTAGGTAGTGCAGGAGCTGGAACATGGAGAGGAAATAAGACTGAGAAGATAAATTGCCAGAGAGATAGAGACGGACACAGAGATAGAGACAGAGACAGAGATAGAGATAGAGATGCAGAAAATATGGTGTACCTTACATGTATATATCTCTATTACATTTTCTTTTCCTGCAGCATTGTAAATTGACAATAAATAAATAAGCTTGTGCATATGACTAAATAAATAAATAAATAAATAAATAAATAAATAAATAAATAAATAAATAAATAAATATTTTGTTTTTCTTAAAAATATAGATATGCATTTTTCTCAAGATATCAGTGGTACCACAGATAGACAGTAATTCATTGCAATATGTAAGTTGAGAGGAATTGAGATGAATGAGGATTTATGTGTCTAACCTGCCATGGCTTTATGGTCCGGGTGTCAGGGCAAGCTCCCCCAGGGAAGGGTCCTCTCTCTGGCACACATTTCAGCATCGCGTCCAGAGCATAAGCAATGGCATACACTCCCTTATAAACATTATAGGAGATCCTCAGCTGAGATACATCTGAGTATATGCTTTGGACATTAGCCAGTATCTCTGAGCCATTGCAAGGGGGTTTATTTGGAAACGTTATATTGACTGCAGTTAGAGGAGAGCACCCAAACATCTCCTCCCAGAACTGCAACACAAAAGGATCATCAGGGAATGTGGAGGGGTGCAGACGCAGCAGGAAAGGCTGCAAACCAGGAATATCAGCCTTGCGAATGGCAAAACCCATTGAGCCTTGCAAAATGGACTGAAACTCTTGTGTGGTGAGGATTGCAGCTGTGATCCAGGCCTCACTGGCCAACCACTGGATCCCTGTCAGATTGTGTTTGAGAGCTTCAGTGAAGAGAGCTTTTGCATCCTGCTCTAAAGCAAACACTAACACCACTCGGGCTCCTGAGGCATTTATGCGCTCCACAATCCTAGACATTTCTGCTGGGGCATGGTTTTTGGGAATGATCTCATAAAAAGCAATACAAGCATCCAGTTTGGTCACCTTGTCAATGAAGATTTGGGCTCCTCCACGGCCGTAAGCATCATCTCCAGCCACTGTTCCCACCCAGGTCCAGCCGAAGTGTTGTACCAGCTGAGCCAAGGCATTCACCTGGAAGAAATCGCTTGGCATGGTCCTTAGAAATGCTGGGAATATCTTCTTATCACTCAGACATGCACAGCTAGAGAAATAGCTGACCTTCAGAAAGGAGAGGAGAGGAGAGGACAGGAGAGGAGAGGAAAAAGATAGAAGAGTGGAGTGGTAAAGATTGAATAATTTTATTCAATCTTTACCACTCCACTCTTCTATCTTTTTCCTCTCCTTAAAATGAGTACAGCTTTAGGCAACATTTATACTTTTGCATAAGCCTACAACCTGTTGTGTAAACCTTACCTGTGGCAGTTGGAAAACGCTCAGGAAGTGTGCAACCACCATCGAAAGTGTGGATCCACCATCACCAATAACCGCAGGCACCCTGCCCTGACAGAATGGATCATTACTCTCCTCCTCTCTTCCCCCCATCAACTCCATAGCTGTATGAAGTGCATGGAGAGGGGTACTGCATGAGTCATAGATCTTATAGCCAAGGGTAATGTTCGGCAAAAGACGATTGTCCCTGTTGATCTTTTCTATGGCAAAAATCATTGTCTGCATCCAACGAAATGTCCTGAAATTAAATCTGTCAGATACAAGGGAAGCTAAACTCTTATTTGTTCCACAAAAATGGAAATAAATGGAAATATGATTCACGATTTAGTAACATTATTTCTAAAAAGAATATATATATATATATTTTTTTTAATGCAAAGAGCTTAAGATTTTATATCTGTTTCTTAAAATTTTTGAATATTCTTGACTTTGCTAAAAATATTACGGTGATAAAATATTAAGCTCTTTGCACAATACAACAGAGTAAAAATGCCAATACAGCTTAACATCCACATGTAAAAATAAATACATCAATCTACATCAAAATGAAAATAAAAAGCATCCATCCAGAAAGAGTGTTCTTCTGCACTGTACAGTAGAGTGACTGACTGACACAGTGCACTGAGCAGATTTAGGCTGAGAGCTGAAAGAGAGCCGTGTCTCCATCATCGCATCATGCAGTGAAAACAAGCCCCCCAGCATGATGTTCCCTCCTCGAGACACCACGGGCAAGTGTGAAGGGCCGGTGATGAGTCGACAGGCTTGCTGCTGGAGGAGCTGAGAAGAGATCAGAGTAGAGAGAAATGCCATAGGCGCACATACACATGCATACACTGCTATAAGCTGCATTCTGGCTCTGTACACACAGCTACTCATGTTAAATGATACATTCTAGTACGTTCACTATACTCCATAGTAGTAGTAGCATTTTGTATGTGACATTCTGCCACAACAGCACAGACAAATCGCCCACTTTTATGCCGAATATGAAGGCTTTTTATGCAACATTATGCCGTGAATCCTCCTGAGAAAATCACTCAATGGAAACAGAATCACGCCCAATAATACATACACACAGCATTACCAGTCTAGATCTTTCTGCTGGCAGACATCATGCACCTTACAACCAAGAGCATGTTGGTCAAATAATGATTGTCTCTTTTCAATGACAATTTTGTTTTTTCAAAAAAGTATCCTTAGAGTATCTCTTACAGTCATGTGAAAAAATTAGGACACCCCATTTAAGCCTGTGTATTTTTTTAAGTTAAACATATAGGCATTTAATCTTCATTTTAACATTATTGGAAGATTCAGGTAATACAACAACTCCGTCCAGGGTGTATCCTGCCTCGATGCCCGATGACGCCTGGGATAGGCACAGGCTCCCCGTGACCCGAGAAGTTCGGATAAGCGGTAGAAAATGAGTGAGTGAGTGAGTGAGGTAATACAACAAATAAATAAACAAATAAAACAAAAGAAAAGTATTGTTTTAAATGATCTGTAAAATGTAATTTAAAAACAATCCCCAAGATTTAATTGCACATAAATTGTATAAAAGGTGTATCACAGCAGGTGTAAATTATTAGAACTTTTATTGTTACAGAACATTTTGAAGTAAGCTTGTCTTATTTAAACCTTTATTATTTAATTAAACCTTATTTAATTCGGTTTGCTCTTAATTGTTAAAGTGAGAGGAATCACCATGGTGAGATGCAAAAAGCTCTCTGAGGCCTTTAGAAAGACGACTGTTGTTGATGCTTGTGAGTCTGGTAAGGTAAAGGATATAAAAGGATCTCAAAAGAATTTGTAATCAGACATTCCACTGTTTGGAAAATCATTTACAAGTGGAAAACATTTTAAACAACTGTCAACATGGCCAGGTCAGGACATCCAAGTAAATTCACCCCAAGAGCAGACTGCAAGATTTACATTTACAGCATTAGATGCTTAATGGAGTCTCCAAAAACCCTTAAATATCATCACGGGTCCTACAGCAAGCTCTTGCTACAGTTGTTGTCAACGTACATGAATCTACAATCAGAAAGAGACTGAACAACTATAATTATCATGGGAGGAAACCTTATGAAGACATTTGGAATAATCTGCTTTGGACAGATGAGTCGAAAACTTCCCTTCCAGTTGATGTCAGAAACTGGTAGATGGCTACAAGAAATGTGTCACTGAGGTTATTTCAGCCAAAGAGGAAAACACAAGCTATTAGGGCACAGGGTGTCGTAACTCTTTCCATTTTTTTGTTTTTTACATGCAGTTACTGCACATCACTTTCATCTACATGTACAAATTAAAACAAGATCAGAAATAGTCATATTAACATTTCTTAATAAAGGACTGAATATTTAATGGAGTGTCCTAATTTTTTCTCATGACTGTATGCATGAATTTGAGACGCATCATAATTGTAGGCACTTGAACATTAATGTCAATGGTCAGTAAAGAAAGATTGACAGAAAGCCTAATGACTCAGAGATCAGGAGCTGTGTTTGTGTTTGCACTGCCAACCCTAGGCTTACTCATGAGGGTATTTAGGTATTCAGATTAATACCTCATTACAGGTTGTTTAGTGACTTTGGGATTGTTTTAAATTTGTAAACCCTATGGGTTTTCTTAATGCAGATTGAAAATAATGGCACATTGTATTTCTGGCTCCAGGCTATTTTCCTTACTTAGGCCCCTTTAATATCAGCAGGAGATTGCTGTATGTACATACAGTCATGATGAGCTCTCCTAGGATCAGTCTGGGGGAAAACATAGCACTGGGTATGAAGCTTTGTGCTTTGACAAAATATAGTGAATATGAAAATTAGATTATGTTTTAAAACACAAAAATACAAACAGTAAACATGCAAATAAAAAAGAAATATATACATATATTTTTGCCTGACTTACTGCTAATACAGAACATGAGTATTTATAGCATTTAGCAAACACCCTATTCCAGTGCAACTTCCATATTTATACAATTTGTATAAAAATACCTTAACCACTGGGATACCACATAACACATAGGAGACATGTGTGTTTGTTTCTTTGTTCGTGTATTTTAATTGTGCAAGTGCAACACAAAAATCTCTATTCAGTTTTTGTGGCGAATAAAGTATAAGTGATGACAATTTATTTCTGGCTGTGGTAGAAATTTTTACTCTAGAGATATTTGTAAGGTCTTGTCTTTCTATGCTCTTGACTGGTAGTTGTTGTGACTAGAAATGGTTATGGCCAGTGGTGGTTGTTGTAGAATATGACAAGGACAGAGGGGACTGGAGACGAGCTGGCGGGACTTAGGTTCATACACAGCTTCTAGTAGACCTTGGTAAGGACAAGATTAACTTGATCAGGAGGTGAGCAGGTGTTGTGCATTTAAGCCAGTGATTGATGATGTTTGCTTTTTCTCTGTTTTTTATTTTGTTTTGTTTCAGTCATGCATATAAAAGCTTGATGTAATCGATGATCAGGGCCTGGCCTTACTCATGCTCTACAAGGAGCATGCCCTCCCTCCCCTTTTTTACTCAGTTTGTCGAGACGTGGGTCTGGCCACGGTGCGTCGGGGGACGCTGCACGGCCTGTTAGCTCGGCTGTGGACGTCACTTGGCCCTTCAGTTCGGCGATAGACGTCGCTCGGCCCTTCGGCTTGGCGGTGGACGTCACTCTGCCCTTCAGCTCGGCTGTGGACTTCGCTCAGACCTTCAGCTCAGATGTGGACATCGCCTCGGCCCTTAAGCTCGGCTGTGGAAGTTGCTCGGCCCTCTCTGGCTGTGCCGCCATGTGCTCTGCTCCCCCCACCTGCCTCGCCGTGAGCTTTGGCTCCCCTTGCCTACCTCGCTGTGTGCCTTACTTCCCCCACCGGCCCCGCCGTGTGCCTTGCTCCCCTCACCTGCCTTCGCAAGGGGGGGTACTGTCGGGGATCAGCCCGGACTTTTGGCCATGTGCTATTGTTATTGTTGTTGTCACGTGTCTGCCCCGCCTTCGTTCACTCATCCCTGTCTCCACACCTGTTCCAAATTGTGTCTCATTGTCTTTTATATGTAAGTGAGCCGCGTTGCCCATGGCAGTGCGGAATCATAAGTTACGTTTAGTTAAGTTAGTTACGTTAGTCATTGTTAGTCGTTGTTGTGTCGTCATTTGTATTGTTTTGGTTATCGTCTTTTACTGTGTTGTCTTTATTATTTATTAAACACCTTTCATTTGTAGCTATCCTGTGTATGGGTCTGTCTCCTTCCAACCCTGGTTGTGACAGAATGATTCTGCCGCCAACTTGGACCCAGCAGGATAGCTTCCAGCGGGGAGCGGCTTTTTTTTCTCGTCGTTATCCCCCCATTCTAATCGTCGTCTCTCCCCGGACTGTTCTGTCAGTCTTTCTGGATCGATTCTACTCATCATCTCCCCCTGGACTGTTCCGACAGTCTTCCTGGAACTTTTTTTTTGTCGGTTACACCTCTCTGCATTTTTATTCGGTAAGGGACGCCGCTCCATTTCCGGTTCCGTCCGAGGAGGACGTGACCTCACTTCATCCGCGGAGGGTGTCACCAGCCCGGTTTTGCTCCAAATTGTTTTTTTTTCTGGTGCACTGCGGCATCGCCTTGCACCTTGCTTCAGTGAGGGACGCCGCTACACTTCCGGTTCCGCCAAGAGGACGTTGCCTTACTTCATCCGGGGGGGGGGGGGTGTTGCAGGCCCTTTCTCGCCCTCCCTCCCTTTTTTACTCAGTTTGTCGAGACATGGGTCTGGCCACAGTGCGTCGGGGGACGCTGCTCGGCCTGTTAGCTCGGCTGTGTCCGGCCCTGGGGGGGTGGGGGTGGGTGGGTGTTTACTGTCGGGGATCAGCCCGGACTTTTGGCCATGTGGTATTGTTATTGTTGTTGTAACGTGTCTGCCCCGCCTTCGTTCACTCCTCCCTGTCTCCAAACATGTTCCAAATTGTGTCTCATTGTCTTTTATATTTAAGTGAATCATTAGTTACATTTAATTAAGTTACTTACGTTAGTCATTGTTAGTCGTTGTTAAGAGTCGTCAATGTATTGTTTTGGTTATCGTCTTTTACTGTGTTGTCTTTATTATTTATTAAACACCTTTCATTTGAAGCTATCCTGCGTATAGGTCTGTCTACTTCCAACCCTGGTTGTGACAGAATGATTCCGCCGCTAACTCGGACCCAGCAGGATAGCTTCCAGCGGGGAGCGGCTTTTTTCTCTCGTCGTTATCCCCCCATTCTAATTGTCGTCTCTCCCCGGACTGTTCCAGCCCGGTTTTGCTCCAAATTGTTTTTTTTTCTGGTGCCCTGCGGCATCGCCTCGCACCTTGCTTCAGTGAGGGACGCCGCTACACTTCCGGGTTCCGCCAAGGAGGACGTTGCCTTACTTCGGCGATAGACGTCGCTCGGCCCTTCGGCTTGGCGGTGGACGTCACTCTGCCCTTCAGCTCGACTGTGGACTTTGCTCAGACCTTCAGCTCAGATGTGGACGTTGCCTCGGCCCTTGAGCTCGGCTGTGGAAGTTGCTCGGCCCTCTCTGGCTGTGCCGCTATGTGCTCTGCTCCCCCCACCTGCCTCGCCGTGAGCTTTGCCTCCCCTTGCCTACCTTGCTGTGTGCCTTACTCCCCCCACCGGCCCCGCCGTGTGCCTTGATTCCCTCACCTGCCTTCGCAAGGAGGGGTACTGTCCGGGATCATCACGGACTTTTGGCCATGTGCTATTGTTATTGTTGTTGTCACGTGTCTGCCCCGCCTTCGTTCACTCATCCCTGTCTCCACACCTGTTCCAAATTGTGTCTCATTGTCTTTTATATTTAAGTGAATCATTAGTTACATTTAATTAAGTTACTTATGTTAGTCATTGTCATAGTCAACACCTTTCATTTGAAGCTATCCTGCATATGGGTCTGTCTCCTTCCAACCCTGTTTGTGATACCTGTATTTACAGAATGGTTTTTCTCTCTGTTTTTCTTTATCTCTATGGGCTTCACCTGCACTGTAGCACTTACTGCATTGCTACTGCATTATTTTCATACAGAGTCAAAACCCTGCTTTGCACTTTCTCATTTGAAATCTCAAAACTCCAGTTAGCCAGTGGACTTGTGCCTTGCTTGTATGGTTGACTGATTATGTTTTGACATAGCATGCACTGTTTATGCCTTAGTGTAATAATTTTGCTGCTTTGTTCTTGTAACACAATCTGTGGAAAAGATCAACATTTTGGGGGGATTCATGTTCACATGTTTTAATGATAAATTGTAATCAGGTTGGATTTGTTGTGTTGTGGTGAAGAAAATACTGCCATACATGAGTCACATACTGGAAATATGTTGGCATACTGGCTAAATTATAGAGGTTTGAAGCAGTATCTCCAATCTGAAGACTCCATATACTCTGAATGTATTGGAATAGCAAGACCAACCGATATGTAACAACAAAATAAATTGTCAGAGATCTACTATCTACCACTTCTGTAGACTGCTACTGTGCTTTAGAAACAGGATGGTGGGATAGCCTTTGTGTTTATGGAACTTGGCAAAGAAGAAGATGAAGAAGAAGCCTTCATGATTACAACACATCACATTACAGCACAATAGAGTTCATTTCTTTGCATATCCCAGATTTGGTGTTTGGGGACAGAGCATAGGGTTAGACATGATGCAGTGAACATGGAGCAGTAAGGGGCAAAAGCATTGCCTGAGGCCTCAACAGTGGCAGCTTGATTGTGCTTGAGGCTTTAACCCCAGTGTTTCAATCAACAACCCAGGGCCTTAACCACTTGACTGCCCCATAAGACATCATGCAATCAAACTGGCCAAGAACAGTGCCCAGCAGGCTTGATGTGGGTTGGGGCATTTGGCGACCACCATCAACTCTCTGTTCCCTATGCCATTGTTCTGTTGTGACTCTACATCCCCCATTAATGTCTTAAAGGCATTGAATTCTACCATAAGGATGCCAATCAGATGCACTGTTCCATGCGAGGCATTTATCTCCCTTCTTCAGGAGTCACCTGAAGTGGTGTGCAAAAGAGCTACAGCCACAAATGAAGCCCATTACACTTCTCTTTGTAGCCAGAGGTGGTTCTGAAAGCTGGCTTCCCCTCATCATCTCAGACACAAACTGCTGTATGGGACTAGTTGGTGAGCACTTGGACTATGCACAGTTATTCACAGGGAAAATATGGCAGCAGATACTGGTAGTTTTTCTGAGATGTGATCGAGTCCAAGATATTCTCTGCATGGTTGCAGGCCACCCACATTTTTCTTCACAAAGAAGAAGCCAGCCAAGTCGAGAGGCAAGGATGGATAGATTTACCGCTCTTGTAAAGTTTCCTGGATATATTCCTTCATGGCAGTATAATTCATGACACAGATTCAAAAAGGGTTCTCTTCCTCTCACCACTAACAGTCTCTGCTTAAAAAAGTATTTAATTGACTTTCTGTCTGTATTTGGGCAAAATCTAGGCCTCTACTGCCCCTTTTCCACCGAGGCAGTTCGAGTGCTAGTTCGGAGCCAGAGCCTAATTTAGAACCAGTTCTTTCTGTTTTGAACGCCATAGCACCAGCTCTGAACCAGGAAAAGTGGTTCTTAAGTAGCACCAAAATGCTGCTGGTCTAGACTTAAGAACCGCTTGCTTCAGGGGTTGTGGGTGGGGCTACTCTTAACGCATTTGATAATGTACCTAAAGTTTACTAATGTTTAATACACTTTTACTTTACCACTATATAATCACTTATCAGCACACATGATAGTAGGTAGCTACATGCTAAGCCTAACTTTTTTCTGTGTTAATGATAAAACAATGTTATGTACTTTCTTGATTACAACCTCCGTTTATACAAATTACATGGAGCTGCACGTACACATCCACATGGCTCTCTAGCCAGTGGAAAGGCAAACCAGTTCTTAGAAGGTTCGCCAGTGGAACCAACTTTGAACCAGCACCAGTGCTAGTTGTACCAGCTCTGCTGACAAGAAAATGCCAGTGTACAATTTACTCATCTTATATAATACAAGCTACAGTAACAACTGGATCAGGTCTAAAAGTTAAAATGAGCTTCTATTCACATAGAAACTTGATTCTAATTTATAAATACTATTTTTTTTGCAGCAATAAACACCTTGACCACTACATATACAGTATTTCTAACATACAAAACATTAATTTCTGTAGTATTTTACAATCTAAATTATATATATATTCCTAATGGATGTATGTTTTATACAACTGACATTATTATTATTATTATTATTATTATTATTAGCAGTAGTAGTAGTAGTAGTAGTAGTAGTAGTAGTAGTAGTACAGTAGTAGTAATTTTCTTCTAAAATATGACGTGATAAAATATAATAAAATATGAACTAATTAAATTAAGTCAGTAATCTGCTCTTGATCAAATTTGACTGATTTTTACATTAGGAAGGATAAATCAAATACATGATGTTAATACATTTAGCATCAACATATATGATTATAAACTGTTATTACTTTTCTGCATCTGGAATTGACAAGTGCACAGAATAGAGCAGTAATTATTTGTCCAGGCCTCAAGCCATGAAACATACTGTATAAGATTGACAATGGCAGGAGAGGAAGTGCTTTCAAGTGTTTGAGTAAAATGTAATGCTATACACTAGTTTGTTGAATAAAGTAATATCAATGAGGCGATTTATCTTGCTTGTGCTTTCATATTCATGCAAGCAGAAGAACCCACATGTGCAACCCAGATTCTGGTTTATAATTCTGAACATATGCCTAAAATAAATAATATTTACTGCTGTTTGTTAACTGGCATGTAAGAAAGTGATCCAGAGGCAGAATCACAGCATCCAACGTATCAGTAACATTTCAGGGCTTTCATTTTATTAAATAAAATAAAAAAAAATTAACAGTAAAGTTATTGAAAACTCATCTTCAAGCTGAAGACTCATTTGATTCAAGACTGATGCAATATTATTATTGTTTCCCTGAATTGATTTCAAAACAAGTTATAATAAAATCAATTGGCATAAACCAAATGGGGAATAATGAAAAAACCAAAGCTGCTCCCTTTGTCTCTAGCGTGCAAGTGACAGCTCCAGGCTGATAAAAACAAACACATGTCTAATCCCGAGAGCTGATTATACTGTTAATGCACTCATGCACAAGGCTCCTGTTGTCAGGATTTGTTTCAGTTTTTAATTAACACATGCCCAAAGATATGGTTTAATTGGAGGTGAGGAACATGAAGCAGCTGAGGGAGTTTCAGCAGAGAAGTGGCAGCTCAGACTGATGACTTCTGCCCTGTCCTGAGGGGAGGTGTCAGGTGTGGTGCAACTTGTTAGACATGTACCAACAGGTAACTGTTTCCAAATCAAAACTGTATCCAAAGGCTTTGTTTTATTATGGATGTTGCATCATAATTAATTATCTACACTGTGTTAAACAGAAGCGAATGAGTGATGAGGACAGCAGGTGATACACAGTGGATTATTCTTTTTGGTCAAAACATGATTAAAAAATAAACAACCCTTTCATCATGACAGGCTTTAACATGCTGGAAATTATTTCAACTTGAATGACTTTATACCTAAAACACCTGGTTCACATTTAATACACTCATCATGGTGTCCATCACGAATCTCAACAGCAGATACCAGAAATGCTCTAAAATCTTCTCTGGCCTACCATCTATTCTTTTATTAATAATCATGTGCTTTTATCCCAGCTATTGTACTATAATATTCTGATTGAAATGATCAGGGCCATAAAAAAACGAATGAATTAATTATAAAATGAAACAAAATTGTATTTGTTGCTGTTTGATGCAACAAATTTTAACCATGCATATGTCCATATAACTATGTGCATATAACTCATTGTGTGCACCTTATTAAATAAAATAAAAAGACAGTGATTTTTTCACACACACACACACACACGCACACACACACACACACACACACACACACACACACACACACACACACACACAAAAAATCCTCCCTTAACCTCCTAAGACCTGAGCTTTGGTTTGGCCTTGCATTTTAGATGCAGTGATGTCCACGTATGTGGACACCAGGTCGTAGGAGGTTAAAGGATCAGGTGTCTCAGTATATAGCACCGATGGAAACTTTATATCACCATGTATTGAAAACAAACCACTGATTATTTTGTATAAATTCATGGATGTAAATTCATTACATAACTTTTCTATAAAATCTTTAAAACTGTAATGTAAGTAATGATTGTATTTAGTGCTTGCTGTCATGAAGGCCCAGCAGCACGTACCATGGGATGAATGTTAGAGATAAATAGTCATTTAACTTTAAAGTGAAAGTGACATGACATACAGCTAAGTATGGTGACCCATACTCAGAATTCGTTCTCTGCATTTGACCCACCCATTTGACCCACCCACACACAGCAGTGAACACACACCCGGAGCAGTGGGCAGCCATTTATGCTGCGGGGCCCGGGGAGCAGTTGGGGGGGATTTGGTGCCTTGCTGAAGGGCACCTCAGTCGTGGCCGGCCCGAGACTCGAACCCACAACCTTAGGATTACGATAGGATTACGGTTTAGGATAACCTTAGGAGACTCTCTAACCATTAGGCCACGACTTGCCCCAATGGAGCTAATGTCAGTTTTAATTACAAACCAGAACATAAACACTAATCTTCCATGTTTATATAATTAAACAGAATAATATATTACCAAATAACACAAAAAAAAAAATTGTGGATCAAATCTGTGTGTCACTGATTTGGGCCTGACACACTCAAGCCTAGAAGTTATTAAAACAGAAGATGTTACATTAATTTGGAAATAAATTAAAGACATATTATTATTATTATTATTATTATTATTATTATTATTATTTTGTAGAAATACAGACACAAGGTTAAAGAAATTTGTGCTTTAGGTGATGACTTAAGGGAGACAGTACTGATGAAATGATGCAATACAAAGAGAGGTGGAGTCTGTAGGGATTTAGGGGTGACAAGTTAGAACTTGAAAACAAGCTGACAAAACAGGAACCTTGCCACTCATCTGGAAGGCAGTCTGATAGGTGGCCACCAAACACGATGATCACAAATAACAATCATATTAATTAACCCCTCTGCTGCCTGCAACATAATACACTTAATTCTGCATCTGCAGGGATTGACATTTCTCTGAATAACAGTGACACAGCATAAACAGTGTATGATGCAATACACAGTTAAATCAGATATTAAATATAACAATACACATAATGTGCAATTTAACATCTTAATCCTACACACAGGCCTGAATTATAAGAACAAGAATATTCTTTAACCGTACAATTCTCTGTTTATATATGAATACTTTAATATACATGATTTTTCAGAGCAGAAAAACAGGTGACCTTGTGTTTCACTAATAATGATTCAAGTCTAATTATTTTGTGCACATTGAGGGCCTTCAGTATTCACATCTAAATAAATTCAATTGTACAGCAACTGTGATAATATAGAAGGTTCTCAAAATTAATTAATTAAATATTAAATGATAAATTACACTTTAACCATTTCTTCTGAAAATCTGTTTATCTCATGTTAGCAATTCTGTGCATTTATGCTTATAATTTACCTCTTAAACTGTAAAATAAACTATACAGACCCTTTCAACACAGTTTTTTTCATTAACATTAATTTAACACTACTTACAATTATTAAATTAGATATATACTTTTCCACCACTTTAATAGGAACACCTGCTCAATTGTTAAGTCAATCAACCAATCACCTGGCAGCTGTTGCAGATACATAGCTTCAGTTAAAAATCACAAACATCAAAATTGATAAAAAGTGTGATCTCTTTGACTTGGATACATCCATGCCATGGTTGCTGCTGCCAGAAGGGCTGGTTTAAGTATTTCTGAAACTGATAATCTTTTAAATTTCACACACAACAGGCTCAAAGGTTTACATAGAATAGTCTGAGAGAAAACATTATTGAGTTCAGAGGACAAATGGCCATATTGCTTCAAGCTGAGAGGAAGAATATGGTAACTAAAATAATCACTCTTCACAAACATGGTGAGTAGAAAAGCATCCCAGCATGCACAAAACATCTAACTCTGAGTTGGATGGGCTTACAACAAACCATTAACCGACCACACTGTGGTCATTAAACGATCACATGGGTCTTTTTCCAATCTTTGTTGGCTGTGGCATGTGGTAGCCTAGTGGTTAAGGTGTTGAATCCCCAAAGTCAATAGTTTGAATCCCTGGCCCACTGAGCTGCCCCTGATTAAGTACCTTAACTCTCAATTGTATATGTAAATGAGATAAAAATGTACATAAGTTGTTGTGGATAAGGGTGTCAAATGCTGTAAATGTATTGGTATTAAAACCATCAAGCACCATTACCCTCCCAATATGGTCCTTTGTTAGAACAGGAGAACAGCCAAAAGCAAGAACACTGTCAGGCCCTTAGGCCAAGTGACTAGATTGGGGGTTCACCTGGCTGAGCAGCTGAAGTTCTCTTTCAATATCTTTTGAAAATCTCTCTTGATTTTATCAGACACTTCAACACATCCAACAATTATAGAGCATACTGATAGCATGTGGGAAAGACCACACTGAAGAAGTATACATATCAAAAACATATGGAACAACGAGAGAGATAAGGATTGCAGTATTAATGTACACCAACAGAGGAACATGGAGGTGGTCTCTTCCAGGATGACCCCATTCACAGAACAGGATGAATTACTGAATGGTTTGATGATAATGAAAACAAAGTTAATCATATGGTCTACAAACTCACTAAATCTTAAACCAGCTAACATGTCAAAAAACACGCTACACCAGCGGCACAAAACCAAGTGTCTCTGAAAGTTTGTTACTGATTGCTCCAGTACATTTCCACAGAATTCCTTCACTCATTCCTTAACAGAATTCACCTCTCAGTATGAAACTCATCTGTGAAATACTGTACATAAGTGAACAAAAGAAAATATATCTACAAAAAAAAAAAAACAAGGCCTTTTTTTTAACTTCCTGACTCATAATGATGTCACAAAGCTCACAGTTTCTGATTTGTCCAAATGTAATATATTCATATATTCATATAGTCCATACTCGCAAGAGTTCAGAGTATGTCTATAAAATGTAAATACTCTCTGTTGAGGATTCATGAAGTCTAGCTGGACAAACTTTGTGATGTATTTCTTTGTATTGCTGCTGTATTTCAGACTGGCGAAAGGGGACAAGTGCTATATTTTGGACAACCCAGCATATCCCCTGCTATCTAAAGATGGAGATGTGATAATTGGAGGTTTATTTTCAATACATGGTGATATAAAGCTTCCATTATTGCCATATACTGAGAAACCTGAACATTTAATCTGTACTAGGTTTGTTGCAATGGATAAGATTTGTATGTTAAAAAAAAACAATGAAAATAAAACCCACATTACTTAGTCCATAATGCAAACTAATTGTATTGTTTTCTTTGGGAATGTCCACAGCTTTAACCTCAGAGAATTTAGGTTTGCTCAGACCATGACTTTTGTAATTGATGAAATCAACAGAAGCAACAGCTTGCTCCCAAATATCTCAATTGGTTACAGGATTTATGATAACTGTGGCTCAAGATTATTATCTATGAAAGCAGCCATGGCTTTGTTGAACGGTCAGGACATGACAGCAGATGATGCCTGTTCTGGACAAGCAGCAGTACAAGCCATCATAGGAGAGTCAGAGTCTTCTCCTACCGTAGTACTCACAAGAACTACAGGACCGTTTCAGATCCCAGTGGTAAGGACCAGATATTGTGCTGACCAATTAGAAAATACCCTTATTGGGGCATGAAATTACCTTTCTTAAAAATAGCTTGTTAGTTAACCAATAACCTGATAAATTTATAAGAGACTTATCCGTATCAATAGAAAATGCACAACAAAATCAATTATACTGCATCCTTAACAGTTATAAAAGGGAAATGTGAAATCTGTTTTTACATATTTAAGATGTTCTTAATGATAGTTTTCACTAATTTACGATTCTTTCCAAAGATGTAAATGATAATGTAGATCAGTTCTAACAAACATCTTATTTTAAGAAATTGTCTTTGTGTTCTCAGATAAGTCATGCTGCCACTTGTGAATGTCTGAGCAACAGAAAAGAGTACCCATCTTTCTTCAGGACAATAGCGAGTGATTATTACCAAAGTAGAGCACTGGCATATTTAGTCAAGTACTTTGGCTGGTCTTGGGTGGGAGCTGTGAACAGTGATAACGATTATGGAAACAGTGGAATGGCCATTTTTCTGAACGCAGCCAAAGAAGAGGGAATATGTGTTGAGTACTCTGAGAAGTTTGACCGCTCAGATCCTGCCAAACTTATGAAAGTGGTGGATATTATTAAAAAAGGAACAGCCAAAGTAATCATTGTATTTCTTGGCCATGTTGAAATGAATGTTCTTGTAGAAGAACTTATTCTGAAAAATGTCACTGGCTATCAGATGATTGGTGTTGAGGCATGGATCACTGCTGTCAATCTGGTAACTCCAACAAGTAACAATGTACTGATTGGATCCATGGGATTTGATGTGGGAAAACTGAACATTGCTGGTTTTGCTGATTATGTTATTAAAGAGTTTTGGCAAACTGATTTCCATTGTTTGAACACAGAGGGAAACATTTCTCAAAGTGAAAACCACTGCAGCGGATACGAAGAAATTATCCCCTTTAAAAACTACAATGAAGACATACCAGAACTAAGATATGCAAATAACATCTACAGTGCAATTTATGCTGTGGCACATTCTCTACACAGCCTCCTGAGATGTAGAGAGAATCAGAGTTGTGAAAAAGACAAAACAATACAATCATGGCAGGTAACACGAAAACCAAAACCAGAAGGAAAGTTATCAACATTCTCATTATATGAATGTCACTGTTCTCTGTTTTCTTTTAAAGGTCGTTGAGTCGCTGAAAAAAGTCAATTTCACCACCAAAGCTGGAGAAGAAGTCTGGTTCGACAGCACTGGTGCAACAGCTGCAAAATATGATGTGGTCAACTGGCAAAAAGGATTTGGTGGGGAAGTAGAGTTTAAGGTTGTGGGCTATTATGATGCCTCTCTGCCAGCTGGGCGGCAATTTGTCTTAAATTCTGACAGCATAATTTGGGCTGGAGGGAATACAGAGGTAAATACAAGTTTTTTTTAATCAAATCTAGTCTAGATTAAAATAGAATATATAAGTCTTGAGATATCATGCTACAAATGTGTAATGCAAAATCTAGTTTTCTGTCTTTATTTTAATGTATGGTATCGATCACATGTATTTTGTATTAGAAGCCGAGGTCTGTGTGCAGTGAGAGCTGTCCTCCAGGAACCAGGAAAGCTGCACAGAAAGGAAGGCCTGTCTGCTGCTATGACTGTATACCATGTGCAGAAGGAGAGATCAGTAACCAGACAGGTAATTTCAGCATGATCAAGTTTCAAAGACAATTTGTTAGTCATACAAATTGTTTCTTTCTCTTATTATATAAGATCCAGTTGCTGCGCAATAACATCAGTAAATAAAACCAATAAACAATAGTTATTTTCTCTGCTAATCAGAATCATGATTATTTTTTCAGATTCAAATAACTGTGAGCAGTGTCCAGGAGAATATTGGTCTAATGCTGAGAGAGATAAATGTGTGTTAAAGGTCATAGAGTTTCTTTCATTTACAGAGGATATGGGGATAATACTGGTATTTTTTTCCTTGCTTGGAGCTACATTATCTGTGATAGTAGGGATTTTATTTATAATTAAAAAAGACACTCCCATTGTTAAAGCCAACAACTCTGAGCTGAGCTTCCTGCTGCTCTTCTCTCTGACTCTGTGTTTCCTCTGTTCACTTACTTTCATTGGAAGGCCCTCTGAGTGGTCCTGTATGCTGCGTCACACAGCTTTTGGGATCACCTTTGTCCTCTGCATCTCCTGTGTTCTGGGAAAAACAGTAGTTGTGTTAATGGCCTTCAGGGCTACACTTCCAGGCAGTAATTTAATGAAATGGTTTGGGCCTCTACAGCAGAGACTCAGTGTATTTGCCTTCACTCTCATACAGGTTCTTATCTGTGTACTTTGGTTAACAGTTTCTCCTCCTGTTCCTTACAAAAACATGAACTACTACAAGGAAAAGATTATATTAGAATGTAGTTTGGGCTCAGCTATAGGTTTCTGGGCTGTGTTGGGGTATATAGGAGTTCTTGCTTTGTTGTGCTTTGTTTTAGCTTTTCTAGCTAGGAAGCTGCCTGATAATTTTAATGAAGCTAAATTCATCACATTCAGCATACTGATATTCTGTGCAGTTTGGCTTACTTTTATTCCAGCTTATGTGAGTTCACCTGGAAAATACACTGTAGCTGTGGAGATATTTGCTATTCTGGCCTCCAGTTTTGCTTTACTATTCTGTATATTTACACCTAAATGTTATATTATTCTGTTTAAACCTGAACTGAACACAAAGAAAAATATGATGGGGAAAACTGCATCTAAATCCCTTTAAATAAACATATATTTAAATCTACAAACATAAAAATCAAAAACATGTTTTATTTCTAAATCTTTTTATGCCACTGACAGATATGAGTACGCTATGGATGAAAAACATTAAATTACATTAAATTTTATTAAAAATCATATTTTGTGTTATTTACAGGTGTGTCTATACAAAGGCATTTGGTATTCAGACATATTTATGTTTATCAAGAATAAAATATTGGCACTAGTTATCAAATATACTGTATGTTCTCAATATAAAAGTCGTTATATGCTGATATTTTAAGGCCATGATGCATTCACAATTTAATCCTTATGCTGGCACCCCTACCTACCTTAAACCTCTTTATATAGTATTTCATTACAAATTACAAACAATTCTCACACAATATGAATCAATTTATTAGGAATTATCCTTTTAATACATATAACTTTCACACATCTCATGGATATAATGAGCACAACTATTCACTTTACAAGCATCAGGGATAAATAACCACATTTCTGAGAGTCATTGATACACAAAATATAGAGAAACAAGGTTAGCAGCAACAGAAAAGAGCAGAGTCTACCAGGGTTTGAAAGAGTGACATATTGGTAATTGATGAAAAATACTTCAAAACAAATTCCTGTGACAATGCACTCACCAGGAAAGCAACTCAATATATGGTCCTACAAAGACTATAATCAGAATTAACAATATCAATTAAACTACAGCTGGCAACAATATACTTAATAGTGGTAATAAGGGATATATCATATATATCATAAGGGATTGTGCATTGATGCAGGGACACTGGTCATTGGGAAGTTGTGGCCTAATGGTTAGAGAGTTTGACTCCTAACCCTGAAGTTGTGGGTGCGAGTCTCGGGCCAGCAGTACCACGACTGAAGTGCCCTTGAGCAAGGCACCGAACCCCCCCAACTGCTCCCCGGGCACCGCAGCATAAAGGGCTGCCCACTGCTCCGGGTATGTGTTCACGGTGTGTGTGTTCACTGCTGTGTATGTGCACATTGAATGGGTTAAATGCAGAGAATGATTTCTGAGTATGGGTCACCATACTTAGCCGTATGTCACGTCACTGGATATTCATTGGTCTTCATATATGATTAAATCAGTAATCGTACAGAGAATGCACAAACAATCAGTAGTGTTATGAATAAATACAGAATGTTATCTGTAATCTTTTGAAGTTCAGGACTCTTACATATTTGGCTGTCTCCAAAGACCACATCATACACCACTAAACATAAGACCTACTGTATATGAACTGCTCTTTTCTTTATTTAGTGTACAGAATAAAACTTTTAGCTAACTATGTCTGTCATGAAGGCCCAAAAGCAGATGTCATAGTTTACAAACCACAGCAAATTCTCCCAATGCCTTGTTTTCAGAACAATACGATTTTTAGGAATGTGTGGTTTTGTACGAGTTGTCCAAGTTTTGTTTTTACTATGTACAGTGATGAAGCAGACTCAGAAGAAATGTTAGATTCTAAAATATTGTGAATAATAGTGGGCAGTGGTGGCTAAAGCATTGGGTTGTTGATTGGAAAGTCGTGGATCAAGCCCCAGTACTACCGAGCTGCAACTGTAGTGCAATTTAACAAAACACTTAACCTTCCCTGCTAAAAGTATTGTTCTGTATTGTAGCTGGCCCTGCGTTCCAAACCCAACCGTTTGAGTTGGGATATGCGAAGAAAAGAATTCCTCTGTGCCGTAATGTATATGTGATGATAATAAAGTCTTCTATGCTCCCTAATTTTATAAGCAGGTCCAGTTCGTACACACAGCAGACACAGGTGAAAACTGGTAAACAGATCCAAACCTATGGTCAAGGTGCAAGTATATCAAATAAGAAGGACAGAGGGCTATTCAAAACAGAGAAACAATGTAGTCAAATATCACATGTGGAAATCAATCAAGGTGTAAATAGCACTTCATAGAATGAACAGACAAGCTGTAAGGCTTTGCAATGTGAGTTTCCAGATGCTTTACATAGTCTGTTAAATGGAAATGGTCAGCAAAAAGTGTTTCAAGATCAGAGGGGGTGCCCTCTGGTGGCAAGGTTGTGAATTGTCTGTGGCTGGTGTAACAGATATAGGGTTGTAATTCAGTGATTATATACAGTACAGTAGAGAGATAGGTGTTGTGATTGACACATGATAACAAACACATTCAGAAAAAAACATTCACAAGTGGTGAGGATCAGTTTTTTTGTCTCCCCGATGTTAAGATTCAAATTGGTTGTTTGCACAATGAGATAAACTCTTCCACCGGTCATTTACATGCTAAATAATCTCTGAGAATTGTCCAACCTAAAATGGAGGCTTTATCAGGGAATGTTTGCAGATGGAATAAGCTAGTGTTGGATTGTAAAGTTAATATGTAGAGAATGATGGTCAATAGGTCTGTAGTCAATAATACAGCTGGGGTGTCCATTTTTTTATTGGAATAATCCAGGGAGATTTTCTAGAGCTAAGACACTCTCTGTACTCTTAGGGAAAGAGAGAACAGTTGTTGTAACATTCCACATAAATGGCTAACCTAAGTAATCAGAACAATAAAAGGCTGTATCAGGCCTCAAAGTCTTGCCTCTGTAGAGTTTTCCCATGTCTCTCATCAATTGAGTTGGAGTTTATAGCTGTTTCCTCACCACTTTCATGTTGTTCTTCTGCATTTTCCATACTGGCTTGTACCTGTTACCATCTTTTTCCTTTTCTCCTTTTTCCCTCATAATTGCCCTGAAAGCCCTCTTCTTCTATTACAACTAGGTGTTTAGACCTTTTGTGACCCATGGTTGGTATAGGGGGAAAAACGCATACCATTGTTGTGGCAACCATATTTACCACACAGAAATTGATGTGGTCTGTAATGCATGGTCAAGTCTCTCAAAGTCCTCTCCATATGACTCACATGGTATCGGCATCTGACTGCACCAGCTGGACGTTTAGGAGTGTCGGGTGACCTGTTCGTTGACATTCTCTGATTGCACTGGCTACAGCTACATGCCGTGCTGACAGCAACTGAGCTGCTTCTGGACAAAGATAATTGCCTGATCCTATCCCTTCAAAACCACTGATTAGCATCCCTGGTGATGCTCCTATAGGGACAGACTGACCAACTTGAGCAAAGATATTCTAAAGGTTGGCTTGCATGAACAGTCTACAGGCCAATACTTGATCCTCTCCAGTCAGGAGAGCCTGAATGCTGAGCCACCACTCACATCTTAGCCAGCCATATGTTGAAGCAGTCACCTTGAATATATACAGGTATGCCTTGGAAAATACATCATGGGGAAAGAGTGCTGTAGACCCCCACTTCTCCAATACCCATCCTGCTACAAGAAGATTTTGTTAAAAGGGAGGAACGTTTGATTGACATAGAGATTTGTGTTATGATTCTTTTTGTTTAGGGGACTCTCATCCAGACCATGACTGTTGGGTGAAAGATTTGGTAGAACCAGGTGAACTTTCCTTTGCTTAGCATATTATTTATTAGAATAAAGTTAGAATATCTATTGAAATAAATAGCTTCTATAGAACTATTAGAAACATTAGTTGTTACAAGTATGAGAAATGTGACCTACCAGCAATTCCTGGGAGTTTAACGGCAATGACGTCACCAAGTTTAGGGTCTCTGATTTGTCCAAATTAAACAATCATATGCAGATGAGACCGGAGCATGTTTATAAAATTGGTGAATATGACAGCTGCTGTGGATTCATATGAAAAAAAAAAAAATGAACTTAGTGATGTTTTTCTATGCTTTCTTGTTTTCTTTTAGGCTGGCAAAAGGGGAAAACTGCCATATTCTGGACAGCCCAGTACAACCTTTACTGGCTAAAGATGGAGATGTGATAATTGGAGGTTTATTTTCAATACACAGTGGTATACAAAATCCATCAGTACAGTATACTGAAAGACCTGAACCTTTAATCTGCATTAGGTTTGTTATAGTGGAAAACTGAAGCAAGAAATATCCTGCAAGAAAAATGACTAAATATTGTCTTTACCATTTATTTTAGTTTAAACTTTATTTTAAATGTCCTTTGTATTTTTTATCCTCTGCAATCTATTTTGACAGATTTAATCTAAGAGAACTGCGGTTTGCTCAGACCATGACTTTTGTAATTGATGAAATCAACAGAAGCAACCGCTTGCTCCCAAATATCTCAATCGGTTACAGGATTTATGATAACTGTGGCTCAAGATTATTATCTATGAAAGCAGCCATGGCGTTGATGAACGGTCAGGACATGACAGCAGATGATGCCTGTTCTGGACAAGCAGCAGTACAAGCCATCATAGGAGAGTCAGAGTCTTCCCCTACTATAGTGCTTACAAAAACTACAGGACCGTTTCAGATCCCAGTGGTAAGAAACAAATACTGTTACACCCCATGTTATATTATTTTCCCAATTATTTAGCCAATGAAACATGTGCTAAGTGAAAATAAATATAAGGTAGGTCAATTCTAACTTCTGACAAAATTTGACTTTAAGGAATTATCTTTGTCTACTTAGATAAGCCATGGGGCTACATGTGAATGTCTGAGCAACAGAAAAGAGTACCCGTCTTTCTTCAGGACCATAGCAAGTGATTACTACCAGAGTAGAGCTCTGGCATATTTGATTAAGCACTTTGGCTGGTCTTGGGTGGGAGCTGTGAACAGTGATAATGACTATGGAAATAATGGAATGGCCATTTTTCTGAATGCAGCCAAAGAGGAGGGAATATGTGTTGAGTACTCTGAGAAGTTTGACCGCTCAGACACTGCCAAAATCACAAAAGTGGTGGATATTATAAAGAAAGGCACAGCCAAAGTAGTTATTATATTTATTGCACAAGCTGATATGAATGTTCTAATAGATCAGCTTATTCTGAAGAATGTCACTGGCTATCAGATGATTGGTGTAGAGTCATGGATTACTGCGATCAATCTAGCAACTCCAGCAACTTATAATGTACTGATTGGATCCATTGGATTAGATGTGGGAAAACTGAACATTGCTGGTTTTGCTGATTATGTTATTAAAGAGTTTTGGCAAACTGATATCCCTTGTTTGAAGACAGAGGGAAACATGTCTCAAAGTGAAAAGTACTGCAGCAGATACGAAGAAATTATCCCCTTTAAAAACTACAATGAAGACATACCAGAACTAAGATATGCAAATAACATCTACAGTGCAATTTATGCTGTGGCACATTCTCTACACAGCCTCCTGAGATGCAGAGAGAATCAGAGTTGTGAAAAAGACAAGACAATACAATCATGGCAGGTAACACGAAAAGCAAAACCAGAAGGAAAGTTATCAACGCTCTCATTAAATGAATGTCACTGTTCTCTGTTTTCTTTTAAAGGTCCTTGAGTCGCTGAAAAAAGTCAATTTCACCACCAAAGCTGGAGAAGATGTCTGGTTCGACAGCACTGGTGCAACAGCTGCGAAATATGATGTGGTCAACTGGCAAAAAGGATTTGGTGGGGAAGTAGAGTTTAAGGTTGTGGGCTATTATGATGCCTCTCTGCCAAGTGGACAACAGTTTGTTCTAAATGCTGAAGATGTAGTCTGGGCTGGAGGCAAAAAAGAGGTAAAGATAATTTTGTCTAATGCTTGGTTTAAATATATCCAAAAATTGTTATACACAAACAACACAAAGATAAATTATATAAATGTGTATGTATATGTATACAGTATGTTCATTTTTGATAATTAGAAGCCGAGGTCTGTGTGCAGTGAGAGCTGTCCTCCAGGAACCAGGAAAGCTGTACAGAAAGGAAGGCCTGTCTGCTGCTATGACTGTATACCATGTGCAGAAGGAGAGATCAGTAACCAGACAGGTAATTTCAGCCTGACCAAATTTCAAAGACATTACTTCTGTTGTACATTTTGCATCATCCTCCTATTATTTAGGATACAGATCCTGAAAAATCCCATCAGTAAATGAAACCTTGACAAATATTTCTTTTCTTTTCTAATAAGAATAATCATGATTATTTTTCAGATTCAAATAACTGTGAGCTGTGTCCAGAAGAATATTGGTCTAATGCTGAGAGAGATAAATGTGTGTTAAAGGTCATAGAGTTTCTTTCATTTACAGAGGATATGGGGATAATACTGGTATTTTTTTCTTTGTTTGGAACAGCAATAACTGTGTTAGTAGCTATTTTATTTATAATAAAAAAGGACACTCCAATTGTTAAAGCCAACAACTCTGAGCTGAGCTTCCTGCTGTTATTCTCTCTGACTCTGTGCTTCCTCTGTTCACTTACTTTTATTGGTCGGCCTTCTCAGTGGTCCTGTATGCTGCGTCACACAGCGTTTGGGATCACCTTTGTCCTCTGTATCTCCTGTGTTCTGGGCAAGACATTAGTTGTGTTAATGGCCTTCAGGGCTACACTTCCAGGCAGTAATTTAATGAAATGGTTTGGGCCTCCACAGCAGAGACTCAGTGTCCTCACCTTCACTCTCATACAGGTTCTTATCTGTGTACTTTGGTTAACAGTTTCTCCTCCTGTTCCCTACAAAAACATGAACTACTACAAGGAAAAGATTATATTAGAATGTAGTTTGGGCTCAGCTATAGGTTTCTGGGCTGTGTTGGGGTATATAGGAGTTCTTGCTTTCTTGTGCTTTGTTTTAGCTTTTCTAGCTAGGAAGCTGCCTGATAATTTTAATGAAGCTAAATTCATCACATTCAGCATACTGATATTCTGTGCAGTTTGGATCACTTTTATTCCAGCTTATGTGAGTTCACCTGGAAAATTTACCGTAGCTGTGGAGATATTTGCTATTCTGGCCTCCAGTTTTGCTTTACTATTCTGTATATTTACACCTAAATGTTATATTATTCTGTTTAAACCTGAACTGAACACAAAGAAAAATATGATGGGGAAAACTGCATCTAAATCACTTTGAGAAACCTACAATTATTTTTGCATGTATTATAAATATAAGCACCAATATAGATGAGATCATATAAAAAAAATCATTAAAAATCTATTGTGTTTGTCGCTATCATTGTATTACACACACACACACACACGCACACACCCCCCCCCACACACACACACAGCACTATGAAAAATTACCATAACATTTACCTCAGAATACAAATTGAATCATTTTCTTTTTTAGCTTTGAAACTAAAGCTGCAGATTTTAAAACTGTCAAATGTAATAGCCCAAACCTGTCAGTTATTCCTATCTTTGTGGGTACATTTGTTAGTTAAAATTTAAACATGTATGATTGTGTCCAGAAATGCTATTATGCTATATATATATATATAAAACATAAGCAGAGCTGCCTTAATGTTTGTTTAATTAATTTTGATGGTTAAGAGGGTCTCTGTGGATCACTTCCTAGCAATAAAGAGTCCCCTGAATTGTAATAAGGTGCACAATGGGACGCGGCACCTCACTTAGAATCCACCACATCTTTCTGGTGTCTGTCCACCCAGTACACTATAAGCACCTGACAGCAAACATCAACCATAAGCCTTCAACAGATTTGTTACTGTATGTCTCCATTCAAGATGTTTGGAGAGATATTGAGGGACTGTAATTACATGTTGTCCCATGCATGAGGTTGTATGTGGCTTGGCCATTTTGCCAGTTTATTAATTAATTGCTGTCTATAAATTTCCCCCAGGCCTCAAAGCACTTCCACTTTATTCAATCAATATTTGACTCTAATGATGTTGTCATAGGCATCTAGCTGTCATTGCCATTTACTGATCAGTGAACACATACAAGAAATGGAAAGATTCAGAGCACAAGCAGGCCCAGCATGCACAAGCCTACAGCAGTGGTTGTATATCATTTGAATAATAATTTGTCCCTTAATGACATCACGAAGCTCGTCACTGCTCTGATTTGTCCAGACTGAATGGTCATAAACCAGAATATACAGAGCATGTCTATAAATATATGAAGAATATATCTGTTAAGAACAGATCCAGCAAACCCACTGAACAAAATCTGTGATGTTATTCCTTGTACTGCTCCTTTCCCTTTGCCTGGCAAAGAGGGAAAATGATCATATTCTGGAAATTCCAGAATATCTAACACTTTCTAATGATGAAGATGTGATCATCGGAGCTGTATTTTCAACATATAGTGGTATTCAGACTGCCAGACTGCCACTTAGTGAAAAACATCAGCCTTTAATCTGCATTAGGTTTGTTCTGGTGATCTTGGAAATCTGCATTTTTTTCAGCATTGTATTTCTTTTAGATTTAGATTAGATAAGCCATTATATGTTTGGAGAGTTTTTTTACCTCAGAGATTTAACACCTTGCTAAGACTGATTTAAAAAAAAAAAAAAGCTTAATCATGAGTATTTTAATTTGTTACAGGATTTATGCCAACTGTGGTTCAAGATTTTTATCTATAAAGACAGACATGGCTATGATGAATGGTAAGGACATACATGACAGTGGATGATATCTGCTCTGTCAGTTTTGCTGATAATGTTGTAATTGAATATTGGTTTGTGAGCTGTGTGCCTTTCCTTGTATACAGAGAGAATAATTTCTCACACTGAGAACAACTGCAGCATGTATGAAGATTTGATTCCATGTAAAAACTGCAATGATGATACATCAGAATTGAGATATGAAAAAAATATATACAATACAGGTTTTACTGTGGAACTGGCATATTCTCTACACAGCCTGCTGAGATGCAGAGAAAACCAGAGTTGTGAGAAAGACAAAACAATACAATCATGTCAGGTAAGAGAATTGACAGCAAGATGTAACACTGACTGATTTTGTCATGAAATTGATGCTTAATTTATTTTCCCTTTGGAGATTGATGAGTTTCTAGAAAAGTTAGATTGCACCACTGCGATAGAAGAAGTGTGGATTGACAGCACAGGGGTAATGACGCCTAAATACAACGAGGCGAACTGGCAAGAAGAAGAAGAAGTGCAGCATAAGGCAGTGGTCTATTATGTTGTGTTTTTGCCAAGTGGACAACGTTTTGTCCTAAACCCTGAAGATACAGTCTGGACTGAAGTGAAAATAGAGGTACATACAGTGTTACACACAATAATACATACATACAATTTTAATATTATCTTCATGTCACTAAATATGTGAGAATTATTGCTTCAAAGGATAAAAAACAATGCTGGCCAGTAAAAACAAACAAACAAACAAACAAACAAACAAATATATATAAATATAATAAATAAATAAATAAATAAATAAATAAATAAATAATAAATAAATAAATAAATAAATAAAACCCCAAACAACTTGGAATTGTGATAAGAATTTGATCATTTGGTGGTCTTATTTTAAATAGAGTATTAATATGTGAACATGTTTATATAGTTCTGTCTCAAATATATTATTCATTGCTGTTAGAAGCCGAGGTCTGTGTGCAGTGAGAGCTGTCCTCCAGGAACCAGGAAAGCTGCACAGACAGGAAGGCCCGTCTGCTGCTATGACTGTATACCATGTGCAGAAGGAGAGATCAGTAACCTGACAGGTAATTTCAGCATAACCAAGTTTCAAAGGAAGACTGTTAATTGTACATTCTGTATCCTTATTTTATTATTTAGAATACAGTTTCTGAACAATAGCATTCATAAATAAATCCAGAAGATACATTTCCTTCTTAATGATGATAACAATAATTATTTTGCAGATTCAGATAAGACTGAGCAGTGTCCAGGAGAATGGTCTAATGCTGACAGAGATAAATGTGTCTTAAAAGTCATAGAGCTTATGGGGATAGGACTCATACTTTGTTATGTGTTTGAATCTGCATTAAGTGTGTCAGTAACTATTTTATTTATAGTAGAAAAAGACAGCCACACTGTTAAGTCCAACAACTCTGAGCTGAGCTTCCTGCTGCTCTTCTCTCTGACTCTGACTTCAAATGGACGGCTCTCTCAGTGGTCCTGTATGCTGCGTCACACAGCATTTGGGATCATGTTTGTCCTCTGTGTCTCTGTATCTGTACTGGGGAAAACAATAGTCGTGCTAATTGCCTTCAGGGCTACACTTCCAGGCAGTAATAGAAATAATTCTAAGAAACATGTTACTTAAATTTTACACAAACAAACAACTTATCATTTCGGCTGAAGAATGTTAAACCTGTACGGACACACTTCCAGGTTGAATAATAATAATCGAGTAAATGATCAGAACATTATATCAATCAATACTAAATAATTAGAATTAATCTGGATATGGATAAAAATGGATTAAACATAAAAAAAAATAAAAACTGTGTCTGATCTCTGTTCATAGAAACACACACACACACACACACACACACACACACACACACACACACACACACACACACACACATATACAAAAATGCATGTCTGAATATAAAGAATATAGATCCATTATCTAATTGGCATAAAATTGTCTTGTCGGTGTTTGTGACATGTCAGTGTCTATCAAAAAGGGGAAGAAAAAAATCTCTCATATTTACATTTACAATATGCAATTGCGGGTTAAAGGCCTTGCTCAAGGGCCCCGCAGTGACAGCATGATGGTGTTGGGAATTCTCAACTTACTGATCAGAAGTCCAATGTCTTAACCACAGAGCTATCACCCCTACACTGCAATATTAATAGGCCCAAAGCATATATATCTACACTATATATTTCATATAGTCTCCACAAACAAAGTATACATATGCTTGTACTAGATGATGGATGGGCTAAAAAAATATGTTTTCCTTCTGAACATTGGAGAATTCATGTAATTTGACCATTTGCTTTTACACCAGCCAAAAATTCTTCTTTACAATTTACACAATACTTTTATTTGAAAAACATCATGAGCATCTTACTGCAAGAGAATAAATATTATAGAAATATTTAGAGTATTTTAAACATATTATAATATCGATGTCAAAAATTATGGGTGGAGAATACTGATGTTAGGAGAAGCAGTTCAAATTGGACAAGGTAATAGAACCGACTGATTGTAGAAATCGGGTTGGGTGGGGGTGGTGAGGGTTCGGGTTGAATGGTGTGGCCCTTAAATGGCTTACAAACTCCCTAACATCAAAGACAAGTGATCCTGAATAGTGCACCCCATAAATCATGCACCTTTATATGAGTAAAGATCCATATGAATGAGGATCCATGACAGGGTCACAATAGTTCAGGTCCTTACCTTAAAAACACTCCTCTGATCAAGTTGTAAAAGGTTGTCCAAGACAACATCATAAGAACAGGGCAAAATAGCAAATATCACAAATTTAACTGAAAGCTCAGTGCTCCAATGAACACCCTGCAAACTGAGAGACTTCATAACAAAGTTAAAATACATGTGCTTTAAATAGCAAAGACACAAAACTCAGGCGAGGACTCCCTCTGGTGGTCTGGAAAGGATATGTCCGTGTTGGATGCTACTGTACACAATCATGGTGAGAAATATGTCTCCGGCGAGATATAAAACATAACAGCTGTTTTAGTCTTAAAATGCATATAAAAGTAAAAATTAAAAAGTTATAAATTAATATACAGTATATAGGCAATATGACCCAAACTGACAAACCAGGCATACAACACTCCAAGCTGTTTGACAGCCCAAGCAGGCCCAGCATCTTCCAAAAAAAAGAAAAAAAACAAACAAAAAAAAGGGGTCTTTATTGAATTAATAACAACAGAAATAACTGAGATTTGCAGGCAGCATCCTGTTTTTTTCTGACATCACAAATCTCACCACCTCTCTGATTTGTCCAACCCAAATTGTCATACCCAGAAGACCCAGAGCATGTCAATAAATATATCATGAAGACATCCTTTTGAAAGTAATGCAGCAAAAGCTGTGCAAACACTCGTGATGTTATTCCTTGTACTACTCTTTTCTCTTAACCTGGCAAAGGGAGAATATTGCAATATTCTGGAAAACCCATCAAATCCTCTACTGTCTAAACATGGAGATGTGATAATTGGATCTATATTTACTATACATCGTGGTACAGAGATGCAGTCATTGACTTACACTGAAAAACCTCAACCTTTAATCTGCAATAGGTCTGTTATAGTGGACACTTTAACATGATTGGGATTATGGGAAAACTAGAAATTTCTGTTTTATAATAATTAGCATTTCTTGATTTTATTACTTTACTGTTTGAATTTTCATATGACTTTTATGTATATTTGTAGCTTTGACCTTAGTGAATTCCGCATTGCTCAGGCTATGACTTTTGCAATTGATGAAATCAGCAGAAACAACAGCTTGCTTCCAAATATCACAGTTGGTTACAGGATTTATGACAGCTGTCGCTCAGGTTTGTTATCTATGAAAGCAGCCATGGCTTTGATGAATGGTCAGGACATGACAGCAGATGGTGCCTGTTCTGGACAAGCAGTAGTACAAGCCATCATAGGAGAATCAGAGTCTACTCCTACTATAGCACTCACAAAATCTACAGGACCATTTCAGATCCCAGTGGTAAGGAGTAATGGTTTTAATTATTGTTTAATAACAATTAAAGTTATAATATACCTATGACCTTTATTAACAAAGAAATTTCAACAATTGTGTAATTATACAGTTGTTTTTTTAATCTTCTTTGTAAATATCAATTATTGTACTACAGTACATACTGGGGGAACAAAAAAAAACTTTGTGTGTAAGACACACAAAAACACAAATATTATGTTTATATTGTTTTTACGTGTCTTTCTTCAGGTAAGCCCTTCTGCCACATGTGAATGTCTGAGCAACAAAAAAGAGTACCAATCTTTCTTCAGGACAATACCAAGTGATTACTACCAGGGTAGAGCTCTGGCATATTTGGTCAAGCACTTCGGCTGGACTTGGGTGGGAGCTGTGAACAGTGATAATGACTATGGGAACAATGGAATGGCTATTTTTCTGAAAGCAGCCAAAGAGGAGGGAATATGTGTTGAGTATTCTGAGAAGTTTGACCGGTCAGTTCCTTCTAAAATGAAAAAAATTGCTGATATTATTAAGAAAGGCACAGCCAAAGTAATCATTGTATTTCTCGCCTACTTTGATATGAACATTCTAATAGAACAGCTAATTCTAAATAATCTCACTGGCTACCAGATGATTGGTGTTGCATGGATTTCTGCTATTGACCTAGCAACACCAGCAAGTTTTACTGTACTTTCTGGATCTATTGGATTTGATGTGGGAAAACTGAAAATTGCTGGCTTTGCTTACTATGCTCTCAATGGATTTTGGCAAAATGATTTTCCTTGCTTGGATAAAGATGGAAAGGTTTCTCAGACTGAAAGCTACTGCAACAAATATGAAGAGATGATTCAATTTAAAAACTATAGTAAAGATTTATCAGAACTGAGATATGCAAATAATGTCTACAATGCAGTTTATGCTGTGGCACATTCACTACACAGCCTGTTGAGATGCACAGAAAAGAGCTGTCAAAAAAACAAAACAATACAATCATGGCAGGTAACACAAAGAAGAGAGGCAATGCAGGCAATATCCATGACTGGCATTATCCTGGTATTAATACCTGTTTTTTTTTTCAAATCTGAAGGTTGTTGAATCTCTAAAAAAGTTAGATTTTACCACTAAAATTGGAGACCATATTCTGTTCGACAGCACTGGAGCAACAGCTGCAAAGTATGATGTGTTGAACTGGCATCGAGGGCTCAATGGAGAAGTGGTGTTTAAGGTTGTGGGCTATTATGATGCCTCTCTGCCAGCTGGACAACAATTTGTACTAAATCATGAAGATATAATCTGGGCTGGAGAGAAAAGAGAGGTGAATACATTATTTGCAATTTCTAAGTATCTAAATAAGTAAATAAAATTACTGTTAGTTCTATACTGATTTTATATGACACCTAAATAATGCTTCAAATAAAATGTATAAAGCTGAAAAGCTGCTTAAATTCCGTTACAAACCATGCAATTAGGGCATAAGGAGAAAAAAACATATTGCTCCAAGGTTGTAGCAAAATTATATTGTATTTTAGAAGCCAAGGTCTGTGTGCAGTGAGAGCTGTCCTCCAGGAACCAGGAAAGCTGCACAGAAAGGAAGGCCTGTCTGCTGCTATGACTGTATACCATGTGCAGAAGGAGAGATCAGTAACCAGACAGGTAATTTCAGCATGATCAAGTTTCAAAGAATATTTGTTAATTGTACATTCTGTATCCTTCTTTTATTATTTAAGATACAGTTCCTCTATAATGCTATTAATAAATAAATCCTTCAGGTAAAATATATTTTCCTTCCTAATGATAATAACTATAATTATTTTGCAGATTCAAATAACTGTGAGCAGTGTCCAGGAGAATATTGGTCTAATGCTCTCAAAGATAAATGTGTTTTAAAGGTTGTAGAGTTTCTTTCATTTACAGAGGTCATGGGGATAATACTGGTATTTTTTTCCTTGCTTGGAGCTACATTAACTGTGTTAGTAGCTATTTTATTTCTTATAGAAAAAGACACTCCCATTGTTAAAGCCAACAACTCTGAGCTGAGCTTCCTTCTGCTGTTCTCTCTGACTCTGTGCTTCCTCTGTTCACTTACTTTCATTGGTCAGCCCTCTAATTGGTCCTGTATGCTGCGTCACACAGCGTTTGGGATCACCTTTGTCCTCTGTATCTCCTGTGTTCTGGGGAAAACAGTAGTTGTGCTAGTGGCCTTCAGGGCTACACTTCCAGGCAGTAATTTAATGAAATGGTTTGGGCCTCCACAGCAGAGACTCAGTGTACTTGCCTTCACTCTCATACAGGTTCTTATCTGTGTCCTTTGGTTAACAGTTTCTCCTCCTTTCCCATACAAAAACATGAACTACTACAAGGAAAAGATTATATTAGAATGTAGTTTGGGCTCAGCTATAGGTTTTTGGGCTGTGTTGGGGGATATAGGAGTTCTTGCTTTGTTGTGCTTTGTTTTAGCTTTTCTAGCTAGGAAGCTGCCTGATAATTTTAATGAAGCTAAATTCATCACATTCAGCATACTGATATTCTGTGCAGTTTGGATTACATTTATTCCAGCTTATGTCAGCTCTCCTGGAAAATACACTGTAGCTGTGGAGATATTTGCTATTCTGGCCTCCAGTTTTGCTTTACTATTCTGTATCTTTACACCTAAATGTTATATTATTCTGTTTAAACCTGAACTGAACACAAAGAAAAATATGATGGGGAAAACGACATCTAAATCACTTTAAGAAACAAATTGTTCAGCCATCTGCATTGTCATTTTTGCTAAAGAATATTGAACTTGGATCTAATATACTGTAGATATGCTTGGGACCTGATTAAAGTAACCATGCAAAAATCTGAATTGTGTCTTATTTCTGTCATAGAAATATATTCTGTGTTCAGCAACATGCATGTTTGTAATCATAGATCTAATACAATTCTCTCATAGGCACAAGTAATTTGTGATGTGTCCATTAAAAAAAGGAAGAGTGCTTGTTTCGGTGTACATTAGCATAAACCAACAATCGTGCAAATAAATACAAATACAAAATTTAGCAAATATGCTTATTCAGTCTAATTTAGATATAGGAGCCGGAGCATGTGGAATGGTGACTGATGTTGTTTAGTGTTTGGAGGTTCTGTGAAGACTGCCCATTGAGGAAAGTCAAAAAAGAACAGAGTCAGACAAACCACCTCTGGGTTTGAAGAAGGGGTTACTTTAATACATGAAAAACCTGGATAATTACCAGACCTGTCTGGATCCAATTGATATATGACATTAACATGACAGAAACATTGACATCCTTTGTGATTTGGATTGAACATGGACAACCAAATTGGTATTAAAATCCATCTTGTATTACCATTTACATTCAGATTTCATATATGATTTCTACAGGGGAATGTGAGTCACACATAAATACTCCATTAGCTTTCTGTTGCATTTATTTTCAGGCCGAACAGTCCAAAAATCCTTTTTCTTAAACCTATATGAAATGAGGCAGACTCACCCCACTAACCTGTAATAGATCCCCACAATCACTGCCATTTCTCTCCTGAACTGCCTCTTCATCATGCCCAGTGCCTCTTCATGAAACTTAACAGCATTTATGATGTTAAGGCCTGCCTGCAGACCTTTGAGGAAGTTAGTTTCAGTGATGAATGGAACAAGGAGAACTCGGTCTGCATACTTGATCCCTTCCACTCTGGGTAGGACCAATTCATAGGCTCCAAATTTGCATTCTTGACAGTAGAGGCTGCCATCTATGTTGTGCTCAAAAGAGAAATCCTAGTGCATTGTAGCCAGATTCCCAAAACCCTGACAGACTCAGATGGTCGCCTTGCCACATAGTGCTAATAGATGGCTTCAGCCTGAACAGGATATGGCTAAGGAAGTTGTTATGGAACTGGTGATTGTCTACATCATGACTAGAAGGCCATAGAGATATGAGGTCCCAACACCCCCAGAGAGAAGCTGGAGTCCCTCAAGTATGCAGTGGCCACCCTGGAGATCTGGAGATGACAAGCAAGCATGAAACGAGCTGGGAATTAGGTAAAGCAGGTACAACAATGGCCCCATCAAGAAAAAGCCCATTGTGACTGAGTCAGGCCCTCTAAGCCCACAATAAGCTGATAACCCCTTCTAAACTGGCTAATGCCTGGCTAATGACTTGTGACTTGACATACAGCTAAGTATGGTGACCCATACTCAGAATTCGTACTCTGCATTTAACCCATGCACACACACAGCAGTGAACACACACCGTGAACACACACCCGGAGCAGTGGGCAGCTATTTAAGCTACAGCGCCCGGGGAGCAGTTGGGGGAATTCGGTGCCTTGCTCAAGGGCACCCAATGAAACATTTTGCAGTGTCAAACCTGGACATAGTCATCATCCACTCCCCTACCTGGTCAGGCAAACAGACCTCTAGAATGTTCAACTGATAAAGGGGTAGCTGAAGTGGTTAAGGTTCCAGATTGTTGATTGGAAATTTTGAGTTCAAGCACAGACCAAATCCCCTAACCCACTCTGCTTCAGGGGTGCTGTATCATGTGCTCTGATTCAAACCTCAGAATTTGGGATTTGCAAAGAAAGAATTTCACTGTGTAAATGTGACAATAATTAAGGCTTTTTATTCCTGATGGCAAAGCCACACAAAGACCTCTCTTTCCTGGTCTAACATAGAGCAGAGGTCTACCACTGAAATGCCCTGTTGTGTAGATGTACCTGTGTCCTATGGATCCAGCAACAGTAGGCTCAGGGCTAAGGGGGGCTCACACATCAATCTGTGGTTCTGGAGGGGCTGCTGGAAGCCCCCTTTAAGGCCAAGGAGTCTGTCTCTGACAAGTTTCTGACCCTGAAGACCTCCCTCAACAGGGTGAGAGATTTTCAGGCCCCGTTGATTGCCTGCCTAGAATTTGCCCTGGCATGTCCAAAACTATCCTGCACCCCAGGGTAGGATATGTCCCTAGGGTGCCCAGGGTAGCGGGTTGTCCATTCATTCTACAGGCCTACTGTTCTCTCCCCAGTGAGTCATTGGAACAGGAGAGGCAGCGTTTGCTTTGCCCAGTAAGGGCCTTGAGAGCCTATGTCAACCGCTCAAGCTTGAGGCATAATTCCTCCTAGCTGTTTGTCTGTTTGGGGAGACGAAACAGGGGTAATCCAGTTTCCAAACAGCGCCTGGCACACTGGGTTGTGGAGATAATAACTCAGGCCTATGAGGTGCACAGTCTTGTCACACCTCTTGGCATCAGTGCTCACTCCACTAAGGGTATCACCTCATCCAGTGCCTTAACCAGGGGTGTTCCCCTTAAAGATATTTGTGCTGTGGCAGGCTGGTCCTGGACCCCACTCCAGGATCCCAAGTCCTACAGGGCTATTGATCTTCTGTTTCCAGTCCACTCGTGCTCTCTCACGGCCTCTGGCACAGTCATCGACCAGTGCATGGCAGTGTGGGTATTGACGTTCCCATAGAGTCAGCCCTGATGCAGCGTTGAATCCCCTCGAAAGAGAATTACACCAGGTTACGTACGTAACCCAATTCCCTGAGAACGGATCGAGACACTGCATCAATGGCCACGCCCCAGGTGTCCACTCACGCTTCCTTCAGACAAATAGAAGCTGGAGTAATGTGACATAGATTGCATTATATCGACTCGATGGTGCATAAACACTTGTCCATTCCGAGCCTTTAAACTGACGTGTGCACACAGAGCTTCAGACACCACTTCTTCAAAGAAACATTCACATAGCATCAGCCCTGACACAGTGTCTCGTTCCCTTCTCAGGGAACCAGGTTACTGTATATACATATCCTTGTGTAGTTTTTCGTAGCAAAGTTCAAATGCATGTGCATAATCTATTTATTAATATGCATAATTTAAATGCATAAATAGCAAAGAAGCAAAACTCAGTAGAGGGCTTGCTCCAGAAGTCTGAGATATGTTTTTGTTGGATGTTATGCTCTCCTTATATTCAATTCAATTCAACTCAAGTTTATTTGTATAGCGCTTTTTACAATAGACATTGTCTCAAAGCAGCTTTACAGAACATAAACAATAAGGAATAATAAAAGAAATAAGGAATAATAAAAGAAAAAGAATTAACAGAATAAAAATTCAAGATTATTATTAGATATGTAATGAAACTTTGTCTCAACCAAGATATGAATACGTACCATACACACCTGTTTTACTATTAAAATGTGTATGGAAGTGATAAAATCTGATTTTTCTAAAAATTAATAATTATAGGCTTCTACTTTGAAGCACTATGACAGAAATTCATTTCAAGGTTAGTGATCACACAAATCATTGAATGAACACACAGTCTGGCCAAAATTGTTTGAGAGCTCATGCAGGGCCATCATATACAAACCACCAATAGTGGCTGAAAATATTTTTTGAGGTCTTTATTGAATTAACAACAAAAATAATAAAGTTGCAGACAGCATGGATCCAGTCCCTGAATGACATCACAAATCTCACCACCTCTCTGATTTGTCCAACCCAAATTGTCATACCCAGAAGACACAGAGCATGTCAATAAATAGGTCATGAAGATATCCTTTTGAGAGTGATGCAGCAAAAGAATTGCAAACACTTTGTAATGATATTCTTTGCACTACTCATTTCTCTTAGCCTGGCAAAGGGAGAATATTGCCATATTCTAGAAAACCCATCAAATCCTTTGCTATCTAAACATGGAGATGTGATAATTGGAGCAATATTTACAATACATCGTGGTACACAGATGCAGTCATTGACATACACTGAAAAACCTCAACCTTTAATCTGCAATAGGTTTGTTACAGTGGACAGTTTAACATTGTTTTTGATTGATTGTGATTGATCTAAAATTTTGTGCTTTGAAATAATTTCCATTTCTCAATTTTATAACTTCACTTTTCATTTTATGCAAGAAATATTAGAAATTTCATATGATTTTTATGTATATTTTTAGCTTTGACCTACGTGAATTACGCCATACTCAGGCTATGATTTTTGCCATTGAAGAAATCAACAGAAGCAACAGCTTGCTCCCAAATATCACAGTTGGTTACAGGATTTATGACAGCTGTCGCTCAGGTTTGTTATCTATGAAAGCAGCCATGGCTTTGATGAACGGTCAGGACATGACAGCAGATGGTGCCTGCTCTGGACAAGCAGTAGTACAAGCCATCATAGGAGAGTCAGAGTCTACTCCTACTATAGCACTCTCAAAAACTACAGGACCATTTAAAATCCCAGTGGTAAGGATTAACGGTTTTAATTATTGTTTAATAACAATGAATTTTATAGACTTAAATATCCATATGAGATGATCTTTATTTTTATTCTATTTGCTAAATATCAATGCCCAGATCGGAGGCTCTTTGAATTAGAATAGAAATTAAATATATATATACATTTGTTTTTGAACAGCATATATCACTCTTAAGCAAAGTGGTGCTTGGGTTACCCTCTGTGTAGATTTTTGCATGTTTTACCTCTTGTATGCTGTGGTTTCCTCAGGATTTTCCATTTCCATACACTGTTAATAAACATGCATATAAGCAAAATGACTATATTAAAATGTCACTTTGTGTTGAACAATATGTGCATAGTGTGACAGGGTATTATGCACAGTTTTTCCAGGATTAAAGATCCCACAGGAAACCAGACCAGGATTGAGAAGTAAAGCGCAATGAATGAATGTTATTGTTCCTATCATCAGTATTTGCCTGGGTATATAAGAGGAAATATACATTATATACCAGCTTTTGCTTTATAACACTTGAATTTGTGGTTTTCCATTTGTTTATCTGTATTGTGCCTAATTTTCTCTGGGTAGGGAAAATTTGGTGTAAGATGCAAAGAAAAGCAAAAAAGCATTAATTATTTTTAACCTGTCTTTCTTCAGGTAAGCCATTCTGCTACATGTGAATGTCTAAGCAACATAAAAGAGTACCCATCTTTCTTCAGGACCATACGTAGTGACTACTACTACAGTATAGCTCTGGTATATTTGGTCAAGCACTTTGGTTGGACTTGGGTGGGAGCTGTGAACAGTGATAATGATTATGGAAACAGTGGAATTGCTATTTTTATGAAAGCAGCCAAAGAGGAGGGAATATGTGTTGAGTATTCTGAGAAGTTTGACCAGTCAGTTCCTTCTAAAATGAAAAAAATTGCTGATATTATTAAGAAAGGCACAGCCAAAGTAATCATTGTATTTCTCGCCACATTTGATATAAACATTCTAGTAGAACAGCTCAATGTAAATAATCTCACTGACTACCAAATTGTTGGTAAGTCATGGATTTTTGCGGGTGGACTAGGAGCACCAGCAAGTGTTACTGTACTGGGTGGAGCTATTGGATTTGATGTGGGAAAACTGAATAGTGCTGGGTTTGCTGACTATGCTCTCAATGGATTTTGGCAAAATGATTTTCCTTGCTTGGATAAAGATGGAAAAGTTTCTCAGACTGAAAGCTACTGCAGCAAATATGAAGAGATGATTCAATTTAAAAACTATAGTAAAGATTTATCAGAACTGAGATTTACAAATAATGTCTACAATGCAGTTTATGCTGTGGCACATTCTCTGCACAGCCTGTTGAGATGCACAGAAAAGAGCTGTGAGAAAAATAAAACAATACAATCATGGCAGGTAACACAAAGAGGATAAGCAATGCGGGCAATATTCATGACTGGCATTATCCTGGAATTAATACTTGTTTTCTTTTCAACCTGAAGGTTGTTGATTCTCTAAAAAATGTCAATTTTACCAGTAAAATTGGAGACCATATTCTGTTCGACAGCACTGGGGCAATGGCTGTAAAGTATGATGTGTTGAACTGGCAACGAGGGCTAAATGGAGAAGTGGTCTTTAAGGTTGTGGGCTATTATGATGCCTCTCTGCCAGCTGGACAGCAATTTGTACTAAATCCTGAAGATATAGTCTGGGCTGGAGAGAAAAGAGATGTGAATACAGTATTTTAATAATATATAATCTATACTGTTATGAACAAACAAACAAACAAATAAGTAAAATAAATAAATTAACAAAAATATTTTTTGTTCTATATCCCATTGATTCTACATGAATCAACAGTGCTTCAAATAACTTGTAGATTTCATTATTAAACATTTAATTATGGCATGCACAAATAAGATCTTATTATTCCAAGGTTGTAGCCAAAATATTTTGTATTTTAGAAGCCGAGGTCTGTGTGCAGTGAGAGCTGTCCCCCAGGAACCAGGAAAGCTGGACAGAAAGGAAGGCCTGTCTGCTGCTATGACTGTATACCATGTGCAGAAGGAGAGATCAGTAACCAGACAGGTAATTTCAGCATGATCAAGTTTCAAAGAATATTTGTTAATTGTACATTTTGTATCCACCTATTATTATTTAAGATACAGTTCCTCTATAATGCTATTAATAAATAAATCCTTCAGATAATTTTTTTTTCCCTAATGATAAATACCATAATTATTTTGCAGATTCAAATAACTGTGAGCAGTGTCCAGAAGAATATTGGTCTAATGCTCTCAAAGATAAATGTGTTTTAAAGGTTGTAGAGTTTCTTTCATTTACAGAGGTCATGGGGATAATACTGATATTTTTTTCCTTGCTCGGAGCTACATTAACTGTGTTAGTAGCTATTTTATTTCTTATAGAAAAAGACACTCCCATTGTTAAAGCCAACAACTCTGAGCTGAGCTTCCTGCTGCTCTTCTCTCTGACTCTGTGCTTCCTCTGTTCACTTACTTTCATTGGTCGGCCCTCTCAGTGGTCCTGTATGCTGCGTCACACAGCTTTTGGGATCACCTTTGTCCTCTGTATCTCCTGTGTTCTGGGGAAAACTGTAGTGGTGTTAATGGCCTTCAGGGCTACACTTCCAGGAAGTAATGTCATGAAATGGTTTGGGCCTCTACAACAGAGACTCAGTGTACTTGCCTTCACTCTCATACAGGTTCTTATCTGTGTAATTTGGCTAACAGTTTCCCCTCCTTTCCCCTATAAAAACATGAACTACTACAAGGAAAAGATCATATTAGAATGTAGCTTGGGCTCAGCTATTGGATTCTGGGCTGTGTTGGGGTATATAGGAGTTCTTGCTTTCGTGTGCTTTGTTTTAGCTTTTTTAGCTAGGAAGCTGCCTGATAATTTTAATGAAGCTAAATTCATTACATTCAGCCTACTGATATTCTGTGCCGTTTGGATCACATTTATTCCAGCTTATGTGAGTTCACCTGGAAAATTCACTGTAGCCGTGGAGATATTTGCTATTCTGGCCTCCAGTTTTGCTCTGCTATTCTGTATATTTACACCTAAATGTTATATTATTCTGTTTAAACCTGAACTAAACTCAAAGAAAAATATGATGGGGAAACCTGCATCCAGATCACTCTAAGAAACAAACTGTTCAGCCATTTGCATTTTCATTTTTGCTGAAGACTGTTGAACTTGGATCTAAGATAGACATGCTTGGGACCTGATTAAAGTAATCATGCAAAAATCTGAATTGTGTCTTATTTCTGTCCATAGAAATATATTCTGTGTTCAGCAACATCCATGTTTGTAATGATTGATCTAATAAAATTATTTCATAGGCACAAATAATTTATGATGTATCAATGTCCATGTAAAAGGCTATGAGTGCTTGTTCCGGGGCACTTTAGCAGACACCAACAATCTTACAAATAAATACAATAACAGAACTGAGAATAAACTAACAAAATGGTTGCACTAGGTGATGAATCTTAAGTAATCATTTAATTTTCAGTTGCATTTTCTATAGTTTCCGTCTGCCCACTAGTGATCTGATGGAGTCTGATTCAGATATAGGTGGCAAAGCATGTGGAATGGTGGCTGAAGTGGTTTTGTGTTTGGAGGTTCTGTGAAAATTGACCATACAGATTGTGAAAAGTCCATAAATGAAAGCTATCAGAGAAATCACATAAGGGTTTGCAGAAGGCATCACTTTACATGACAAGCCTGGATAATTAACAGATCTATCTGTGTCCAATTCATGCATGACATTAATATGCATCCTTGATGATTTGGATCAAAAATGGACAGTCTGTCAGAGTAAAACCAGGGTAAAAACAGAGCCAAATGCAGGATAGTAAAAGAAACATGGTTTATTAATAAAACAAACAAAACCAATCACTGGCAAAACAAAAGACAAGGATTTTTTGCTAAAGGCAATGTGGCATGGCTAAATACCAAAGACAAATAGACACATAAGCGACAGGTTTGCTGACGCGGGAAGGAATAGACAAGGGTTGGGCAGAAACGTGAACGCAAATCATAAACAAACGGCACAGGTAAAAAACTCTGGGCTAGAACCTGACAGTACACCCCCCTCGAGCCAATCTTGTATCAGTCATAATATCTGAGGGAAACATGATCACTTCGGCGGGGCAGAGGACCCGAGCAATGTCCACAGTCAAACAGAAGGGCCAAGTAACGTCCACAGCTGAACAGAACATCCGAGCGACATTCACAACCAAGCAGAAAGTCCCAGTGACCACTGCAGACAAGCCACGGCCAGACCCTGGTACAGAACCCAGAAAGGAATGGAGGGAGGGAGGGAAAAACCCTCCACCACAAAGCAAAAGAAAATACTAAAAAAATATAGAGCAAACCTACGGGCCTGCACCACCCCCATGGACATGAAGTGAGACGGCGTCCTCCACAGAAAAACAGGAAGTGAAGTGACGTCCCCCACCAGAACAGGTGCGGGGCGATGTCGCAGGACACCGAAAAATAAACATAAAGCAAAATCTGGCTGGTCACCTCCTCTGCAGCCAAAAAAGTGAGGCGGCGCCCTCCACGGGAAACAGGAAGCAGGGGGTTGTTACTGTCAGGATCTAGCCTGGACTTTTTCTATGTGCCTTTTGTTTACGTTTTGTGTTCATGTGTCTGCCCCACCCTTGTCTATTCCTTTCCACCTCCACACACATTTCCCTTATGTGTCTTTTGTTTTGCCTTGTCTGGTCTGTGTTTTTTTTTTTTTTAATAAACCGTTTAACTAATAAACCTTGATTTTTTACTATCCTGCATTTGGGTCTCTTTTTAACCCCGGTTTTCTGACACATGGTTTATTAATAAAACATCCATCCATCCATCCATCCATCCATCCATCCATCCATCCATTTTCTACCGTTTATCCGGGACCGGGTCGCGGGGGCAGCAGACTAAGCAGACTCTCCCCAGACACTTCCTCCAGCTCTTCTGGGGGAATACAGAGGCGTTCCCAGGCCAGCCAAGAGACATAGTCCTTCCAGCGTGTCCTAGGTCTTCCCCGGGGCCTCCTCCCGATTGGACATGCCCGGAAGACCTCCACAGGAAGGTGTCCAGGAGGAACAGATGCCCGAGCCACCTCAGCTGACTCCTCTCGCTGTGGAGGAGCAGCGGCTCTACTCTGAGCTCCTCCCGAGTGACCGAGCTCCTCACCCTATTTCTAAGGGAGCGCCCAGCCACCCTGCGGAGGAAACTCATTTCGGCCGCCTGTATCTGGGATCTTGTCCTTTCGGTCATGACCCAAAGCTTATGACCATAGGTGAGGGTAGGAACGTAGATCGACTGGTAAATAGAGGGCTTCGCCTTGCGGCTCAGGTCTTTCTTCACCACAACAGACCGGTGTATCGACCGCATTACTGCAGAAGATACACCGATCCGCCTGTCGATCTCCCGCTCCATCCTTCCCTCACTCGTGAACAAGACCCCAAGATACTTTAACTCCTCCACTTGAGGCAGGAGCTCTCCACTAACTTGAAGCGGACAAGCCACCCTTTTCCGGCTGAGAACCATGGCCTCTGATTTGGAGGTGCTGATTCTCATCCCCGCCGCTTCACACTCGGCTGCAAACCGTCCCAGTGCACGCTGGAGATCCTGATTTGAGGGAGCCAACAGAACAACATCATCTGCAAAAAGCAGAGACGAAATCCCATGGTCCCCAAACCGAACTCCCTCCAGCCCCCGACTGTGCCTAGAAATCCTGTCCATATAAATGAACAGGACCGGTGACAAAGGGCAGCCCTGCCAGAGTCCAACATGCACCAGGAACAAGTCTGACTTACTGCCACAATGCAAACCAAACTCCTGCTCCTGTCATATAGGGACCGGACAGCCCTTAGCAGAGGGCCCCGGACCCCATACTCCCAGAGCACCCCCCACAGGTCACCACGAGGGACATAGTCGAATGCCTTCTCCAGATCCACAAAGCACATGTGGACTGGTTGGGCAAACTCCCATGAACCCTCCAGCAGCCTGGCGAGGGTATAGAGATGGTCGAATTCTCATCTCCAGTACCCTGGCATAGACTTTTCTGGGGAGGCTGAGGAGTGTGATCCCTCTGTAGTTGGAACACACCCTCCGGTCCCCCTTCTTAAACAGAGGGACCACCACCCCAGTCTGCCAGTCCAGAGGCACTGTCCCCAACCGCCACGCGATGTTGCAGAGGCGTGTCAACCAAGACAGCCCCACAACATCCAGAGACTTAAGGTACTCAGGGCGGATCTCATCCACCCACCAGTGCCTTGCCACCAAGGAGCTTCTCAACTACCTCAGTGACCTCAGCTTGGGGGATCGACGAGTCCACAACCAAGCCCTCCGCCTCTGCTTCCTCAATGGAAGACATGTTGGTGAGGTTGAGGAGATCCTCAAAGTACTCGGATGTACTTCCACCATCCGAGGATGTCACCAGTCGAGTCAGCAGATTCCCACTCCCACTGTAAACAGTGTGAGCAGGGCACTGCTTCCCCCTCCTGAGGCGCCGGACGGTTTGCCAGAATTTCTTCGAGGCCAACCAATAGTCCTTCTCCATGGCCTCACCAAACTCCTCCCAGACCCGAATTTTTGCCTCTGCAACCACCCGGGCTGAAGCTTGCTTGGCCCTCCGGTAACTATCAGCTGCCTCCGTAGTCCCCCGAGCCAACCAGGCTCGATAGGACTCCTTCTTCAGCTTGACAGCATCCCTTACTTCCGGGGTCCACCACCGTGTTCGGGGATTGCCGCCACGACAGGCACCGGAGACCTTACGGCCACAGCTCCGTGCAGCTGCATCGACAATGGAGGTGGAGTACATGGTCCACTCGGGCTCAATGTCTCCAACTTCCCTCGGGATCTGGTTGAAACTCTGCCGGAGGTGAGAGTTGAAGATCTCTCTGACAGGAGACTCTGCCAAACGTTCCCAGCGGACCCTCACAGTACGTTTGGGTCTGCCAAGTCTGTCCAACTTCCTCCCCTGCCATCGGACCCAACTCACCACCAGGTGGTGATCAGTTGACAGCTCTGCCCCTCTCTTTACCCGAGTGTCCAAGACATACGGCCGGAGGTCAGATGAAACAACCACAAAATCGATCATCGACTTCCGACCTAGGGTGTCCTGGTGCCATGTGTACTGATGGACACCCTTATGCTTGAACATGGTGTTCGTTATGGACAAACTGTGACTAGCAGAAGTCCAATAACAGAACACCACTCGGGTTCAGTTCGGGGGGGCTGTTCCTCCCAATCACGCCCCTCCAGGTGTCACTGTCGCTGCCCACGTGAGCATTGAAGTCTCCCAGTAGAACGACGGAGTCCCCGGTCGGGGCACTTTCTAGCACCCCTCCCAGAGATGCCAAGCAGGTTGGGTACTCTACACTGCAATTTGGCCCATAAGCACAAATAACAGTGAGAGACCTATCCCCGACCCGAAGGCACAGGGAAACGACCCTCTCGTTCACTGGGGTGAACTCCAACACATTGCTGCTGAGCTGGGGAGCTATGAGCAAGCGAGCCCCAACCCCGGGCCTGGCTCCAGGGTGGGGCCCCGGTTGCGCCATACCGGGCAACGTCATGGACCTTGTTTTAATTTTCTTCATAAGGGTTTTTGAACGGCTCTTTGTCTGGCCTGTCACCTACGACCTGTTTGCCTTGGGAGACCCTACCAGGGGCAGAAAGCCCCAGACAACATAGCTCCTAGGATCATTCAGGCACGCAAACCCCTCCACCACAATAAGGTGGCGGTTCAAGGAGGGGCACTAAGGGACATGCACTTCATTATAAATTACTTCATTCCACATAAGGGTATGAAGCCTGTGGCATGTAACCCTTATAACCCTGAGGTGATGCCTGCATGGAAGAAAGCTCAAACCTGAGCCAGAGCTGGAACAGCCAAAGAGATTTTGACCTAGCCAAATAGCTTTCTCTGCTGACAGGATGGAAGCCACCAGGGCAGAAGACAGACATGCCTGCATTGTGGTGGAGTACTAACCCTCAACAGGGTCAGCTTGTTGAAATACACAGAAATAAGTCTTGGCAGGTAACACAAGGAATGGATGCAAGGCAAGTGATATTCATGACTGATGTCATGAAATATATACTTATTTTCTTTCTGTTCACAAGTTGTTGAGTGTCTAAAAAGGTAAATTGTATAATCAAAGTTCTTGTTCGACAGCACTGTGGCAATTGCTACACATATGATGTGTTGAACTGGCAATGAGGGATAAGTGGACAAGGAATTTAAGGTTGTAATCTACTATGATGCCTTGGTTTCTATTATGAATTGTAAGGTTTAATCAAGCAGTTCCATGCAGCTGTTGAGCCAACATTGTTTAATTATGATGCATAATATGCAGCTGCTTGGATCTGTAGTTTTTACTTTGATGCAGTGTATTGGGGGGGGGGGGGTGTTAGCACGTCCACCTCACACCTTCAGGGTTGGGGTTTTGATTCCCACCTCCACCTTGTGTGTGTGGAGTTCGCATGTTCTCCCCGTGCCTCGGGGGTTTCCTCCAGGTACTCCGATTTCCTCCCCTGGTCCAAAGACATGCATGGTAGGTTGATTGGCATCTCTGGAAAATTGTCTGTAGTGTGTGATTGCGTGAGTGAATGAGAGTGTGTGTGTGCCCTGCAATGGGTTGGCACTCCGTCCAGGGTGTATCCTGCCTTGATGCCCGATGACGCCTGAGATAGGCACAGGCTCCCCGTGACCCGAGAAGTTCGGATAAGCAGTAGAAAATGAATGAATGAATGAATGAATGAATGCAGAGTATTGGAGCAGACTATCTTATATATATATATATATATATATATATATATATATATATATATATATATATATATATATATTCGCTAAGAATTTGATTTATATTTGCTAGAACATTTAACTAAACCCTGAAGATATAGTCTGGACTGGAGAAAAAAGAGGTAAATACATAAATAAAGTTATTATAAATAACTATATTAATAATATAAATATAAATTATAAATAAAGTTTCTTTCAAAAAACAAATGTTCTAGCGAATAGAAGTCCTATGTAAAAAGGGGTTTAATTAGGGGAAAAATAACAAAGTGCTAGAAACACTAGGAAACTAGGAAACCATGACCACAAACACAACGACTCAGTGAATAACAGGCACAAGACAACAGGTATAAATGGAGGTGACAATCATAGAAACACAAGGATCAGTTGTGCAGATGCAGGACTGGATAAAGTAAGGTCGGGGCTAAAACGTGATATAAAAAACAAAAACAAAGACACATGGCACAGGTAAACAAAGTTTACCAGAATGTCCCCCTGGTGTTCAGGCAGGGAATAGTCCCAGCCATACCAGCCATAGAGTTTGTGCATTGGGTGAGGACTTATCCTTCTTGCACCCCACCTAGAGTAAAGATCCATATGCATGAGGATTACTGACAGGGTCACAACTGTCAAATCTAAGACAATATTTAAAATGCTCGAAGAACAGAGCAGGGACAAAATACCAGATATCACAAAATTCATTGAAGACAAAATATATAATAAACAAGGTTCAGAATTCACATAAATAGTTTGCGAACTGTGATTTTCCATAGCAAAATATAAAAACATGTGCTTTAAATAGCAAATAAGCAAAACTCCTGTAGTCTGGTTAGGATATATCTGTGTTGGATGCTACAATATCCTTGTAAGGAAACTGTTTCCACCAAAATATAAATACTTACCATATGTTTTTGTATTAAAATGTGTATAGAAGTGATAAAATGTGATTTTTCTGAAAGCGAATACTTATAGGCTTCTACATAGGAGCAATATGACAGGAATTCACCTAAAGGTTATAGATCCCGCAAATGATTAAATGAACACACAGATTGTCCACACTGTTTGCTATCTCATGCAGGCCCAGAATATACAAATTGGTCAGAATATACAAAGCAACAAATTGGTCAGAATATACAAAGCAACAATTGTGGATGAAAATATTTTTTGAATTCTTTATTGAATAAAGTACAACAGAAATAACTGAGATTTACAGGCAGCATCCTGTCTTTCAGTGACATCACAAATCTTACCATCTCTCTGATTGTCCAATCCAAACTGTCATACCCAGAAGACCCAGAGCATGTCAATAAATATATCATGAAGATATCCTTTTGAGAGTAATACAGCAAAAGCAGTGGAAACACTTTGTGATGTTATCCCTTGTACTACTCTTTTCTCTTAGCCTGGCAAAGGGAGAATATTGCCACATTCTGAAAAACCCATCAAATCCTTTGCTGTCTAACCATGGAGATGTGATAATTGGAGCTATATTTACAATACATCGTGAAACGCAGATGCAGTCATTGACATACACTGAAAAACCTCAACCTTTAATCTGCAATAGGTTTGTTGTATTGGACAATTTAACCTGATTGCAACTGTGGGGAATCTAGAAATTTTAAAATAATTTGCATTTCTTAATTTTATTACTTTACTTTTCATTTCATGAAAGAATTATTGAAAATTTCATATGATTTTTATGTATATTTGCAGCATTGACCTACGTGAATTACGCCATACTCAGGCTATGATTTTTGCCATTGAAGAAATCAACAGAAGCAATGGCTTGCTCCCAAATATCACAGTTGGTTACAGGATTTATGACAGCTGTCGCTCAGGTTTGTTATCCATGAAAGCAGCCATGGCTTTGATGAACGGTCAGGACATGACAGCAGATGGTGCCTGTTATGGACAAGCAGTAGTACAAGCAATCATAGGAGAATCAGAGTCTACCCCTACTATAGTACTCACAAAATCTACAGGACCATTTCAGATACCAGTGGTAAGGATTAATAATTGTTTAATAACAATGTATTTTACAGACTTAAATATGCATATGAGATCTTTATTGAAGTCATTATATATTTATATTTTGTCCAATGTGCTAAATATAAATCCTCAGATCCAAGGCTCTTTGAATTAGAATTGAAATTCATTTCTCATAAGTAGCTAAATTATGATAATCATGTTTACTATTCCTCAAATATAAATGTTTATGCAATATATCATTTCTGTACTTGGGTTAACATCAGGGTAAAGTTTTGCATGTTTTAAGCTTGTTTGTGGGGTTTCCTCAGCGATCTCCAATTCCACCCACTGTCCATTAACATGCAGACAAGCAAAATGTCAACATTACATTGTCTATTTGTGTATTATGCACAATGTTTACATGATTAGCTCTCTACCCACTAAAAATCAAACCAGGATTTGTGGGATTGAGTGGTAAAGCTCTGTGAATGAATTTTATTCTTCCTACCATCAGTATTTGCCTAAATATACAAGAGAAAATATTGTACATAATAAACAAGATTTTAATTTAAAACACCTCCTTTTAAGTTGTTCCATTTATCTGTCAGAAATCGCATAATTAAAAAAGGCAAAAATGTACATAATTTTCTCTTGGTAGAGAACATTTAGTGTAAAATGCACAGAAATGCAAACGGGCCTTAATTTCTTTTTCGTGTCTTTTTTTCTTCAGGTAAGCCCTTCTGCCACATGTGAATGTTTGAGCAACATAAAAGAGTACCCAACTTTCTTCAGGACCATACGTAGTGACTACTACTACGGTAGAGCTCTGGCATATTTGGTCAAGCACTTTGGCTGGACTTGGGTGGGAGCATTGAACAGTGATAATGATTATGGAAACAGTGGAATTGCTGTTTTTCTGAAAGCAGCCAAAGAGGAGGGAATATGTGTTGAGTATTCTGAGAAGTTTGATCGGTCAGTTCCTTCTAAAATGAAAAAAATTGCTGATATCATTAAGAAAGGCACGGCCAAAGTAATCATTGTATTTTTCGCCTCCTTTGATGTGAACATTCTAATAGAACAGCTAATTCTAAATAATCTCACCGGCTACCAAATCATTGGTGTTACATGGATTTTTTCTGGTGGACTAGCAACACCAGCGAGTTTTACTGTACTGGGTGGATCTATTGGTTTTGATGTGGGAAAACTGAAAATTGCTGGGTTTGCTGACTATGCTCTCAATGGATTTTGGCAAAAAGATTTCCCTTGCTTGGATAAAGATGGAAAGGTTTCTCAGACTGAAAGCTACTGCAGCAAATATGAAGAGATGATACAATTTAAAAACTATAGTAAAGATTTATCAGAACTGAGATATACAAATAATGTCTACAATGCAGTTTATGCTGTGGCACATTCTCTGCACAGCCTGTTGAGATGCACAGAAAAGAGCTGTGAGAAAAACAAAACAATACAATCATGGCAGGTAACACAAAGAAGAGAGGCAATGCAGGCAATATCCATGACTGGCATTATCCTGGTATTATACCTGTTTTTTTTTTTTTTTCAAACTGAAGGTTGTTGAGTCTCTAAGAAAGTTAAATTTTACCACTAAAATAGGAGACCATATTTTGTTTGACAACACTGGGGCAATGGCTGCGAAGTATGATGTGTTGAACTGGCAACGAGGACTCAATGGAGAAGTGGTGTTTAAGGTTGTGGGCTATTATGATTCCTCTCTGCCAGCTGGACAGCAATTTGTACTAAATCATGAAGATATAATCTGGGCTGGAGAGAAAAGAGAGGTGAATGCAGTATTTTAATAAAATACAATGTTAAGTGAAATAATTTAATGAATAAATAAACAAATAAAAAAATGCCTTTATCTTTTGTTCTATCCGACTGATTCTACAGAATTTCATTATTTAACATGCAATTATGGCATAAACACATAAAATCTTATTATTCCAACATTGTAGCCAAATTATATTGTATTTTAGAAGCCGAGGTCTGTGTGCAGTGAGAGCTGTCCTCCAGGAACCAGGAAAGCTGCACAGAAAGGAAGGCCTGTCTGCTGCTATGACTGTATACCATGTGCAGAAGGAGAGATCAGTAACAAGACAGGTAATTTCAGCCTCAACAAGTTTCAAAGAATATTTGTTAATTGTACATTCTGTATCCTTCTTTTATTATTTAGGATACAGTTCCTCTATAATGGTATTAATACATACATTCCTCAGATAAAATATATTTCCCTTCCTAATGATAATAACCATAATTATTTTGCAGATTCAAATAACTGTGAGCAGTGTCCAGGAGAATATTGGTCTAATGCTCTCAAAGATAAATGTGTTTTAAAGATTGTAGAGTTTATGTCATTTACAGAGGATATGGGGATAATACTGATATTTTTTTCCTTGCTTGGAGCTACATTAACTGTGTTAGTAGCAATTTTATTTTTTATAGAAAAAGACACTCCCATTGTTAAAGCCAACAACTCTGAGCTGAGCTTCCTGCTGCTCTTCTCTCTGACTCTGTGTTTCCTCTGTTCACTTACTTTCATTGGTCAGCCCTCTGAGTGGTCCTGTATGCTGCGTCACACAGCGTTTGGGATCACCTTTGTCCTCTGTATCTCCTGTGTTCTGGGGAAAACTGTAGTTGTGTTAATGGCCTTCAGGGCTACACTTCCAGGCAGTAATGTCATGAAATGGTTTGGGCCTCTACAACAGAGACTCAGTGTACTCGCCTTCACTCTCATACAGGTTCTTATCTGTGTACTTTGGTTAACAGTTTCTCCTCCTTTCCCATACAAAAACATGAACTACTACAAAGAAAAAATAATATTAGAATGTAGTTTGGGCTCAGCTATAGGTTTCTGGGCTGTGTTGGGGTATATAGGAGTTCTTGCTTTCTTGTGCTTTGTTTTAGCTTTTCTAGCTAGGAAGCTGCCTGATAATTTTAATGAAGCTAAATTCATTACATTCAGCATACTTATATTCTGTGCAGTTTGGATCACTTTTATTCCAGCTTATGTCAGCTCTCCTGGAAAATACACTGTAGCCGTGGAGATATTTGCTATTTTGGCCTCCAGTTTTGCCCTGCTATTCTGTATCTTTACACCTAAATGTTATATTATTCTGTTTAAACCTGAACTGAACACAAAGAAAAATATGATGGGGAAAACTGCATCTAAATCACTTTAAGAAACAAATTTTCAGCCTTTTGCATTGTCATTTTTGCTAAAGAATGTTGAACTTGGATCTAATATAGATATTTTTGGGACCTGAATAAAATGATCATGCAAAAATCTTAATTGTTTCTTATTTCTGTCCATAGAAATATATTCTGTGTTCAGCAAAATCCATTTTTGTAATCATAAATCTAATACAATTATTTCACTGGCACAAACATCTTGTAATCTATCAATGTCCATGAAAAAAGAGTGCTTGGTCCAGTGCACATTATCATATACCAACAATCCTACAAATAAATTCAATAACAGAACTGAGAATAAAATTCCCAAACAAAATGCTTGTACTAGGTGATGAATGGTAAGTAATCATTTACTTTTCAAATGCATCTTCTATAGTCTCCATCAGAGAAATCACATCTGGGTTTGCATAAGGGGTCACTTTACATGAAAAGCCTGAATAACTAACAGACCTGTCTGTGTCCAATTCATACATGACATTAACATGCATCCTTCATGATTTGGATCAAAAATGAACAGCCTTTCAGTGTACTGGGGTTAAAACAGACCCAAATGCAGGATAGTAAAAGAAACATTTATTTACTGATTAATAAAACAAATTAATAAAACAAACAAAACCAAACACTGACAAAAAAAAGACAAAACAAAAGAGGTGCCGAGGAATGTCCACAGCTGAACAGAAGGGCCGAGCATTGTTCACAGCCGAACAGAAAGGCCAAGCGACATTCACAACAAAGCAGAAGGGCCGCGTGGCATCCTCGGCGGAATAGAAGTGCCGAGCAACATCCCCAGCCAAGCAGAAATGACAACTGATGTCCCCAGCTGAACAGAAGTGCAGAGTCTAATCCCCAGCCAAGCAGAAGTGCCGAGTGATGTCCCCAGAAGAGCGACCACTCCGAACAAGCCGCGGCCAGACCCACGTCCAGAAACCCAGAAAGGGAGAAAGGGAGTGAGTGAAAAATCCTTCACAACAAAGGAAAAGAACATAATAAAAAAAAATAGGGCAAACATACGGGCCTGCAACACCCCCCATGGACATGAAGTGAGACGGCATTCTCCACGGAAAAACAGGAAGTGAAGCGACGTCCCTCACCAGAACAGGTGTGGGGCGATGTGGCAGGACACCAAAAAATAAACATAAAGCAAAATCTGGCTGGTGACATCCTCCGCAGCCAAGAAGTGAGGCTGTGTCCTCCATGGGAAACAGGAAGCAAAGCAGCATCCCACATCAGAACAAATGCGAAGCGATGTCCACCGAAAAAGAATACAAATTAAACAAAAGTCCAAATCCAGGGGTTAAAAGGGCAGAGAAAATGCTCCAATATTAATTAGTTTGGTGTTAGGTGGGGGGGTTGTTACTGTACAGACTTTTACATAAGGGACACATAAGGGACAGATATGCTGAAGCCGGAAGGAATAGACAAGGGTTGGGCATTTACTGCATAGTGCTAAAAGGTGGCTTCAGCCTGAACAGCATATGGCTAAGGGAGTTGTTAAGGAACTGGTTCTGGACCACTTCATGAGCCCTCTGTCACTGAATGACCTGAAGTCCATAGAGATATGAGGTTCCAGCACCCCCAGTGAGAAGCTGGAGTTCCTCCAGTATGCAATGGCCACCCTGGAGATGGAAAGGAAGCATGAACCAGATCCTCTAGGCCCACAATAAGCTGTCAAGCCCTATTAAACTGGCTGTGCCCCCCATAATTTGACTTCACCCAATGCAATCACCATCTCAATCAAGGTGAACGGCAGACTTCCTTGAATCTGGGAGCTCAGTGACCTTGGCCTGTCCAGTGATCTTGAGAGAAGGGAGCTGTTTGACCAGTTTGCTGACATATTTTCATCCACCCCTTTTCTGCAGCCTGAGGTTCTGCAACGGCTTTGGACAACCTAGTATAATGGTTGTGGAAAGCCCACAACCATTGTACTAGAATGTACAATGGGAAATGGGAAACTCAACAAAATGGGAAACTCAACAGTACTTTCTGACAACAAAAAAACAAGTGCACCCCAACCAGAATAAAGATGCATATGCATGAGGATTACTGACAGGGTAACAACAGTTCTGGTCCTTACCACAAAACAAAGTGATCAAACTGTCAAATCCAAGACAATATTTAAAAGTGCTCAAAGAAGAGGGCAGGGACAAAATACCAGATATCAAAAAAATCAGTGAAGAAAAAACTGTGATTTTTCATACCAAAGTTTAAATGCAAGCAATATAAAAAGCAAAGAAGCAAATCTCAGCTGAGGGCTTGCTCCAAGGTTTCAAAGGTTTTAAAGTGTTTATTATCATATGCACAGACAGACAGACAGTTTCCCTGCACAATGAAATTCTTACTTTGCCGTCCACACTAAATGTCATACAGTAAAGTAAAATAAAATAGAAAAAAAGAAGATAAGAGCAAAAAAATAAGAGCAATAAAGGCAATAAAGGTGAGGTACAGTTCTTAATAGAGGCAATAAAAAGTGAGGTAGTGCAGTTCTGAATGAGGCAATAAAGTGAGGTAGTGCAGTTCTCGGTGAGGTACTGTAATGCAGTTCTGAAAAAAAAATTTATGTGCAAAAATGTAATTCAATGTAAACAGTTATGTATATGGTTGCAAACTCCTGTCAGCTGTATAGGAGTCTGATGGCAGAGGGGAAGAAAGAGTTCTTCAGTCTTGAGGTCCTGCATTTTACACTTTGTAATAGAAAATGTTGTGAATAACAAAAATGAACATTGAATATTCTGTAGCAATACGCTCACACACCAAAAACTAACAACAGCAAAAAAGTAACAAAGGGGAACTGATCTGTTTCCAGTTGCACACTAGGCTGAAGAGACAAGAATTTTGCAGGCTACAGGTGTGTGGAAATAACGGAGGCTAACGGAGTGACCATTGCACTGCTTGTGCAAAGACAAGATTAGAGGAAGTCACGCACAGTGGAAGACACACACAGACAGCTCCATGTATAAATGGAGAACTGTCTTACATCCAAGTAACTCACTCTGTTCAGACTTGTACAGACTGACTTCATACTTGCAAGTGTATTGAATAAAGAAGTTTGATATTCCACAGGACTCTGCTGTGTTCTTCTCTGCAACTTAGGGAAAGGTTCACTTGAACTATTATCTTTGATTAATAGAATAGAATTTCCTCCACAACTTCTGTACCTCCGTCCTGAGGGTACAAGAGTGAAGAGTCCATGCTGGGGTGCGGATGGAAGCAGCTCTCCTGTGTACTCTGCGGTGGTAGATGCTCTGCAGAGAGGGCAGTGGAGTCCTTCTGCGCAGTCTTCACCACTCTCTGCAGGCATTTGCGGTCCATGACAGTAGTGCTGCCGTACCACACAGTGATGCAGTTGGTCAGGACACTCTTGATGACCCAGCTGTAGAAGTTGCTGAGGATCTTAGGCGACATGCCAAACTTCCTCAGCCTCCTCAGAAAATAGAGCCGCTGTTGGGCCTTCTTGACCAGCTGCGTGATGTGAGGTGTCCAAGTGAGGTCCTCACTGATGTGGACACCCAGATATTTAAAGTTGGTCACCCTCTCCACTTCAAGCTCCCGGATGAACAGTGGCTGATGCGTTCTCCTCTCCTTTCTCATGTCCTCTTGTCCGTGTTGAGGGTGAGGTTGTTGTCTCCGCACCATGACACCAGACTGTCCACCTCCCTCCTGTAGGCTGCCTCGTCACCGCCAGCGCTGTGTCCTATCACTGTAGTGTTGTCCCCGAACTTCAGGATGATGTTGTCCTTGTGGGAGGCGACACAGTAGAAGGTGAACAGGGTGTAGAGGATGGGGCTGAGTACACATCCCTGTGGAGTGCCAATGTTTGTGATGATACTGGCTGAAGTAATACTAACAATCCTGACAGACTGAGGCCTGCCAGTCAGGAAGTCTAGGAGCCAGTCACAGAGGGTGGGGTGCAGACCAAGTGTGGACAGTTTGTGGGTGAGTTTGTGGGGGATGACCGTGTTGAAGGCGGAGCTGTAGTCGATAAAGAGTATCCTTAGGTATGAGTCCTTATTTTCCAGATAAGAGAGGGAATAGTTGATGGCAGTAGCAATGGCATCCGAGGTGGACCTTTTGGGCTGGTAGGCATACTGCAGGGGTCAATAGTGTCTGGTATGCTGCTCTGAATGTGGGCCAGCACCACTCTCTCGAAACACTTCATGACGATTGGAGTGAATGCCACTGGCCTGTAGTCATTCAGGCAGGTGGGTGGGCTCTTCTTAGGCAGGGGGACGATAGTCATGGTTTTAAAGCACGAAGGAACGGTGCACTGGCTGAGGGAGAGGTTGAAGATGGAGGTGAGAACATCAGCTCGTTGGCACATGCTCTGATGGCCCGCCCAGGAAAGTTGTCTGGTCCTGCTGCTTTGCGGGGGTTGATCTTCCTCAGAGCTTTGTGTACATGGGTTGTTGATATGGTTGGTGGAGGGGAGAGGGGTTGGGTGGTCCAAGTGTGTGTGAGCCCCCTCTCTGCAGTGTAGCTGTGGGCCTCAAAGCAGGTGTAGAATGTGTTGAGGTCATCCAGCAGGCTGTCTGTTGAGGTGATATTGTTGGTGGTGGTCCTGTAGTCTGTGATGTGCTGCAGGCCTTGCCACATCCGCCCCGAGTCAGCAGTAGAATAGAAGCTGTCCAGCTCCTCTCTGTACTGCCTCTTGGCCACTGTAATGGCTTTTCTCAGTCCATACTTCACAGCTTTGTACTCGGTCTCATTGCTTGATCTAAATGCAAGAGATCGAGCACGCAGCATGTGACGTACCTGTTTATACAGGGCTTCTGGTTTGGAAACTTCCTGATTTGTATGGTGGGTTATCGACACAAGTGCTGATGTACCCAGTCATATACTCAGCATAGTTCTGTACGCTGATGGAAGAGTCCTCCAGAGTAGCTGCACCTTTAAACACATCCCAGACTGTCAGAGCAAAACAGTCGAGCAGGGTGCTCTCAGTTTCTGGGGTCCAGAGTTTAACCTGTTTGGTGACAGGGTGTGCTTGTTTCAGTCTTTGTCTGTAAGCAGGGTACAGGAACAAAGAGATGTGGTCTGAGCGCCTGAAGTGGGGGTGGGGTGCAGCCCTGTATGCACCAAGTACGTTGCTGTAAACATGGTCCAGAGTGTTCTTTCACGGGTGGGAATGTCCACATGCTGGTGGTATTTGGGGAATACAGTCTGTAAACTACACTGGTTGAAGTCGCCAGCAACAATAAAAACAGGATGAGCCGTTTCTAATGTGCTGATGAAGTCATGGAGTTTGCTGAGTGCTGCCGTGGAGTTAGCTCGCGGGGGGATGTAAACAGTGGCCAAAAACACAGCAGTAAATTCCCATAGTAGATAATAAAGATCGCACTTCAGCAGTAGAAACTCCACATCTGGTGAACAGTGTTCATCAACTGTCTGTATATCTCCACACCACAAGTTGTTGACAAACACACACCCCTCCCCCATTAGCCTTACCGAACGCGGCCGTTTGGTCGCCTTGGTGAACAGAGTGAGTCTGTAGCTGAATGTTGTCCTTTGGGACTCTGTCTGAGAGCCAGGTCTCGGTGAAAATCAGGGTGCAGCACTCTCTGATTTCCCATTGAGTTGTAATCCTCGGTGCTCGTCCAGTTTGTTTTCCATGGGCCACACATTCGCTAGCAGGCAGCTAGTGTGAGCTTTTAGCCTAGCATGGAGCCCTCCGCTCTTGCCTCGTTTGCGTCACCATCTCCGAAGCGCTCTCCTGGTGTCAGCTAACTCACTCGAGCCTGGTGCTTCGTGGCCCCCGGGATGGTTTCGGTGGTGACTCTGGGAGCAAACAATGACTTTGTTGTATGTTAGCAATGCATGACATTTATGCACTGCAGAAAAACAAGAAACACACAAAAAAGAAGAAAAATCCAACATTTGAGCACGGAGCAAGCAAACACGTCAGCCAGTAGTCTGGAAAGGATATATCCATGTTGGAGGATACACTGTCCTTCTAAGGAAACTCCGTCTTCACCAAGATATAAATAAACACCTGTTTTTATTATGGAAATGTGTATAGAATTGATAAAATCTGATGTATCTGAAAATTAATACTTATTAGCTTCCAGGTAGGTGCAATATGACAGAAATTCACCTAAAGATTAGAGATCACACAAATTATTGAATGAACAGACAGATTTTCCACACTGTTTGACAGGTCATGTGAGCCCAAAATATACAAACCAAAAATATTTTTTTTATGGTTGAAAATATTTTTTGTGGTCTTTATTGAATTAATTACAACAGAAATAACTGAGAGTTGCAGACAACATAATGTCCCTGAATGACATCACAAATCTCACCACCTCTCTGATTTATCCAACCCAAACTGTCATACCCAGAAGACTCAGAGCATGTCAATAAATATATCATGAAGATATCATTTTGAGAGTAATGCAGCAAAAGCAGTGGAAACACTTTGTGATGTTATTCATTGTACTACTCTTTTCTTTTAGCCTGGCAAAGGGAGAATATTGCCATATTCTGGAAAACCCATCAAATCCTTTGCTGTCTAAACATGGAGATGTGATTATTGGAGCAATATTTACAATACATCGTGAAACACAGATGCAGTCATTGACATACACTGAAAAACCTCAACCTTTAATCTGCTATAGGTTTGTTATAGTGGACAATTTAAAATAATTGCGGTTGTGGGTTGTGTGATTTGTATTTCTGAATACAAAACTTTTCATTTTATGAAAAAATATTTGAAATTTGATGTGATTTTCATGTATGTATATTTGTAGCTTTGATCTACGTGAATTACGCCATACTCAGGCTATGATTTTTGCCATTGAAGAAATCAACAGAAGCAACAGCCTGCTCCCAAATATCACAGTTGGTTACAGGATTTATGACAGCTGTCGCTCAGGTTTGTTATCTATGAAAGCAACCATGGCTTTGATGAACGGTCAGGACATGACAGCAGATGGTGCCTGTTCTGGACAAGCAGTAGTACAAGCCATCATAGGAGAGTCAGAGTCTACTCCTACTGTAGCACTCACAAAAACTACAGGACCATTTCAGATCCCAGTGGTAAGGATTAATGGTTTTAATTATTGTTTAATAACAATGGGTTTTATAGACTTAAATATGCATATGAGATTATCTTTATTAACAAAGAAATTTAAAGTCATTATATATTTATTTTAGTTCTATTTGTTAAATATCAATCCCCAGATCTGAGGCTCTTTGAATTAGATTTGAAACAAATTAGGTAAATTATAATAATCATGTTTATTTTTCCTCAAACATAAATGTTTATGCTATATATATATATATATATATATATATATATATATATATATATATATATATATATATATATATATATATATATATACAGCATATTACATAAACAGTATATTACATAAACCCCTGTGTAGATTTTTGCATGTTTTACAATTGTATGCTGTGGTTTCTTCAGTGTGTGCATCGTGTAACAGGGAGTTTGCATTAAGGGCAGTGTTTCCAGGATTAACTCAGTACCCACAGGAAACCAGACCAGGACTGAGTCGTAAAGCTTAATGAATACATGTTATTTTTCCTATCATCATTATTTGCCTGAGAATACAAGAAGAAATGTCATACATCCTATACATCATATAATACATTATAAGCTTTTACTTTATAACACTTGATTTTGTGTTCTTCTACTGTATCTGTCTCATGCATAATTATCTCTTGGTAGAGAACTTTTGGTGTAGGAAGCACAGAAAAGCAAACAGGCATTAATTATTTTACCCGTCTTTCTTCCTTCAGGTAAGCCATGCTGCCACATGTGAATGTCTTAGTAACATTAAAGAGTACCCATCTTTCTTCAGGACCATACTTAGTAATTACCACTTTGGTACAGGTCTGGCATATTTGGTCAAGCACCTTGGCTGGACTTGGATAGGAGCTGTGAACAGTGATAATGATTATGGAAACAGTGGAATTGCTATTTTCCTGAAAGCAGCCAAAGAGGAGGGAATATGTGTTGAGTACTCTGAGAAGTTTGACCGCTCAGTTCCTTCTAAAATGAAAAAAACTGCTGATATTATTAAGAAAGGGACAGCCAAAGTAATCATTGTATTTCTCTCCTCCTTTGATATGAACATTCTAACAGAACAGCTTATTGTATATAATCTAACCGGCTACCAAATCATTGGTGTTACATGGATTTTTACTGGTGGACTAGCAACACCAGCAAGTTTTACTGTACTAGGTGGATCTATTGGATTTGATATGGGAAAACTGAAAATTGCTGGGTTTGCTGACTATGCTCTCAATGGATTTTGGCAAAAAGATTTCCCTTGCTTGGATAAAGATGGAAAGGTTTCTCAGACTGAAAGCTACTGCAGCAAATATGAAGAGATGATTCAATTTAAAAATTATAATAAAGATTTATCAGAACTGAGATTTACAAATAATGTCTACAATGCAGTTTATGCTGTGGCACATTCACTACACAGCCTGTTGGGATGCACAGAAAAGAGCTGTGAGAAAAACAAAACAATACAATCATGGCAGGTAACACAAAGAAGAGAAGCAATGCAGGCAATATCCATGACTGGCATTATCCTGGATTTAATACTTGTTTTCTTTTCAATCTTAAGGTTGTTGAGTCTCTAAAAAAGTTAAATTTTACCACTAAAATAGGTGATCATATTTTGTTCGACAACCCTGGGGCAATGGCTGCAAAATATGATGTGTTGAACTGGCAACGAGGGCTCAATGGAGAAGTGGTGTTTAAGGTTGTGGGCTATTATGATGCCTCTCTGCCAGCTGGACAGCAATTTGTACTAAATCATGAAGATATAATCTGGGCTGGAGAGAAAAGAGAGGTGAATGCAGTATTTAAAAAAAATACGATGTTAACTGAAATAAATAAATAAAATAATAAACAAACAAACAAACAAATAAATAAATAAATAAATAAATGCCTTTATCTTTTGTTCTATATCACACTGATTCTACAAGATTTCATTATTTAACATGCAATTGTGGCATAAACACATAAAATCGTATTATTCCAACATTGTAGCCAAATTGTATTGTATTTTAGAAGCCGAGGTCTGTGTGCAGTGAGAGCTGTCCTCCAGGAACCAGGAAAGCTGCACAGAAAGGAAGGCCTGTCTGCTGCTATGACTGTATACCATGTGCAGAAGGAGAGATCAGTAACAAGACAGGTAATTTCAGCCTCAACAAGTTTCAAAGAATATTTGTTAATTGTACATTCTGTATCATTCTTTTACTATTTAAGATACAGTTTCTCTATAATAGTATTAATAAATAAATCCTTCAGATAAAATATATTTCCCTTCCTAATGATAATAACCATAATTATTTTGCAGATTCAAATAACTGTGAGCAGTGTCCAGGAGAATATTGGTCTAATGTTCTCAAAGATAAATGTGTTTTAAAGGTTGTAGAGTTTCTTTCATTTACAGAGGATATGGGGATAATACTGATATTTTTTTCCTTGCTTGGAGCCGTATTGACTGTGTTAGTAGGTATTTTATTTCTTATAGAAAAAGACACTCCCATTGTTAAAGCCAACAATTCTGAGCTGAGCTTCCTGCTGCTCTTCTCTCTGACGCTGTGCTTCCTCTGTTCACTTACTTTCATTGGTCAGCCCTCTGAGTGGTCCTGTATGCTGCGCCACACAGCGTTTGGGATCACCTTTGTCCTCTGTATCTCCTGTGTTCTGGGGAAAACAGTAGTGGTCTTAATGGCCTTCAGGGCTACACTTCCAGGCAGTAATGTCATGAAATGGTTTGGGCCTCCACAGCAGAGACTCAGTGTACTTGCCTTCACTCTCATACAGGTTCTTATCTGTGTACTTTGGTTAACAGTTTCTCCTCCTTTCCCATACAAAAACATGAACTACTACAAGGAAAAGATTATTTTAGAATGTAGCTTGGGCTCAGCTATAGGTTTCTGGGCTGTGTTGGGGTATATAGGAGTTCTTGCTTTCTTGTGCTTTGTTTTAGCTTTTCTAGCTAGGAAGCTGCCTGATAATTTTAATGAAGCTAAATTCATCACATTCAGCATACTGATATTCTGTGCAGTTTGGATCACTTTTATTCCAGCTTATGTCAGCTCCCCTGGAAAATACACTGTAGCTGTGGAGATATTTGCTATTTTGGCCTCCAGTTTTTCTTTACTATTCTGTATCTTTACACCTAAATGTTATATTATTCTGTTTAAACCTGAACTGAACACAAAGAAAAATATGATGGGGAAAACTGCATCTAAATCACTTTAAGAAACAAACTGTTCAGCCTTTTACATTGTCATTTTTGCTAAAGAATGTTGAACTTGGATCTAATATAGATATGCTTGGGATGCTGAATAAAGTAATCATCTGAATTGCAAAAATCTGAATTGTGTCTTATTTCTGTCCATAGAACTATATTCTTTGTTCAGCAAAATGCACGTTTGTAATCATAAATCTAATACAATTATTTCATTGGCACAAACAACAAACTTGTGATCTATCAATGTCCATGAAAACAGATTGCTTTGCCCAGTGCACATTATCATAAACCAACAATCCTACAAATAAATACAATAACAGAACTGAGAATAAAATTCCCAAACAAAATGGTTGTAATAGGTGATGAATGGTAAGTAATCATTTACTTTTCAAATGCATCTTCTATAGTCTCCATCTGCCAACTAGTGATCTGATGGAGTCTGATTCAGATATAGGTGGCAGAGCACATGGAATGGTGGCTGAGGTGGTTTTGTGTTTGGAGGTTCTGTGAGAATTGACCATACAGATTGAGGAAAGTCCACAAAAGAAAGGAATCAGAGAAATCACATCTGGGTTTGCAGAAGGGGTCACATTACATGAAAAGCCTGAATAACTAACAGACCTGACTGTGTCCAATTCATACATGGCATTAACATGCATCCTTCATGATTTGGATCAAAAATGGACAGACTGTCAGAGTACTGGGGTTAAAACAGACCCATATGCAGGATAGTAAAAGAAACAATGTTTATTATTAAAACAAACAAAACCAAACACTGACAAAACAAAAAGCAAAACAAAAGAGGTGCCGAGCAATGTCCACAGCGAAACAGATGCGTCGAGAGACATTCAAAACCAGCCCAGCAGAAGTGCCAATTGACGTCCCCAGCTGAACAGAAGTGCAGAGTCTAATCCCCAGCCAAGCAGAAGTGCCGAGTGTTGTCCCCAGCCAAGCGACCACTCAGGACAAGCCACGGCCAGACCCATGTCCAGAAACCCAGAAAGGGAGAAAGGGAGGGAGTGAAAATTCTCCACCACATAGCATAAGAAAATAATAAAACAAAATATGGCAAACATATGGGCCTGCAACACCCCTATGGACATGAAGTGAGACGGCGTCCTCCACGGAAAAACACGAAGTGAAGTGACGTCCCCCACCAGAACAGGTGTGGGGCGATGTCGCAGGACACCAAAAAATAAAAATAAAGCAAAATTAGGTTGGTGACACCCTCCGCAGCCAAGAAGTGAGACGCTGTCCTCCACGGGAAACAGGAAGCAGAGCAGCATCTCACACCAGAACAAATGCAAAGCGATGTCCACCAAAAAAGAATAAAAATGAAACAAAAGTCCAAATCCAGGGGTTAAAAGGGCAGAAAGACTAATAAAAAAATGCTCCCATATTAATTAGTTTGTTGTTAGGTGGGGGGTTGTTACTGTCAGGACCTAGCCCGGACTTTTACATAAGGGACACATAAGGGACAGGTGTGCTGAGATGGGGAAAGAATAGACAAGGGTGGGGCAGACATATGAACACAAAACGTAAACAAAAGGCACATGGAAAAAAGTCTGGGCTAGATCCTGACACAGCCCCCACAATCACTGCCATTCCTCTACTTGACTGCCTGTTCATCATGCCTAGTGCCTCTTCATGAAACTTAACAGCATGTAAAATATCAAGACCTACCTGCAGGCCTTTTGTGAGTCGGTTTCTGAGACGAATCTTACAAGGAGAACTGGGCCTGCATACTCGATCCTTCCACTCTGGGTAGGAACAATTCATAGACTCCTAATTTGTGTTCTTGCCAGAAGAGGCTACCAACTGCATCACTGTATGGCATGGGAACTGCAGTGCAGCTGATCGCAAGACCCTTCAGAGGATAGTGAATGCAGCCACAAAGATCATCGCCACCCCTCTCCCCTCGATCGAGGACATCTTCATGAAGCAATGCCTCAGCAGGGCCAAAAGCATGGCAGGGATCCCACCCATCCCTCCTACAGCATCTTTCAGCTTCTACCCTCAGGAAGAAGGTGCAGGAGCATCAGAACCTGCTCCACTAGACTGCGGAACAGTTTCTTCCCCCAAGCTGTCAGAGCCCTGAACTCAAAGCTCCACTGCCACCCCCTGAATATACACAGGCCTCCTGTGACGTGACCCTACTGACTGCCACCAGTCACACTCTCCCCAGTATTAGCACACTGACACTGGCACATTAAAAATGGCTGACCTTGAATGCCTCCTGTTGCATGTGTACAATATCAAGGAAGCATTGTAGTCTTCATACCTATATTTACTGCTTGAGTGTATATTCTTTTGTGTATTTAAATTATAAATGTCTTGTTTAATTGTTTAATGTCTGTATGGATGTTGCACTGTTTGACCTGTGAGACACAACATCTCTTTCCACTGCATGTCTCAACATGTAGCGAAAATGACAAATAAAGAAACTTGAACGTGAACTATGTTGTGATATAGAGAGCGAACCTGGTGCATTTTGGCCAGTTTCCCAACACCCTGACAGACTCAGATGGACACCTCCCCTAAAAGGTGGCTTCAGCCTGAACAGCATATGGCCAAGGAAGTTGTTAAGGAACTGGTAATGGACCACTTTATGAGCCCTCTGTCACTAAATGACCTGAAGTCCATAGAGATATGAGGTTCCAGCACCCCCAGTGAGAAGCTGGAGTTCCTCCAGTATGCAATGGCCACCCTTGAGATGGAAAGGAAGCATGAACCAGACCCTCTAGGCCCACAATAAGCTGTCAAGCCCTATTAAACTGGCTGTGCCCCCCATAATTTGACCTAACCCAATGCAACCACCATCTCAATCAAGGTGAATGGCAGACTTCCTTGAATCTGGGAGCTCAGTGACCTTGGCCTGTCCAGTGATCTTGAGATGATGGAGCTGTTTGACCAGTTTGCTGACATATTTTCATCCACCCCTTTTCTGCAGCCTGAGGTTCTGCAACGGCTTTGGACAACCTAGTACAATGGTTGTGGAAAGCCCACACCCATTGTACTAGGTTGTACAATGGGAAATGGGAAACTCAACAAAATGGGAAACTCAACAATACTTTCTGACAACAAAAAAACAAGTTACTATTATAAGTGCACCCCAACCATAATAAAGATGCATACAGTATGCATGAGGATTACTGACAGGGTCACAACAGTTCTTACCACAAAACACAGAGATCAAAATGTCAAATCCAAGACAATATTTAAAAGTGCTCAAAGAAGAGGGCAGGGACAAAATACCAGATATAAAAAAATTCACTGAAGAACAAAACTTTCAATAAAGATGGTTCAGAACTCACATGAATAGTTACAAACTGTCAATTTTTCATACCAAAGTTTAAATGCATGCAATATAAAATGCAAAGAAGCAAATCTCAGTTGAGGGCTTGCTCCAGTAGTCTGGAAAGGATATATCCATGTTGGAGGATACACTATCCTTGTAAGGAAACTCAATATAAGATATTTAAAAAACACCTGTTTTAGTATAGAAATGTGTATAGAAGTGCTAAAATCTGATGTATCTGAAAGCGTATACTTATTGGCTTCTACTTAGGTGCAATATGACAGAAATTCACCTAAAGGTTAGAGATCACACAAATGATTGAATGAACAGATAGATTGTCCACACTGTTTGACAGGTCATGTGGGCCCAAATTATACAAACCAACAATAGTGGCTGAAAATATTTTTTTTCTTTATTGAATTAATTACAACAGAAATCACTGAGAGGTGCAGACAGCATAATGTCCCTGAATGACATCACAAATCTTACCACCTCTCTGATTTGTCCAACCCAAATTGTCATACCCAGAAGACCCGGAGCATGTCAATAAATATATCATGAAGATATCCTTTTGAGAGTAATGCAGCAAAAGCGGTGGAAACACTTTGTGATGTTATTCATTGTACTACTCTTTTCTTTTAGCCTAGCAAAGGGAGAATATTGCCATATTCTGGAAAACCCATCAAATCCTTTGCTGTCTAAACATGGAGATGTGATAATTGGAGCTATATTTACAATACATCGTGAAACACAGATGCAGTCATTGACATACACTGAAAAACCTCAACCTTTAATCTGCAATAGGTTTGTTATAGTGGACAATTTAACATGATTAAGGTTATGGGGAATCAGTAATTTTATGCTTTAAAATGATTTGCATTTCTGAATTTTATAATTTTTCTTTTCATTTTATGAAAAAAATATTTGAAATTTGATGTGATTTTCATGTATGTATATTTGTAGCTTTGACCTACGTGAATTACGCCATACTCAGGCTATGATTTTTGCCATCGAAGAAATCAACAGAAGCAACAGCTTGCTCCCAAATATCACAGTTGGTTACAGGATTTATGACAGCTGTCGCTCAGGTTTGTTATCTATGAAAGCAGCCATGGCTTTGATGAATGGCCAGGACATGACAGCAGACGGTGCCTGTTCTGGACAAGCAGTAGTACAAGCTATCATAGGAGAGTCAGAATCTACTCCTACTATAGCACTCACAAAATCTACAGGACCGTTTCAGATCCCAGTGGTAAGGAGAAAGTAATTTATTGTTTTAAAATAATGAATTTTTTTAGACATAAATATGAATTTGAGATGATCTTTATTAACAAAGAAATTTCAAGTCATTATATATTTATTTTTATTCTATTTGCTAAATATCAATTCACAGATCTGAGGCTCTTTGAATCAGAATTAAAACTCATTTTTCATAAGTAGGTACATTTTAATAATCATGTAATCATACAGTATATGCACATCGCATAAAAGTGGTGCAGTCGGAACCGGGTTCAATCCTCTGCTTGGGTTACCATGTGTGTAAGGGTTCCCCATTTCCAGCACCTGTCTATAAAAATGCAAATTAAATATTTACATTGTCCATTTGTGTTAAGCAGTGTGTGCATGGTGTCACATGGTCTTTGTGTTATGCACAATGTTTCCAGGATTAACTTAGTACCCACAGGAAATGCTCAATCAATAAATGCTATTCAACCTATCATCAGTATTTGCCTAAATATACAAGAGGAAATATTGTACATCATAAAGCTTTTATTTTATAAAACTTGTTTTTGTGTTCTTCTGTTTATCTGTCAGAACAGGCTTGTACATATCTTTTGTTTTGTAAGAGGCACAAAAATGCAAACATGCCTGAATTATTTTTAACTGTCTTTCTTTCTTCAGATAAGCCATGCTTCCAAATGTGAATGTCTGAGCAACAGAAAAGAGTACCCATCTTTCTTCAGGACCATTCATAGTGACTACTACCAGAGTAGAGCTCTGGCATATTTGGTCAAGCACCTTGGCTGGACTTGGGTAGGAGCTTTGAACAGTGATAATGATTATGGAAACAGTGGAATTGCTATTTTCCTTGAAGCAGCCAAAGAGGAGGGAATATGTGTTGAGTACTCTGAGAAGTTTGACTGGTCAGTTCCATCTAAAATGAAAAAAACTGCTGATATTATTAAGAAAGGCACAGCCAAAGTAATCATTTTATTTCTCGCCTCCTTTGATATGAATATTCTAATAGAACAGCTTATTGTATATAATCTCACTGGCTACCAAATCATGGGTGTTACATGGATTTTTGCTGGTGGCCTAGCAACACCAGCAAGTTTTACTGTACTTGGTGGATCTATTGCTTTTGATGTGGGAAAACTGAAAATTCCTGGCTTTGCTGACTATGTTTTCAATGGATTTTGGCAAAAAGATTTCCCTTGCTTGGATCAAGATGGAAAGGTTTCTCAGAATGAAAGCTACTGCAGCAAATATGAAGAGATGATAAAATTTAAAAACTATAGTAAAGATTTATCAGAACTGAGATATACAAATAATGTCTACAATGCAGTTTATGCTGTGGCACATTCTCTGCACAGCCTGTTGAGATGCACAGAAAAGAGCTGTGAGAAAAACAAAACAATACAATCATGGCAGGTAACACAAAGAAGAGAAGCAATGCAGGCAATATCAATGAATGACATTACCCTGGAATTAATACTTGTTTTCTTTTCAAATCTGAAGGTTGTTGAGTCTCTAAAGAAGTTAAATTTTACCACTAAAATAGGAGACCATATTTTGTTCGACAGCACTGGGCCAATGCCTGGAAAGTATGATGTGTTGAACTGGCAACGAGGGCTCAATGGAGAAGTGGTGTTTAAGGTTGTGGGCTATCATGATGCCTCTCTGCCAGCTGGACAACAATTTGTACTAAATCATGAAGATATAGTTTGGGGAGGAGGAAAAAGAGAGGTGAATTCAGTATTTTTATAAAATATAATCTTAACTGTAAGTTCTTTGTTTTTTGTTCTATATCCCACTGATTCTACATGAAACATCAATAGTGCTTCACATAAAAAGTATAAAGCTGTATAGCTGTGGATATTATATTATTAAACATGAAATGATGGCATGAACAGGTAAAAAAGGTTGTAGCCAAATTATATTGTATTTTAGAAGCCGAGGTCTGTGTGCAGTGAGAGCTGTCCTCCAGGAACTAGGAAAGCAGCACAGAAAGGAAGGCCTGTCTGCTGCTATGACTGTATACCATGTGCAGAAGGAGAGATCAGTAACCAGACAGGTAATTTCAGCCTGACCAAGTTTCAAAAAATATTTGTCAATTGTACATTTTGTATTCTTCTTTTATTATTTAAGATACAGTTCCTCTATAATGCTATTAATAAATAAATCCTTCAGATAAAATATATTTTCCTTCCTAATGATAATAACCATAATTATTTTGCAGATTCAAATAACTGTGAGCAGTGTCCAGAAGAATTTTGGTCTAATGCTCTCAAAGATAAATGTGTTTTAAAGGTTGTAGAGTTTCTTTCATTTACAGAGGATATGGGGATAATACTGGTATTTTTTTCCTTGCTTGGAGCTACATTAACTGTGTTAGTAGCTATTTTATTTCTTATAGAAAAAGACACTCCCATTGTTAAAGCCAACAACTCTGAGCTGAGCTTCCTTCTGCTGTTCTCTCTGACTCTGTGCTTCCTCTGTTCACTTACTTTCATTGGCCAGCCCTCTGAATGGTCCTGTATGCTGCGTCACACAGCGTTTGGGATCACCTTCGTCCTCTGTATCTCCTGTGTTCTAGGGAAAACAGTAGTGGTGTTAATGGCCTTCAGGGCTACACTTCCAGGCAGTAATGTCATGAAATGGTTTGGGCCTCTACAGCAGAGACTCAGTGTACTCACCTTCACTCTCATACAGGTTCTTATCTGTGTACTTTGGTTAACAGTTTCTCCTCCTTTCCCATACAAAAACATGAACTACTACAAGGAAAAGATTATATTAGAATGTAGTTTGGGCTCAGCTATAGGTTTCTGGGCTGTGTTGGGGTATATAGGAGTTCTTGCTTTCTTGTGCTTTGTTTTAGCTTTTCTAGCTAGGAAGCTGCCTGATAATTTTAATGAAGCTAAATTCATTACATTCAGCATACTGATATTCTGTGCAGTCTGGTTCACATTTATTCCAGCTTATGTGAGTTCACCTGGAAAATTCACTGTAGCTGTGGAGATATTTGCTATTTTGGCCTCCAGTTTTGGTCTACTATTCTGTATATTTACACCTAAATGTTATATTATTCTGTTTAAACCTGAACTGAACACAAAGAAAAATATGATGGGGAAACCAGCATCTAAATCACTATGAGAAACAAACTGTTCAGTAATATTCCTTGTCATTTTGCTGAATAATTTTGAACTTGAATACATAATTAACTAAATAATATTTAGACAATGTCTAATATACTTAATTTAAAAAATCTAATATATATATGCTTGGGACCTGATTAAACTAATCATGCAAAAATTTGAAATGTGTTTTATTTCTGTCATAGAATATATTCTGTTTTCAGCAATATGCATCTTTGTAATCATAGGTCAAGTACAATTATCTAATTGGCACAAATAATTTGAACAAAACATGGTTGTACTAGGTGATGAATGGGAGAAGTAAATAGTAATCATGCAAAAAAATCAAGTAAAAATCAAGTAATCAAGTAAAAATACATCCTCTATGGTCTCTATCAGTACAGTCATTTAGGTGGGCACCGTAGACTGGTATTTAACACCAGAAGCTAAAGACTAGTCAAAAATTCTCATGCAATTTAGCCAATATGCTTATTTAGTCTGACTCAGATATTGGAGGTAGAACACATGGAATGGTGGCTGAGGTAGTTTTGTGTCTGGAGGATTTGTGAAGACTGACCCTACAGAAAAACTCCTACAGGAGTCAGGATATTCGGCCTTATTCCAGTCTGGGTAGGACCAATTTATAGGCTCCTAATTTTTTATTCTTGCCAGTAGAGGCTACAGAGTGCTCAAAAGAGAGATCCTAGTGCATTGTGGCCAGGTTCCCAACACGTTGACAAACTCAGATGGACACCTTGCCACATAGTGTTAAAAGGTGGCTTCAGCCTGAACAGGATATGGCTAAGGAAGTCCATTGAGATATGAGCTCCCAACACCCCTAGAGAGAAGCTGGAGTCCCTCAAGTATGCAATGGCCACCCTGGAGATGGCAAGCAAGCATGACATAAGCCATGCCATTCCCACATAACTCCCAAATTTACCGCTGACTGAGCCAGACACTCTAACCTCACCTAATGCCACCACTATCCCCGTTGAGGAGAACAGCAGGCTTCCTAGGATCTGAGAGATCAGTAACCTTGGCCTGTCCAGCAATCCTGAGCTGATGAAGCTTTTTGACCAGTTTGCTGAAATTTATTTTCCACCGCTTTCCACTCAAAACTGCAGCAGTCTAGGGTTCTGCAATGGCTTTAGACTTTATCCTGGACCCAGTGGACAGTTTGCAGTGTCATACCTGGACATAGCCATCCTCCACTCCCCCAAACGGGCAAACAGAGCTCTAAAATGTTCAACTGATGAGGGAGTAGCTCAAGTGTTTAAGACTCTGGGTTGTTGATTGGAATGTTAGAGTTCAAGCCAAGACCAAATCCTTCAACCCACTCTGCTCCAGGGGACCTCAGAAATTTGGATATGCAAAGAAAGAGTTTTACTGTGTAAATATGACAATAAAATTCTTTTTTCCAATGGCCAAGCCACACAAGTCAGCTGGACAAAGGGGACTGAACACCATCCTGCCACAACCTTGGAGGTTGAGGAACACTCAGTCTGTACTTGACAGAAAAACTAAACCCCACTAAAAAAGGGATTCACTTCTTGAAACAGAAGTGCTTGCAATAAAGTGGGCTATCAACATTACTATCTGGGCTGACACTTTACACATTTCCTCAACCATGCTCCACTGCAGTGGATGGTCAGGGCTAAGGACGAGAATATCTGGGTAACCGAATGGTTGCTCTCATTGCAGGACCTCTCTTTACTTTTGCAACACTGAGCAGAGGTCTACCAATGAAATGGTCTATTGTGTAGATATTCCCTGTGGCCCATGCATCAAGCAGCATTAGGCTCAAAGCTAAGGAGGGACTCACACATCACACAGCCAAAACATGCTCCTGAATTAACTGCCACCTGGGTGCTGAATGGACAGCAACATTTTAACACACATCATGATGTAGATAGCAAAGTAACACGAGGTTCAATTTGGGATGGCAGAAAAACAGCTGTCAGCCCATGAGTGTGGCAGCAAATAATCGCCCTTGAGCAGAAGCAGGGAAATTACAAAAGGGCACAGCAGACATACACTGTTTAGCAATTTCATAAGCTTTCATATTACACAACACGCAGTGTTTACTCTCCACATAACAGCCCATCACACTACCCTGTAATACACTACCTTAGACATTAGCCATCAGAACATATTTGTAATTCACCATTCTTCGAGTAACCATGGAAATTCAACCTTTATAACATTTTGCTCTATATCTATATTGTTAAATAGTTTACATTACACGTAAGTTTACACCTTTGTTCATATATACATATTTATCTGATATTGCCTAATTACTTAAGCAATCCTTGACAAAGAGGTCTAGGAGCAATATCTATTCCTCTATGGGTGAGTTAACACATGCAAAAAAAATGACAATGCAAACAGATTTGACACTCAGTTTAAGAGCACATGCAGGCTCAGCATGTACACAACAACAATAATGGCTGTAATTTTTTTTTTTTTTTTTGGTCTGTGAGCACACTTTGTGATGTTATTCCTTGCACTAATCCTTTGTTTTTACCAGGCAAAGAAAATATATTGTCATTTCCTTGAAAACCCAGAAAATCCCAGAATTGTTAAAAGATGGACATGAACTATCTACACCAGGTAACACATGTAACACGTTTCCCTGAGAAGGGAACAAGAGGCTGCGTCATGGCTGATCCTATATGAATCAGCTTTATTGAGAAAGTTGCATCTGAAGCTCTGTGTGAACATACATCAATTTATTGGCTTGAAGCAGCTTCTCAGAGTTCTCAAAGTCCTTAATGGGCACAGAAAGTGCAGCCTCTCCTGTTCTGTCAACTCATGGGGCACAGGACAAAAGGCCTGGAAGATGACTGGACGATTGGCCATCCTGTGGACCTTGGGAACATCCCTCCCTGTTGTGTCGGATAGCCTTGGACATGCCAGGGACAAATTCTAAGCAAGTGGAGTTGACTAATATAGACTGCAGATATAAGAGCTAAGAGCAGAGCCATCTTTATGGTCAGAAACTTCTCAGCAGCTTAGATCCCAGGATCCACACTCTAGAGGATGTTCTCAGCCACCTGGCACTGTGCAAAAAAATGAGAGACCAGAGGGTGCCTACTCAAGGAGGCCTTGAGGGAAGGTTTGTTGTTGGCAGCAATGGCAACAACATAGATTTTTAATGTAGAGGGGGACAGGCCCATGAGAAATTCAAGATTGCAGAATCTGCAGCATTGTAGCAACTGGGCACTGAACTGGGTCCTGATGGTACCAATCACACCAGAGGTGAAAAAGCCTCTACTTCACAGTGTACACTATTCTACACTAGGGATCACTACCATTGAACAGAGTCTCTACTACCTGAGATGAGAGGCCTGCCTCTAGGAACTGCTCCCCCTCAGGGCTATACCCAGGGCTTCCACATCTTAGGTTGAAGGTGTAGGAATGCCCCCTGCACCTCAGAGAGGAGATCTTTCCGGACAGATATCTCTTTTGTGTCAGCAAACAAAATTTGAGTGGGTCAATGAGAAGCTAGTCAAGTTGTACTCGATCGTGCACACTCGACAGAGCAGAGTTAATGGGGGTAAGGTGCAGATAGAGCCTAAGCCATGTCTGTACCATGTAAACCATAGCGGACAGTGGGTCGACTCTTCTGACAAATGTAATCCACCACCTGCAGGTGGAGATGCCACTCCTCAGGCCTCAACACCAGTAAGTCAAAAGTCTGCATCCAGAATTACATGCCCCCTGGATGAAAATTGCTCTAAGCGAGAGTAAGCTGGTCTCTGCCCAGAACAAATTCTGATCCTTCAACCTGAACAGAGAGTGCAAACCCAGAACTCCCTGATAATTGATATATAAAAATACAGCAGTACTGTCTGTGTACACTAACACATGGTAGTCCCTGAAGTGTGGGAGAAAGTGTTTCAATGCTAGAAACATGGCCCTCTTTTCCAGGCAATTTATGTGCCAAATGAAAAAAAAAAAATCCATCCCAAAGACCCTGGGAAGGTTCCCAAGACCCCTGTCCAAGACCGCTTGCCAGCCTGAAAATGAGGCATTAAAGGCACTCACAGTTAATTTTGCAGGTACAAAATTGGATGCAGCCACATATCCTTCTTGGGAACAAAATACCAATATAATATGCAGCACACAGAGTGTCTGAAAGCAGTGTCGATCTTGGTTTGATCTGCCTGACCTCGTACATGTCTCTGAGTGAGCTGGTAGGCAAATACATTTATACACATAATATATGTAGGACATAATAATAGATAATACCTTCTTGCTGGAGAAAATAAAAACTATAAATAATAAAATACAGTACCCATCTTTCATCAGGACCATATTGAGTGACGACTTCTAGGGAAGAGCTCTGGCATATTTGGTCAAGCAATTTGGCTATTCTTTTTTCTTGTCTACAGTACATAGTTATGAACATTTTAATAGATCATTTAATTTTAAACTGTCACTGGATACCAGATGATTGGTGTTGAGGTATGGATTTCTGATGTGAATCTAGTCACAACATGATACAGAATATTGTCTGGATCCATTGGTTTTGATGGTCTGGTTTAGCTAACTATGCTCTCAATTGATCTTGGCATGAAGATTTCTGCAACAATACACTGCATGAAAGTAAAAATTACAGATACATACAGCTGCATATTATGAATCATTAGTAAACAAAAAGTGTTAGCTCAACAGCTGCATAGAACTGCTGGATAAAACCTTTCAATTTACAAGTTGTAGCTGTAATATTTTGTTCATAATAGAAGCCAAGGTCTGTGTGCAGTGAGAGATGTTCTTCAAGAACCTCGAAAGCTGCAGAGAATTGATGGCCTGTCTGCTGCTATGACTGCATACCATGTGCAGAAGGAGAGATCAGTAACCAGACAGGTAATTTTAGCATGATCATGTTTCAACCAAAGTTGATTGTATGTTATGTATACTTGTTTTATTATTTAGGATACAGTTTCTGGACATGTAATTCATAAATCTAATTCTATATTAGTTTTTGTCTTAATATCTAACTATATTAGGCAAGAATAAGAATATTAAAGTATATATATTAATATTTAATATAGTTTATATTACATTACATTTAATGCTGAAAACTCAGTTCCAGTAGTCTTGAAAGGATATGTCTGTGTTGGATGTTACGTTATCCTTGTAAGGAAACTTTGTCTCCAACAAGATATAAATACATACCTAGTTTTAGTATATTAAAATGTGTATAGAAGTGATAAAATCTCTAGAAGTGATAAAAATTTCTGAAAGCAAATTTCTAAAACTTATAGGCTTCTACTTAGGAGCAATATGACAGGAAACCTAAAGGTTAGTGATCACCCAAATGATTAAATGAACACACTGATTGTCCACACTGTTTCACAGCTTGTGCAGCCCCAGCATATACAAACCAACAATAGTGACTGAAAATATTTTTTGTGGTCTTATTTAATTAATTAATTAACCACAGAAATAATTCAATTCAATTCAACTGAGAGTTGAAGGCAGCATAATATCCCTGAATGACATCACAAATCTCACCACCGCTCTGATTTGTCCAACCCAAATTGTCATACCCAGCAGTCCCAGAGCATGCCAATAAATATATGATGAGGATATCCTTTTGAGAGTAATGCAGCAAAAGCTGTGTAAACCCTTGTGATGTTATTCCTTGTACTACTCTTTTCTCTTACCCTGGCACAGGGAGAGTATTGCCATATTCTGGAAAACTCATCTATTCCTCTGCTATCTAAAGATGGAGATGTGATCATTGGAGCAATATTTACAATACATCGTGGTACAGAGATACAGTCATTGACATACACTGAAGAACCTCAACCTTTAATCTGCAATAGGTTTGTTTGTTGGACACTTTAACATGATTGTGATTATCGGAAATCTAGAATTTTGTTCTTTAAAAAATAAATTGCATTTCTGAATTTTATAATTTTACTTTTCATTTCATTTGTAGCTTTGACCTACGTGAATTACGCCATACTCAGGCTATGATTTTTGCCATTGAAGAAATCAACAGAAGCAACAGCTTGCTCCCAAATATCACAGTTGGTTACAGGATTTATGACAGCTGTCGCTCAGGTTCGTTATCTATGAAAGCAGCCATGGCTTTAATGAACGGTCAGGACATGACAGCAGATGGTGCCTGTTCTGGGCAAGCAGTAGTACAAGCCATCATAGGAGAGTCAGAGTCTACTCCTACTGTAGCACTCACAAAAACTACAGGACCATTTCAGATCCCAGTGGTAAGGATTAATGGTTTTAATTATTGTTTAATAACAATGGGTTTTATAGACTTTAACAAAGAAATTTAAAGTCAAGATACATTTATTTTGTTCTATTTGTTAAATATCAATATATCAATCTGAGGCTCTTTGATATATATATATATATATATATATATATATATATATATATATATATATATATATATATATATATATATATATATATTCCATTTTGAACAGCGTATATGGCTCATAAGCAAAGTGGTGCTTGGGTTATTGAGTTAACCCCTGTGTAGATTTTTGCATGTTTTACCCTTGTATGCTGTGGTTACTTCAGTGTGTGAATGGTGTAACATGGTGTTTGCATTATGTGCAGTGTTTCCAGGATTAACTCAATCATACATCATATACATCATATCATACATTATAAGATTTTACTTTATAACAATTGATTTTGTGTTCTTTTGTTTTGTCTATCTGTCTTGTGCATAATTATCTCTTGGTGGAGACTTTTTGGTGTAGGATGCACAGAAAAACAAACAGGCATTAATTATTTTTACCTGTCTTTCTTGCTTCAGGTAAGCCATGCTGCTACATGTGAATGTCTAAGTGACATAAAAGAGTACCCATCTTTCTTCAGGACCATACGTAGTAACTACTACTTTGGTAGAGCTCTGGCATATTTGGTCAAGCACTTTGGTTGGACTTGGGTGGGAGCTGTGAACAGTGATAATGATTATGGAAACAGTGGAATTGCTATTTTTATGAAAGCAGCCAAAGAGGAGGGAATATGTGTTGAGTATTCTGAGAAGTTTGACCGGTCAGTTCCTTCTAAAATGAAAAAAATTGCTGATATTATTAAGAAAGGCACAGCCAAAGTAATCATTGTATTTCTCGCCACCTTTGATATAACCATTCTAGTAGAACAGCTCAATTTAAATAATCTCACGGGCTACCAAATCGTTGGTATGTCATGGATTTTTGCTGATGGCCTAGAAACACCAGCAAGTGTCACTGTACTTGGTGGAGCTATTGGATTTGATATGGGAAAGCTGAAAATTGCTGGCTTTGCTGACTATGCTCTCAATGGATTTTGGCAAAAAGATTTCCCTTGCTTGGATAAAGATGGAAAGTTTTCTCAGACTGAAAGCTACTGCAGCAAATATGAAGAGATGATTCAATTTAAAAATTATAGTAAAGATTTATCAGAACTGAGATTTACAAATAATGTCTACAATGCAGTTTATGCTGTGGCACATTCTCTGCACAGCCTGTTGAGATGCACAGAAAAGAGCTGTGAGAAAAACGAAACAATACAATCATGGCAGGTAACACAAAGATGAAAAGCAAGGCAGGCAATATCAATGACTGACATTACCCTGGAATTAATACTTGCTTTCTTTTCAAACTGAAGGTTGTTGAGTCTCTAAGAAAGTTAAATTTTACCACTAAAATTGGAGACCATATTTTGTTCGACAGTACTGGGGCAATGCCTGGAAAGTATGAAGTGTTGAACTGGCAACGAGGGCTCAATGGAGAAGTGGTGTTTAAGGTTGTGGGCTATTATGATTCCTCTCTGCCAGCTGGACAGCAATTTGTACTAAATATTGAAGATATAGCCTGGGCTGGAGAGAAAACAGAGGTGAAAACAGTATTTTAATAAAATACAATGTTAACTGAAATAAATAAAGAAAGAAAGAAATAGATCTCCTTCATTTTTTGTTCTATCTCCCATTGATTCTACATGATTAATTATTGCATAAACAGATAAAACCTTATTATTTCAAGGTTGTAGCCAAGATATATTGTATTTTAGAAGCCAAGGTCTGTGTGCAGTGAGAGCTGTCCTCCAGGAACCAGGAAAGCAGCACAGAAAGGAAGGCCCGTCTGCTGCTATGACTGTGTACCATGTGCAGAAGGAGAGATCAGTAACCAGACAGGTAATTTCAGCATAACCAAGTTACAAAGAATATTTGTCAATTGTACATTCTGTATACTACTTTTATTATTTAAGATACAGTTCTTCTATAATAATATTAATAAATAAATCCTTCAGATAAAATATATTTTCCTTCCTAATGATGATAACCATAATTATTTTGCAGATTCAAATAACTGTGAGCAGTGTCCAGAAGAATTTTGGTCTAATGCTCTCAAAGATAAATGTGTTTTAAAGGTTGTAGAGTTTCTTTCATTTACAGAGGATATGGGGATAATACTGGTATTTTTTTCCTTGCTTGGAGCTACATTATCTGTGTTAGTAGCTATTTTATTTCTTATAGAAAAAGACACTCCCATTGTTAAAGCCAACAACTCTGAGCTGAGCTTCCTGCTGCTCTTCTCTCTGACTCTGTGCTTTCTCTGTTCACTTACTTTCATTGGAAGGCCCTCTAAGTGGTCCTGTATGCTGCGTCACACAGCGTTTGGAATCACTTTTGTCCTCTGTATCTCCTGTGTTCTGGGGAAAACTGTAGTGGTGTTAATGGCCTTCAGGGCCACACTTCCAGGAAGTAATGTCATGAAATGGTTTGGGCCTCCACAGCAGAGACTCAGTGTACTTGCCTTCACTCTCATTCAGGTTCTTATCTGTGTAATTTGGCTAACTGTTTCTCCTCCTTTCCCCTATAAAAACATGAACTACTACAAGGAAAAGATTATATTAGAATGTAGTTTGGGCTCAGCTATAGGTTTCTGGGCTGTGTTGGGGTATATAGGAGTTCTTGCTTTGTTGTGCTTTGTTTTAGCTTTTCTAGCTAGGAAGCTGCCTGATAATTTTAATGAAGCTAAATTCATCACATTCAGCATACTGATATTCTGTGCAGTTTGGTTCACATTTATTCCAGCTTATGTGAGTTCACCTGGAAAATTCACTGTAGCTGTGGAGATATTTGCTATTCTGGCCTCCAGTTTTGCTTTACTATTTTGTATATTTACACCTAAATGTTATATTATTCTGTTTAAACCTGAACTGAACACAAAGAAAAATATGATGGGGAAACCGGCATCTAAATCACTATGAGAAAGAAACTGTGCACCTATATTCATTGTGATTTTCTTGAAGAATGTTTAACTTGAATACATAATTAACTAAATCATATTTAGAAATTGTGTAATATACTTAATTTAAAAAATCTAACATAGATATGATTGGGACCTGATTAAACTAATCATGCAAAAATTTGAATTGTGTTTTATTTCTGTCCTAGAATATATCCTGTGTTCAGCAATATGCATGTTTGTAATCATAGGTCTAGTACAATTATCTAATTGGCACAAACAATTTCTGATGTGTCAATGCTCATGAAAAAAGAGAAGAGTGTTTAGTAGCATACATCAACAATCCTGCAAATAAATGCATATATAATGACAGAACTGAAAATAAACTGCAACTAACAAAATATGGTTGTACTATGTGATGAATGATAAGTAATCATTTACGCTTAAAAGGTATCTTCTATGGTCCCTATCAGATCACTTTTGGGCACTGTAGACTGGTAGTTAACCCCATAAGAGTAGACAAAAATTCTCACGCAATTTAGCCAATTTGCTTATTTAGTCTAATTCAGATTTTGGAGGCAGATCATGTGGAATGGTGGCAAAGGTGGTTTTGTTTTTGGAGGTTCTGTGAAGACTGACCCTACAGATAGAGGAAAGTCCAAAGCAGAAAGGATTCAGAGAAATCACATCTGGGTTTGCAGAAGTTGTCACATTAGAAGGTGAAAAGCCTGGGTAAATACCTGACCTGTCTGGGTCCAATTCTTACATGACATTAACATGCATCCTTCATGATTTGGATCATGGATAGCCAACATATTGCTGTTCAGACCTGTTATTAAAATCCATATAACCACACTGCATCAGTGCTGACGCTATGGGAACGCCAATACCCACATTGCCACGCACTTGTTGATGACTGTGCCAGAGGCCGTGAGAGAGCACGAGCAGACTGGGAACAGACCATCGAGGCCCTGCAGGACCTGGGATCCTGGATTGGGGTCCAAGCGCAGGTTATAGAACCAGATAAAGGTGTGCAGAGAGGACCAACCTGCTGCAACACAAACATCTTCAAAGGGAACACCCCTGGCCAAGGCACTGGATGAGGCAATACCCCTAGCGGAGTTAGCCCTTATGCCAAGTGGCGAGGCAAGTCCATGCACCTCATAGGCCTGAGTTAATGGCCTCCACTACCCAGTATGCCAGGTGCTGCTTGGAAACCAGATTACTATTATTCTGGCCCAAGACAGACAAAAAGGGTGGACTAGTTACTCCGTGAGCTAAAGCGGTGGACATAAGTCCTCAAGGCCCTCAGTGGGCAAAGCAAATGCAGCCTCTCCTGTTCTGCTGACTCAATGAGTTGAGGACAGCCAGCCATCCTGGGCACCTTAGGGAAATATCCTGCCCTGGGGTGCAGAGAAGCCTTGGACAAGCCAGGGGAAAATTTCTAAGCGGGTGGTGGGGGTGTGTTGGGCTATTGACCAAGGCCTGCAAATCCCCCACTCTCTTGAGAGAAGCCAAGGCTAGGAGCAGAGGGTCAGAAACTTCTTAGAGGCTCACTCCATGGGCTCACAGGGGGCTTCCAGCAGCCATTCCAGGACCACAGAGAGGTCCCAGGAAGAAAGGGGCAGTCTGCAGGAAGGCCTCAGCCACCTGACACCACACAGAAAGCGACAGACCAGAGGGTGCCTACCCAAGGAGGCCCCGAGGACTCCTTGGGTAGGCACCCTCTGGTCTAGTAGTTGGAGGCAGGCCCCGAGAAAAGAGAGACTGCAGGAAATATAGCACTGTACCGACCAGGTAGTGAACTGGATCCTGACAGTGTTCATTACACCAGAGGCAAAAAAGCCTCTACTTCAGAGTGTATAGCTTCCTAGTGGAGGGAGCCCTAGCATTCAGTAGAGTTTTGGTCACCTCAATTGAGAGTCCTGCCTCTAGGAACTGGTCCCTCTATGGGGCCAGACCCAAAGCTTCCACATCTTGGGGCGGGGGTGTAGGATTGCCCCCTGCACCTGAGAGAGGAAATCCTCCCTAACGGTAAACTCCATGGAGTGCCGTTCAGGAGGGAGGCCATGAACCAACTCAAGAGGGCCAACGAGGGGCAACTAGGAGTAGGTTGACCCGGTCGTGGCACACTCTGGCTATGGCTTGAGGGAGCAGAGCTATTAGGGGGAAGGTGCACAGACGGAGCCTCAGCCATGTCCATACCAATTTTGCTCCACCACATTGGGGGTGGAGACGTCACTCCCCAGGCCTCAGCACCTGCCTCGAAAGGAAGTCTGCCTCCCGATTTACATGCCCTGGGATGAAAATCGCTCTCAGCGAAAGGAACCTGGTCTCTGCCCAGAACAGAATCTGCTGTGCCAACCTAAAATGGGGGCACAAATGCAGAGCACCCTGATGATTGACTTGGGGAACCACCACAGTGCTGCCTGTCCGTACTAAGACATGGCAGCCCCAGAGGCATGGAAGAAAGTGTTAGAAACACAGCCCTCGTCTCCAGGCAGTTTATGTGCCATAAGAGATAAGGGCCCTCCCATAGACCCTGGGCAGGACGGCCATCCTAGGTCGCTCCCCAGCCCAAAAGTGAGGCGTCCGTCAAAAGAGTCCTGCGACGGTGACATGCCCCTAGAGTGGGTCCCAAGGCCAGAAACCAAGGTCTTTTCCACATAAGAAGGGTACGAAGCCCACAGCGCATAACCCTTATAACCCTGAGGGGATTTCTGTGAGGATGAAAGCGACAGAGAGTGACAGAGAGGCCTCGGCCTAGCCGAATAGCTTTCACTGCTGACAATATGGAAACCATCCGAGCGGGAGACAGATGTGCCCGCATCGTGGTGGAGTCCCAAACTAGCCTCAGAAAGGTGCTTCTCTGAAAAGGAGAAAGCACACATTTCTGGGTCCAACCTGAGGCCTAGAGACCTCATATGGGCAAGAACAGCATCTCGATGACTGGCCGCCATAGCCTTCGACTGGGCTAGGTGCTAGGGCAGTGTCCATGCACTTTGAAAACGTGTGTGGAGAAAGGGCTAGGCCAAAAGGAAGAACACAATACTGGTACGCTCCGCCCCAAAGTAAGGAACTTCCTGTGCTCTGGCAGAATGAATGCCTATGTGAAAATAAGCGTGCTCAAGGTTGATCGTTTTTGGACCTGATCTGGGACACCATAACCTTGAGCGTGAGCATCTTGAACCCGTAAGTCTTCAGAGTACAGTTCAGAGCCCGCAGGTCCAAAATCGGACGCAGCCCCCCGTCCCTCTTGGGAAAAATTAAATATCTGCTGTAAAGATGGAGTCCTGCCCTGGGAGGGGAACATGCTCTATGGCCCCTTTCCTCAGGAGTGAGAGAAGTTCCTCTTAGAGGAACACCGCCTGGGCAGCACACCCTGGAAGCTCAGAGGATGGGAGGAGAACTGGATCCTGTAGTCTTTTTCTACGGCACCCAGGACCCACTGAGAGACCCCTGGCAGAAGTTTCCATGCTGCCTGGCTGTCTGACAGTGGTGTCAACCTTGCACAGACCTCACGGTTGCCCTGAAACTGGCAGGTGTTAACCCAGGGAGATCTGTGCAAGGAAGAGGAGCAGGCACAGACCCCACTGCTCCTTGAAACGCCGGAGGCAGTAGGGAAGCCTGAACACGGCCAAATGGCATTTTACCTCCTGGTGCCTGTTGATGACAGTAAACACTGCATCGCAGAACAAGCCCTGAGGTTACACCCGGGCATCCATGAGAGAGGACATATCATCAGCTTTAATATTAGTTAAAATGAGGTGCCTCTCTGTGGCAACAAGGTGCCTCTCCGTGGCAACAAGCACAGCCATTGCATGGCCTATGGAGCAGGCCGTCTGCTTTGTAGCACCGAGCGCAACGTCCGAGGCTCGGTGGAGCTCAGATACCACCTGAAGTCAGGTTTCCTCTGTGCTGGGATGTAGGTGAGATATAGCCTGTAAGCATCTCTTCAATCAGAGGCATCACCACATACCGTGGCTGAATAGTCAATATAGAGAAATAATACACGCTGAAAATGGAATTCTTCAAGACCTCGACCCCTCTGCATGGAGGTCTGGGAAAAATGGCAGCTGCCCACGTGAAGGTGGCCTGCGGCCTGAAGTCAGAAAGTGGTCGTCTAGCTTATAACGGACGACACTTTCTTCCTCTTCAGGCCAATCTAATTTTAGCCTAGACAGCGCGTGTCACCGCCTCGAGCAGCTCCTTGAATGCAGCTGATTGTGTCAGCTATTCAGAGGGAAAGAGAAAGGGAAAACCCGTCTCTTTCTCCATATTTGCTAACTAAACCTGCAATCCCCATGACCAAAGCCGTTGTGCCGACTCGGTGGACGCGGACCCGAACAACGAGGTGCAGCCGAAGCTGAAAAATACAGCCAGGCGGGATCGGAGAGTATGCAGAGTGAATCCCTTACATTGCACGCAGCCGGCTCCCTCGAGAGCCCACTGGGCATGCCCCTCTCCCAAACAAACACCTAGCTTTCTCTAAAATATATATTTTTCTCTCCTTGTACTAGACAGACAGGACAAACAATTGACACACATACCCAGAAAGCTTCCTGAGGACAAAGACGCTGGAGTAGTGTGACGTAGATACCCTTATATGGACTTGCTGGTACGTAATCACTCCGTTACATGTCCTTCCCGAGCCATTAAAATGGTGTGTGTGCACACAAAGCTTCAGACACAACTTCCTCACAGAAGCATTTCCATAGCATCAGCACTGATGCAACGTCGAGTTCCCTCGAAAGAGAACTGCCTCTTCATCATGTCCAATGCTTCTTCATAAAATCTAGCAGCATGTATCATGTCAAGGCCTACCTGCATACCTTTGAGTGAGTTGGTTCTGCTATGAATAGAACATGGATAACTGGGCCTGCATACCTGATCCCTTCCACTCTGGGTAGGACCAATTCATAGGCTCCAAATTTGCATTCTTGCCAGTAGAGGCTACCATCTATGTTGTGCTCAAAAGAGAAATCATAGTGCATCGTAGCCAGATTCCCAAAACCCTGACAGACTCAGATGGTCACCTTGCCACATAGTGCTAATAGATGGCTTCAGCCTGAACAGGATATGGCTAAGGAAGTTGTTATGGAACTGGTGATTGTCTACATCTTGACTAGAAGGCCATAGAGATATGAGGTCCCAACACCCCCAGAGAGAAGCTGGAGTCCCTCAAGTATGCAGTGGCCACCCTGGAGATCTGGAGATGACAAGCAAGCATGAAACGAGCTGGGAATTCTCACATGACACCCAACCTTAGGTAAAGCAGGTACAACAATGGCCCCATCAAGAAAAAGCCCATTGTGACTGAGTCAGGCCCTCTAAGCCCACAATAAGCTGATAAGCCCTGGTAAACTGGCTAATGCCCAGAGCAAATTTGGATGCTTGAACCTGAACAGAGAGTCCAAACTCAGAACTCCCTGATTGATATACAAAACCGATTGCAAAAAAGTTGGGACACTGTACAAATTGTGAATAAAAAAGGAATGCAATAATTTTAAAATCGTATAAACTTAAATTTTATTCACAATAGAATATAGATAACATATCAAATGTTATAAAAAGTGAGACATTTTGACATGTCATGCCAAATATTGGCTCATTTTTATTTCATGAGAGCTACACATTCCAAAAAAGTTTGGACAGGTAGCAATAAGAGGCCGGAAAAGTTAAATGTGCATATAATGAAGAGCTGGAGGACAGGGTTGCAATTTATTAGGTCAATTGGCAACATGATTGGGTATAAAAAAGAGAAGTCAAGATGGGCAGAGGATCACCCATTCCCCCAATGCTGTGGTGAAAAATAGTTGAGCAATATCAGAAACGAGTTTCTCAGAGAAAATCATTGTTAACAGTGTACATATATAAATAAAAAAGTGCAGAGTTTGTGCTTTGGGTGAGAACTTGAGGTGAGGTGGTGGATGAGCTTAGCTGAAGCAATTCAGATGGGACAAAGCAATTGGACCCAAAGATTGAACAAATAGTGAGGGTGTGAATGGTGTGACCCTTAAATGGCTTACAAAAGTATTGACAACAAAGATAAGTGACCTTGATTTCTGCAACCCATCCTTCATGCACCCCACCCAGTTAAGATCCATATACTGTAAATGGGGATCTCTGATATGGTCACAACAGTTCTGGTCCTTACCAATCACAGATCAAACTGTCTAATACAAGACAATATTTAAAACATGCTTAAAGAACAGGGCAGGGACAAAATACCAGATATCACAAAATTTATTGAATATAATATAATAAAGATGGCTCAGAACTCACATGGATAGCTTGCAAACTGTGATTTAATTTCGAAGGAACTCGACACTGCATCAGGGCTACAATATGGGAACGCTTCTTTGAGGAAGCTTCTTTGTTTTTAGGAAGTGCTCTGTGTATGTTGGTGCATATTGTCTGTCTTATTGTCTAAGACTAGGACAAAGGAATATAGTATATGAAGACTAGGGTCTTTTCTTTTTTATCATGGAACGAACAATCATCTCTGGAGGAAGACAATCGCATGAATTATGAGCGGTTGCTTTTCGCAATCTCTGCTCTCGCTGGCTGCATTCCATGCTGGTGTTCTGTGCCTGTCAAGACAGTCACGTCAGCTTCGGTCATGGAGGTTGCAGGTTAAGTTATTGGAAAACGAATGAGAGATGGGTGAGCCCTTTTCTCGTCCCATCCACTGACTCTGATATCTTTACTTCAACCCTGGGAGCTCACATTGATTGGCTGTACTATAATGAATGACTCTCAATGTACTCTCAATCTCTGCTCTCGCTGGCTGCATCCCGGCTGGAGTTCCACGTCTAGTTGATTTCTACTGAAACGTGTGTGGAAGCATTATTATTATTTCTACATCAGACTCTGAGAAGCTTGATGTCAGTAATGAGGAGCAAGCAGCAGTCAGATTGCCACCGCATTCTCTGGTGTTTGACTAGCTCCTGGAGGTGATCACATGTGCTGTTAATAAGCTTAGCTTAGACTAGTCCTTTGAAAGGTTAGTGTTGGCCTTCTTATTCTCCTAAGCCTTCTACAGAAGGCCTACAATCCTGTAGGTTAAGCCTGTGTGTTGCTGCACACAATCACAGATTTGCAGGCATTCCAAGCTGACCTGCTAAAGTAGCTTACCTGTGGTCAGAAGGAATCCTATTGCCCGATGGCTGAACATGGTTTCCAATGATGCCCTTTTACGGCCATCTCTACAGCTGTCTACCCCACCACCTCATGTGAGTCGGGTTTTAGCTATAACCACCCATTCTTCTTATGTGGGACCATATCAGGACTTTTACAACCAGAATTAGGTGGCAGAACCATCAGGCAAGAGGAGACCTAAGGGATGTCATCTTCAGACACCACTTCCTCAAAGAAGCATTCCCATAGCATCAGCCCTGACTCTTCTCAGGGAACTGGGTTACATAAGTAACCTGGAGTAGTTTTTTTCATAGCAAAGTTTATATGCATAAATAGTAATGAAGCAAAACTCAGTTGAGGGCTTGTTCCAGTAGTCTGAAAAGGATTTGTTTGTGTTGGATGTTATGCTATCTTTGTAAGGAAACTTTGTCTCCACCAAGATATAAATACGTACCACCTGTTTTAATATTAAAATGTGTATATTTACATTTAATGCATTTAGCAGACTCCCTTATCCAGAGTGACTTACAGCTGAGCAACTGAGGGTTAAAAGACTTGCTCAGGCATCCAGCAGTGGCAGCTTGGTGGACCTGGGGCTCGAACCCCTGACCTTCCGATCAGTAGCCCAACACCTTAACCACTGAGCTACCACATCCCAAATATATAAGTATAGAAGTGATAAAATCTGATTTTTCAGAAAGCAACTACTTATAGGCTTCTACATAGGAGCAATATGACAGGCATTCACATAAAGGCTAGTGATCACCCAAATGATTAAATGAACACACAGACTGGCCACACTGTTTGACAGCTGATGCAGCCCCAGCATATACAAAGCAACAATAGTGGCTAAAAATATTTTTGAGGTCTTTGTTGAATTAATTAATTAATAAAAGAAATAACTGAAAGTGGCAGGCTGCATCATGTATTTCAGTGACATCACAAATCTCACCACCTCTCTGATTTGTCCAACCCAAATTGTCATACCCAGAAGACCCAGAGCATGTCAATAAATATATCATGAAGAAATCCTTTAAAGGGTAATGCAGCAAAAGCGATGTGATGTTATTCCTAATACTACTCTTTGCTCTTACCCTGACAAAGGGAGAATATTGCCATATTCTGGAAAACCCATCTATTCCTCTGCTATCTAAAGATGGAGATGTGATAATTGGAGCAATATTTACAATACATCGTGGTACAGAGATGCAGTCATTGACATACACTGAAAAACCTCAACCTTTAATCTGCAATAGGTTTGTTTTTTTGGACACTTTAACATAATTGTGATTATCGGAATTCTAGAATTTAGTTTTTTGAAATAATTTGCATTTCTGAATTTTATAATTTTACTTTTCATTTCATTTGTAGCTTTGACCTACGTGAATTACGCCATACTCAGGCTATGATTTTTGCCATTGAAGAAATCAACAGAAGCAACAACTTGCTCCCAAATATCACAGTTGGTTACAGGATTTATGACAGCTGTCGCTCAGGTTTGTTATCTATGAAAGCAGCCATGGCTTTGATGAACGGTCAGAACATGACAGCAGATGGTGCCTGCTTTGGACAAGCAGTAGTACAAGCCATCATAGGAGAATCAGAGTCTACTCCTACTGTAGCACTCACAAAAACTACAGGACCATTTCAGATCCCAGTGGTAAGGTTTAATGGTTTTAATTATTGTTTAATAACAATGGGTTTTACAGACTTAAATATGCATATGAGATTATCTTTATTAACAAAGAAATTTAAAGTCATTATATATTCATTTTTGTTCTGTTTGTTAAATATCAGTCCCCAGATCTGTGGCTCTTTGAATTAGATTTGAGACAAATTTTATGAGTAGGTAAATTATAATAATCATGTTTACTTTTTCTCAAACGTAAATGTGTGTGTGTGTATATATATATATATATATATATATATATATATATATATATATATATATATATATATATATATATATATATATTCCATTTTGAACAGCATATATTACTCATAAGCAAATTGGTGCTGTGTAGATTTTTGGATGTTTTACCCTGTATGATGTGGTTTCTTTAGGGTTTCCCATTTCCACCCGCTGTCCATAAATATGCAGACAAGCAAAATGTCTACACTAAATTGTTCCTTTGTGTTAAACAGTGTTTGCATGCTGTAACAGGGTGTTTGCATTATGGGCAGTGTTTCCAGGATTAACTCAGGGAACCAGACCAGGATTGAGTTGTAAATCAATCAATTTTTCCTATCATCATTATTTGCCTGAGAATACAAGAGGAAATGTCATACATCATATACATCATATCATACATTATAAGATTTTACTTTATAACACTTGATTTTGTGTTCTTCTGTTTGTCTACTGTATCTGTCTTGTGCATAATTATCTCTTGGTACAACTTTTGTTGTAGGATGCACAGAAAAGCAAACAGGCATTAATTATTGTTTACCTGTCTTTCTTCCTTCAGGTAAGCCATGCTGCTACATGTGAATGTCTAAGTAACATAAAAGAGTACCCATCTTTCTTCAGGACCATACTTAGTGACTACTACTATGGTAGAGCTCTGGCATATTTGGTCAAGCACTTTGGTTGGACTTGGGTGGGAGCTGTGAACAGTGATAATGATTATGGAAACAGTGGAATTGCTATTTTTATGAAAGCAGCCAAAGAGGAGGGAATATGTGTTGAGTATTCTGAGAAGTTTGACCGGTCAGTTCCTTCTAAAATGAAAAAAATTGCTGATATTATTAAGAAAGGCACAGCCAAAGTAATCATTGTATTTCTCGCCACCTTTGATATAACCATTTTAGTAGAACAACTCAATGTAAATAATCTCACTGGCTACCAAATCATTGGTATGTCATGGATTTTTGCTGGTGGCCTAGAAACACAAGCAAGTGTTAATATACTGGGTGGAGCTATTGGATTTGATATGGGAAAACTGAAAATTGCTGGGTTTGCTGACTATGCTCTCAATGGATTTTGGCAAAAAGATTTTCCATGCTTGGATAAAGATGGAAAGGTTTCTCAGACTGAAAGCTACTGCAGCAAATATGAAGAGATGATTCAATTTAAAAATTATAATAAAGATTTATCAGAACTGAGATTTACAAATAATGTCTACAATGCAGTTTATGCTGTGGCACATTCACTACACAGCCTGTTGGGATGCACAGAAAAGAGCTGTGAGAAAAACAAAACAATACAATCATGGCAGGTAACACAAAGAATAAAAGCAAAACAGGCAATACCAATGACTGACATTATCCTGGTATTTATACCTGTTTTCTTTTCAAACTGAAGGTTGTTGAATCTCTAAAAAAGTTAAATTTTACCACTAAACTAGGAGACCATATTTTGTTCGACAACACTGGGGCAATGGCTGCAAAGTTTGATGTGTTGAACTGGCAACGAGGGATCAATGGAGAAGTGGTGTTTAAGGTTGTGGGCTATTATGATGCCTCTCTGCCAGCTGGACAGCAATTTGTACTAAATCATGAAGATATAGTCTGGGCTGGAGAGAAAAGAGAGGTGAATACAGTATATTAGTAATATATAATCTTAACTGTAATAAATACATAAAGAAAGAAATAGATCTCTTTAATTTTTTGTTCAATCTCCCATTGATTCTACATGATTCAATAGTGCTTCGTTAAATTGCAAAACATTTAATCATTGCATGAACAGATACAACTTTATTATTCCAAGGTTGTAGCCAAGATATATTGTATTTTAGAAGCCAAGGTCTGTGTGCAGTGAGAGCTGTCCTCCAGGAACCAGGAAAGCAGCACAGAAAGGAAGGCCTGTCTGCTGCTATGACTGTATACCATGTGCAGAAGGAGAGATCAGTAACCAGACAGGTAATTTCAGCATAACCAAGTTACAAAGAGTATTTGTCAATTGTACATTCTGTATACTCCTTTTATTATTTAAGATACAGTTCCTCTATAATAATATTAATAAATAAATCCTTCAGATGAAATATATTTCCCTTCCTAATGATGATAACCATAATTATTTTTCAGATTCAAATAACTGTGAGCAGTGTCCAGAAGAATTTTGGTCTAATGCTCTCAAAGATAAATGTGTTTTAAAGGTTGTAGAGTTTCTTTCATTTACAGAGGATATGGGGATAATACTGGTGTTTTTTTCCTTGCTTGGAGCCGTATTGACTGTGTTAGTAGCTATTTTATTTCTTATAGAAAAAGACACTCCCATTGTTAAAGCCAACAACTCTGAGCTGAGCTTCCTGCTGCTGTTCTCTCTGACTCTGTGCTTCCTCTGTTCACTTACTTTCATTGGTCAGCCCTCTGAGTGGTCCTGTATGCTGCGACACACAGCATTTGGGATCACCTTTGTCCTCTGTATCTCCTGTGTTCTCGGGAAAACAGTAGTGGTGTTAATGGCCTTTAGGGCTACACTTCCAGGAAGTAATGTCATGAAATGGTTTGGGCCTCTACAGCAGAGACTTAGTGTACTTGCCTTCACTCTCATACAGGTTCTTATCTGTGTACTTTGGTTAACAGTTTCTCCTCCTTTCCCATACAAAAACATGAACTACTACAAGGAAAAGATCATATTAGAATGTAGTTTGGGCTCAGCTATTGGATTCTGGGCTGTGTTGGGGTATATAGGAGTTCTTGCTTTGTTGTGTTTTGTTTTAGCTTTTCTAGCTAGGAAGCTGCCTGATCATTTTAATGAAGCTAAATTTATCACATTCAGCATACTTATATTCTGTGCAGTTTGGTTCACTTTTATTCCAGCTTATGTGAGTTCACCTGGAAAATTCACTGTAGCTGTGGAGATATTTGCTATTCTGGCCTCCAGTTTTGCTCTGCTATTCTGTATATTTACACCTAAATGTTATATTATTCTGTTTAAACCTGAACTGAACACAAAGAAAAATATGATTGGAAAACCAACATCTAAATCATTCTAAGAAACAAACTTTTCTGCCATTTGTATTGTCTTGGAGACATAATTAATAAAATTCTATTCATAAAATGTCTAATATACTTATATGCATGCTTGGGACCTGATTAAACTATCGCATAAAAATCTGAATTGTGTCTTATTTCAGTCCATAGAACTATATTCTGTGCAGCAACATGCATGTTTGTAATCATGGATCTAATACAATTATAGGCACAAACAATTTGTGATGTGTCAATGTCCATGAATAAAAGAAAAAGAGTGCTTGTTCCAGTGCACATTAGCACAAACCAACAATCCTGCAAATAATACAGATATAATGATGGAACTGAGAATAAACTTCACAAACAAAATATGGTTGTTCTAGGTGATGAATTTTCTTTTAAATTTAATCTTCTATGGTCTCCATCAGATCACTAGGACAGTGTAGACTGGTAGATAAAACCATAAGCGAAAGACTAGGCGAAACTCAAGCAATTTAGCCAATATGCTTATTCATTTGTTATTCAGATATTCACCCCACAAACCTCTTATGGACCCTTACAATCACTGCAATTCCTCTCTTAGACTGCCTCTGCTTACATTTACATTTACAGCATTTGGCAGATGCCCTTATCCAGAGCGACGTACATAAGTGCTTAAATCTCTCACATTGAATACATCAATGCTGGTTCACTAGGTTACATACTTAAGATACCATGAGTTTAAAACATTTGTTCAAAGTTACAATGAAAAAGTGTCAAAAGTTTTTTTTTGTTTTTTTTTTTAAATGCAAAAGATAAGGAAAGAAGTGCTAGTTGAAGTGTTTCCTGAATAAGTAGGTCTTCAACCGCCGCTTGAAAATAGCCAGTGACTCAGCTGTCCAGACCTCTAGGGGACGTTCATTCCACCACCTTGGTGCCAGAACAGAGAAGAGTCTTGTAATATACTTGCCTCTTACTCTGAGAGATGGTGGAACCAGTCGAGCAGTGCTGGTAGATTGGAGGTTGCGGGGTGCAGTGCGAGGAATGATGAGGGCTTTGAGGTAAGAGGGAGCTGGTCCATTTTTGGCTTTGTAGGCCAGCATCAGTGTTTTGAATCGGATGCGTGCAGCTACGGGAAGCCAGTGGAGGGATCGCAGCAGCGGGGTGATATGCGAGAACTTTGGCAGGTTGAAAACAAGCCGGGCAGCTGCATTTTGGATCATTTGCAGAGGACGGATTGCGTTCATAGGTAGACCTGCCAGCAGTGCATTGCAGTAATCCAGTCTAGAAATGACAAGAGACTGAACAAGTACCTGAGCAGTCTGTGTGGACAAAAATGGACGAATCCTTCTAATGTTGTAGAGAAGAAACCGACATGAGCAAGTCACATTAGCAACATGAGAGGAAAAGGATAGTTGATTGTCCATGGTTACCCCAAGGTTACTTCATTCCCAGTACTGTACCTCTTCATGAAACTTAACAGCATGTAAAATGTCAAGGCCTACCTGCAGACCTTTGAGAGAGTCGGATTCAGCAATGAATGGAACAAGGAGATCTGGGTCTGCATACTTGATTCCTTCTACTCTGGGTAGGACCAATTCATAGGGTCCAAATTTGTGTTCTTGCCAGTAGAGGCTGCCATCTATGTGTTGCTTAAGAGAGAGATCATAGTGCATTGTGGCCAGATTCCCAGCACACTAACAGGCTCAGATGGACACTTTGCTGCATAGTACTAAGAGGTGGCTTCAGCCTGAACAGCATATAAGGAAGTTGTTAAAGAACTGATGATGCACCATTTCATGAGAACTCTGTCACTGGATGACCAGGTGTCCAGCTGACTAAGCCAGACCTCTAGCCCCACAATAATCTGACAAGCCTTGGTAAACCTCCTGTTCCCATAATTTGACATCACCCAATGCAACCACTTCCTCTGTCAAGGTGAAATGAAGACTTCTTAGAATACGGGAGCTCAGTGACCCTGGTCTGTCCAGCTATCCAGAACTGATGTAGCTGTTTAAGCAGTTTGCTGACATTTTTCTTCTACCTCTCTCTTGCAGCCTTAGCTTCTGCAATGGCTTTGGACTACCTGGTACAATGGCTGGGAAAATCTCACTTATTATACACACTAGACCTGACAATAGGATTTTAGCAGGTTTCCTGAGCCTCTGAGACAAAGCCCAGCCTCAACCATCAGCACCCCTGCCAGTACCAGGTTCTCCCCTTTGGCATACATGGAATCCCAGCAACAATTCAGTGTCTGATGGACTTCATCCTGAGACCCCATGGACAGATTGTCACACTTTGACAATGTCATCATCCACTCCCCCACCTGGCCAGGCAAACAGAGCTCCAGAATGTTCAAATGATGAGGAGGTAGCTAAAGTGATTAAGGCCCAGGGTTGTTGATTGTAAGGTTAGAGCACAAGCTCAGAGCAAATAGCTTAACCCTCTCTGATAACCCTCTGATAGCCTCTTAACCAGGGGAGCTGTATCATGTGCTCTGATATGCTCAGAACTTGGGATATACAATGAAAGAATTTCACTGTGTAAATGTGAGAATAATAAAGGCCATTTTTATTCTAATGGCCAAACCACACAAGTCAGCTGGACCAAGGGGACTGAGAACCATCCTGCCACAACAATTTGAAGGGGAGGACCACACAATCCTGTCCCTAACCTGGAAGCTAAACCCCACTAAATAAAGTTTGAACCGCATGAAAAAGAAGCCCTTGCAATAAAGTGGGCTATCAATGGCCACTATTACAATGACTGACCACTCATACAACTATGCACTGGATGGTGCGGGGTAAGAATGGCAATATCTGGGTAACTGAATGGTTAATTTCAGGGCCTTTCTTTCATGGTGCAACACAGTGCAGCGATCTTCCAATGAAATGCCCTGTTGTGTAGATATGCCCTGTGGCCCATACATCCAGCAGCAGTAGGCTCAGAGCTAAAGGAGGAGATCATATAACACACAGCAAAAACATGCTTCTGACATAACTGCCACCTAGGTACTGAATGGACAGCACCATTTCAACAGACATCATGATGTAGATAGCAAAAAAAAGACTTGGATATCCTTGTGCAGTAGTCTTTATTGTAGATACACAATGAAACGAGTCAGAGCATACTAGCACGGGCGCTGCAGTCATCAACATTTTAGGGGGCAGTCCCATCAGATAGGTGACAATCAGAACATGAATGGATGTAACAGCCCCACACCAGATCCTGGAATCTCACCCTTAATCCCATTAACATAAGAGTCTTTCTCAGACCCCTTCATTAACATAGAAACGAGTTCACCTCTAATGCTTGGCATTCCTTCTTGACTCGGACCTTGAATCAAATGGCTACCTTAAACAATGAGACAAATGGCACAAAGAGACAAATGATAACCTGAGTTACCTTGCCCCTTTCCTTTCATATAAATGAGATACAGGAACCACAAGTCTAATGTAAAGTTTGAATTTAACTAGCATTGTAACTTGATTTTGCTTCTACATGATACACAGAAAATATCCTAGAACTAAAAGGAAATAAAACATTGACAAACTTATTTTCCCAAAGTGGGATGGCAGAAAAACTGACTGCTGGCAGCCGAGTGTGACAGCAAATAATCACCCTTGAGCAAAAGCAGGGACATTATATAAGGGCACAGCAGACATGTAGAATAAGCACTTTCCTAAGCTTTATATTACACAAAAGTCAGTGTTTACATTCCCTATAGCAGCCCATTGCTCTACCTTGTTAAACACTACCTTAGACATCAGCCATCAGAGACTTTCTGAATATATATGTAATTCAACATTCTTCAGGTAACTGTGTAAATTGTATATTGTACTGTATATTGTTAAATAGTTATATTACACTTTAATTCACACCTTTTTCATGTATATATACAGTACATATTTATCTGATACTGTATATCTCCACAGCTAACTATAATTACCTATGCAATCCTTGACAATGAGGTCTAGGAGCAATATCTGGTCCTCTATTGATGAGTAAACACATTCAAAAAATACAACAATGCAAACAGATTTGACACATAGTTTAGCAGCACATGCAAGTAACACTGTTCCCTGTGAAGGGATTGAGATGCTGCATCATGGCTATGTGAACGCTTCATTGATAAAGTGAAGCTCTGTGTGCACAAACATCAATTTATTGGCTTGAAGCAGTCCTTATTGGGCACAGCAATTGCAGACTTTCCTGTTCTGAAAACACATGGGCAGAGGACAAAAGGCCTGCAAAATTAACAGAAAACTCTCCATCTTTGGCACCTTTGGTACATATCCCTCACTGTGGTGTCAGATAGCCTCGGATATGCCAGGGTTAAATTCTAATCTTTATGGTTAGAAATTTCTCAATGAGAGGCTTAGGTCCCAGGAGGGGAGGCACAGTCTAGAGAATGGCCTCAGCCACTGTGCAAAAAATGAGAGACCAGAGGGTGCCTACCTGAGGAGGCCCTGAAGGAAGGTTAGTTGTTCGCAGCAATAGCAGCCACATAGACTTTGGACAGTCCTCTGAGATAGGCAAGACTGCAAAAACTCCAGCACTATACCAACAGGGCACTGCACTGGCTCCTGATGGTGTTAATTACACCAGAGGTGAAAAAGCCTCCACTTTATAGTGTACAGCATTCTAGTCAAGGGGGCTCTACCATTCAGCAGAGTCTCTACTACCTCAGATGAGAGGCTTGCCAATAGGAACTGGTCCCCTCACGGCCAAACCTAGAGCTTCCACATCTCGGGTGGAGTTTTAGGATTGCCCTCTGCACCTGAGAGAGGAGGTCCTTCCTGACAGGAATCCCTCAAGGAGTGCTGTCTAGGACAGAGATTGTTTAGGCAAACAAAATTTGAGTGGGTCACTGAGGAGCCACTAGATAAAGGTGTACTCAAACGTGGCACACTTTGACAGAGCAGAGTTACTGGGGGTAAGGTGCAGTTAGAGCCAAAGCCATGTCCCTAAAATGGGACCCAAGGTCAAGAACTGGGGTCTCTTCCCATAGAGAGAAAGGTGAAATGGAATGAAGTTATAAGATACACATGCCTGAATCATTCACAAGAGCTTTGCCACAGTCATAATCAGAAGACTAAACAAAAGTATGAAATTCCAATAAGCAAAGTGAACTAAACCAAACTAAAAGAGAGAAACATAAAAGAAGGAGAGAAAGACAAAAGGAGAAAAAACAATTGCAAATGGATGAAAATATCCTTAAACTAGAAAAATTGGTTAGTGAATTGAAGGATTTAAACTTCTAAACAGGGGGGCACGGTGGCTTAGTGGTTAGCACGTTTGCCTCACACCTCCAGGGTTGTGGGTTCGATTCCCGCCTCCGCCTTGTATGTGTTGAGTTTGCATGTTCTCCCTGTGCCTTGGGGGTTTCCATGCATGGTAGGTTGATTGGCATCTCTGTAAAATTGTCCGTAGTGTGTGAGTGAATAAGAGTGTGTGTGTGCCCTGCGATGGTGTATAGTGCCTTGATGTCCAATGACACCTGAGATAGGCACAGGGTTTCCGTGACCCGAGGAAGTTCGGATAAGCGGTAGAAAATGAATGAAACTCCTAAACAAGAAGATGAACAACTGCTGAAATCGACTGAGGAACAGACATTGTAACTAGACATTTGGACTTCATAAGACTGAAAAATATTTTTATTCATTTTTTTGAACATTTTTCTTTACCTATTAAACATGTATTATTTTACAATAGTATACTACTGTATTAAGCTTCACACACATATAGTGATGTTTGCTTTTGAGGCGAGGTTCTAGACAAGAACACAGCGACCTGTTAGTGACCTTTACTGAAACTGCAAGTACAAGCAATATGTAACCACAGCTTAGCAGATGCAGTAATTAACTGCACATCTATACCCATATATGGCTCTCTTTTTTTGGCAGTGAGAGCCGATGTGGAAAGAGAGGTTGATGTAATTAAAGACCCTATGCCTAGTAGTCACAGTGAGAAAAGTGTATAAAAGCTCATCTGGAAAAATATTGTGTGTGCATTCTATTGTAGGCAAGCTCAGTGTGTGTTACACTCAGTCATTGCTTATTTAGTGTGCATCAGAAAACAAATGCAGGCATACACTTTCTTACTATCTTTGCATTTTTAAATACTTTTACTTATTCTAAAATTGTTTGACTATTTTTTTATTTGTTGATTAAAATTGTATTAATTATTTGTAATTTTCTTTTATTTTTTGCGTTACATATATTACACACATTTATCTGTATTACATTGCTTTTAATAAAAATAAGGCCTCCCATTGTGAGAACCCTAAATAGACAAGAAGGTCTAAGTCTGACTCCTTCATCTAAAGCAGTGGTCCCCATCCTTTTTTTCGCTGTGGACCGGTCAATGTTTGATAATTTTACTGCGGCCCGCTGGGGGTGGGGTGGCGGCTATACAATTAAATTAAAATTAATTATTTTAATTTAATTGTATTTAAACATGCCTTTTTAACTCACTACAATGCTAAATCAATTTCTTTGCAACGAGACTGGGATAATAGGAGACAATGACACCCGAAGTGTGTTGTTTATGTCCAGTTTACTCCCTCGTTTTGTTTTGGTTGCTGTCACTGCAGAAAACCCCGCTTCACACAGATAGCATGTCAGAAATGGCAATAGGGATTTAAGTGCTGTGATGGCAATCTCAGGGTATTCTGCCATGACTTTAATCCAGATCACCGGCAGAGTTTCTAACTTTCTATCGACGTCTGTTTCGTACTCATTTTTGCTCATTTGTGGGTTAAATTTGAGCAAACACAATATACACGTACACCGAGCACTGTTGAACATGAGAAAGTTCCGGTGAACAAAGAGAAGAGAGATATACACCTTCTCTCCACCAAAGCTACAACCCCACTGCCGCTTGCAGCCGCTCAGATCCAGACATCACCTAAACTCAGCCCGATATTACGATATTTTGCACATGCGCGGTATTGGTGCGGCTTTAGGTGACGTCTCTCAGCTCCCGGTTAACCTCTCATCCATGCAAAGTCGCACAAACCCGAGAGAAATACACCACAGTAAATAAAGTGGAAATAATTTAATGTTCCTTGGGCGGCCCGGTACCATTTGCCCGGGGGTTGGGGACCACTGATCTAAAGATTCAAACAATAGGTTGGGTAGAAGAACTTGAAGAGGATCCTTTGTTAGAAGACAGAGGGACTTTGAAGGACAACCCATGTCAAGGTAAGACCAACTTTGATAGTTGATCTTGTGATTTTAAACTAACCCATGCAATCTAGGACACATTCCTTAGTGGGACTGTGGAAGGGTTTCCTACACAATCTGAAAACAAGTGTCACAAAGGGACATGTATGTCAGTATAAATTACTTCATTCCATATAAGGGTATGAAGCCTGTGTCATGTAACCCTTATGACCCTAAGGTGATGCCTGAATGGAAGAAAGATCAAACCTCTGAGCCAGAGCTGGAACAGCCAAAGAAATTTTGACCTAGCCAAATAGCTTTCTCTGCTGACAGGATGGAAGCCACCAGGGCAGAAGACAGGAGGTAAAAAATTTTATTCTTCAGGCCTGAAGAAGACCCAACAGGGTCGAAACGTTGCTTTTTAATTCATTAATAAAGATGGGAGTTTAAAAAGTGTTGCGGACTTTACAAATTTTTTACTTTAACAGTTTCTTTTGTCCTGCACCTGCCAGAAGGTGGGATGTGCACACAATTACTGATTTAACAGAAAACAGGAGGTGACAATCTTTTGTCCTGCACCTGCCAGAAGGTGGGATGTGCACACAATTACTGATTTAACAGAAGACAGGAGGTGACAATCTTTGAAACACAAGGATCAGTTGTGCAGATGCAGGACTGGATAAAGGAAGGGCAGGAATAATACATGTGATATAAAAAAACAAATACAAAGGCACATGGCACAGATAAACAAAGCCTGCCAGAATGTCCCCCTGGTGTTCAGGCAGGGAATAGGCATAGCCATACCTGACAAGCAGAGTTTGTGCTATGGGTGAGGAGTTGTCCTTCATGCACCCCACCCAGAGTAAAGATCCATATGCATGAGGATTACTGACAGGGTCACAACCATAAAATCTAAGACAACATTTAAAGTGCTCAAAGAACAGCAAAGGGGCAAAATACCAGATATCACAAAATTCATTGAAGACAAAACATAAATACAGATGTTTCAGAACTCACAAAAATAGTTTGCGAACTGTGATGTTTCATAGATAAATATAAATACATGTGCTTTAAATAGCAAATAAGCAAAACTCCAGTAGTCTGGAAAGGATATGTCTGTGTTGGATGATACAATATCCTTGTAAGGAAACTTTGTTTCCACAAAGATATAAATACTTACCACCGGTTTTTGTAATGTACAGAAGACAATGAACAAACAGATGAAATCAAAACCAGTGTTTATTGATAGTTCAGGTCTAAGGTAAAGATGCAAAGCTTTTAGACATGGTGAAGGATGCTCCGACGCTCAATAAGGAGTTGAATCTGGTAACATGCAGATCAGGATCTGGAACCGCTACTGAGAAAAACAATGAGAGAGTCGAGTTAGTAAGCATAGCATACGAGACTGGACGGTGAATGAAGGTGAGAGCGTGGCTTAAATAGTCTGTGAGCAATTAGTGTTGAGTGACACCAGGTGATGATTAACAGAACTCCGGTGATTGACATCTGAAGGAAGTGTGGTGAGAACCTGGCGTATCCGTGACAGTTTTAGTATTAAAATGTGTATAGAAGTGATATGTGATTTTTCTGAAAGTGAATACTTATAGGCTTTGACATATAAGCAATATGACAGGAATTTGCCTAAAGATTACTTATCACACAAATGATTAAATGAACACACAGATTGGCCACACTTTTTGACAGCTCATGCAGGCCCAGAATATGCAAACCAACAATAGTGGCTGAAAATATAATTTGAGTTCTTTATTGAATTAATTACAGAAATAACTGAAAGTTGCAGGCAGAATCCTGTCTTTCAGTGACATCACAAATCTCACCACCTCTCTGATTGTCCAACCCAAACTGTCATACCCAGAAGACCCAGAGCATGTCAATAAATATATCATGAAGATATCCTTTTGAGAGTAATGCAGCAAAAGAAGTGCAAACACTTTGCAATGATATTCCTTGCACTACTCTTTTCTCTTAGCCTGGCAAAGGGAGAATATTGCCATATTCTGGAAAACCCATCAAATCCTCTGCTATCTAAACATGGAGATGTGATAATTGGAGCTATATTTACAATACATCGTGGTACAGAGATGCAGTTATTGACATACACTGAAAAACCTCAACCTTTAATCTGCAATAGGTTTGTTGTAATGGACAATTTAACCTGATTGTGATTGTGTGGAATCTAGAAATTTGTGCTTTGAAATAATTTGCATTTCTCAATTTTATAACTTTACTTTTCATTTTATTGAAATTTTCATGTATATTTGTAGCTTTGACCTACGTGAATTACGCCATACTCAGGCTATGATTTTTGCCATTGAAGAAATCAACAAAAGCAACACCCTGCTACCAAATATCACAGTTGGTTACAGGATTTATGACAGCTGTCGCTCAGGTTTGTTATCTATGAAAGCAGCCATGGCTTTGATAAATGGCCAGGACATGACAGCAGATGGTGCCTGTTCTGGACAAGCAGTAGTAAAAGCTATCATAGGAGAATCAGAGTCTACTCCTACTATAGTACTCACAAAATCTACAGGACCATTTCAGATCCCAGTGGTAAGGAGTAATGGTTTTAATTATTGTTTAATAACAATGTATTTTACAGACCTAAACATGCATATAAGATGATCTTTATTAAAAAAGAAATTTCACGTCATTATATATTTATATTTTGTCCTTTTTGCAAATATCAATCCCCAGAGCTAATGCTCTTTGAATTAGATTTGAAATTCATTTCTCATAAATAGTTAAATTATGATAATCATGTTTACTATTCCTCAAATGTAAATGTTTATGCAATATATTCTATTGTTTACGTGGGTTAATATCAATGTAAAGTTTTGCATGTTTTAACCTTGTTTACTGGGGTTTCTCCAATTCCACCCACTGTCCATTAACATGCAGACAAGCAAAATGTCAACATTAAGTTGTCTATTTGAATATTATGCACAATGTTTCCAGGACTAGCTCTCTACCCATCAATACTACCATCAGTATTTGCCTAAATATAGAAGAGAAAATATTGTGCCTCATAAACAAGATTTTAATTTAATTTTCCTGCTTTTGAGTTGTTCCATTTATCTGTCAGAACAGATTCTCTTGGTAGAGAACTTTTAGAGTAATATGCACAGAAACGCAAACGGGGCTTAATTATTTTTACCTGTCTTTTTTTTTCAGGTAAGCCATGCTGCCACATGTGAATGTCTGAGCAACATAAAAGAGTACCCATATTTCTTCAGGACCGTACGCAGTGACTACTACTACGGTAGAGCTCTGGCATATTTGGTCAAGCACTTTGGCTGGACTTGGGTGGGAGCATTGAACAGTGATAATGATTATGGAAACACTGGAATTGCTGTTTTTCTGAAAGCAGCCAAAGATGAGGGAATATGTGTTGAGTATTCTGAGAAGTTTGACCGCTCAGTTCCATCTAAAATGAAAAAAACTGCTGATATTATTAAGAAAGGCACAGCCAAAGTAATCATTGTATTTCTATCCTCCTTTGATATGAACATTCTAATAGAACAACTTATTGTATATAATCTCACTGGCTACCAAATCATTGGTGTTACATGGATTTTTGCTGGTGGACTAGCAACACCAGCAAGTTTTACTGTACTAGGTGGATCTATTGGATTTGATGTGGGAAAACTGAAAATTGCTGGGTTTGCTGACTATGCTCTCAATGGATTTTGGCAAAAAGATTTCCCTTGCTTGGATAAAGATGGAAAGGTTTCTCAGACTGAACGCTACTGCAGAAAATATGAAGAGATGATTCAGATTAAAAATTACAGTAAAGATTTATCAGAACTGAGATATACAAATAATGTCTACAATGCAGTTTATGCTGTGGCCCATTCTCTGCACAGCCTGTTGGGATGCACAGAAAAGAGCTGTGAGAAAAACAAAACAATACAATCATGGCAGGTAATATAAAGAAGAGAACAAAACCGGCAATACCAATGACTGACATTATCCTTGTATTAATACCTGGTTTTTTTTTTTTCAAATCTGAAGGTTGTTGAGTCTCTAAAAAAGTTAAATTTTACCACTAAAATAGGTGATCATATTTTGTTCGACAACCCTGGGGCAATGGCTGCAAAATATGATGTGTTGAACTGGCAACGAGGGCTCAATGGAGAAGTGGTGTTCAAGGTTGTGGGCTACTATGATTCCTCTTTGCCAGCTGGAGAGCAATTTGTACTAAATCATGAAGATATAATCTGGGCTGGAGAGAAGAGAGAGGTGAATACAGTATTTAAAAAAATACAGTGTTAAATAAATAAACAAATAAATAAATGCCTTTATATTTTGTTCTATATCCCACTCTTTCTACAAGATTTCATTATTTAACATTCAATTATGGCATAAAAAGATACAGTCTTATTATTCCAATATTGTAGCCAAATTGTATTGTATTTTAGAAGCCGAGGTCTGTGTGCAGTGAGAGCTGTCCTCCAGGAACCAGGAAAGCTGCACAGAAAGGAAGGCCTGTCTGCTGCTATGACTGTATACCATGTGCAGAAGGAGAGATCAGTAACAAGACAGGTAATTTCAGCCTCAACAAGTTTCAAAGAATATTTGTTAATTGTACATTCTGTATCCTTCTTTTATTATTTAAGATACAGTTCCTCTATCATGGCATTAATAAATAAATCCTTCAGATAAAATATATTTCCCTTCCTAATGATGATAACCATAATTATTTTGCAGATTCAAATAACTGTGAGCAGTGTCCAGGAGAATATTGGTCTAATGTTCTCAAAGATAAATGTGTTTTAAAGGTTGTAGAGTTTCTTTCATTTACAGAGGATATGGGGATAATACTGGTATTTTTTTCCTTGCTTGGAGCTACATTAACTGTGTTAGTAGCTATTTTATTTCTTATAGAAAAAGACACTCCCATTGTTAAAGCCAACAACTCTGAGCTGAGCTTCCTGCTGCTGTTCTCTCTGACTCTGTGCTTTCTCTGTTCACTTACTTTCATTGGTCAGCCATCTGAGTGGTCCTGTATGCTGCGCCACACAGCGTTTGGGATCACCTTTGTCCTCTGTATCTCCTGTGTTCTGGGGAAAACAGTAGTGGTGTTAATGGCCTTTAGGGCTACTCTTCCAGGAAGTAATGTCATGAAATGGTTTGGGCCTCTACAGCAGAGACTTAGTGTACTTGCCTTCACTCTCATACAGGTTCTTATCTGTGTACTTTGGTTAACAGTTTCTCCTCCTTTCCCCTATAAAAACATGAACTACTACAAGGAAAAGATCATATTAGAATGTAGCTTGGGCTCAGCTATTGGATTCTGGGCTGTGTTGGGGTATATAGGAGTTCTTGCTTTCTTGTGCTTTGTTTTAGCTTTTCTAGCTAGGAAGCTGCCTGATAATTTTAATGAAGCTAAGTTTATTACATTCAGCATTCTGATATTCTGTGCAGTTTGGATCACTTTTATTCCAGCTTATGTGAGTTCACCTGGAAAATTCACTGTAGCTGTGGAGATATTTGCTATTCTGGCCTCCAGTTTTGCTTTACTATTCTGTATATTTACACCTAAATGTTATATTATTCTGTTTAAACCTGAACTGAACACAAAGAAAAATCTGATGGGGAAACCGACATCTAAATCACTCTAAGAAACAAACAGCTCAACCATATGCATTGTCATTTTTGCTGAAGAATGTTTGAACTTCGAGACATACTTAATTTATTTAAATTTAATATATATATGCTTGGGACCTGATTAAACTAATCATGCAAAAATCTGAATTGCGTTTTATTTCTGTCCATAGAAATATATTCTGTGTTCAGCAACAAGCATGTTTGTAATCATGGGTCTAGAACAATTATCTCATTGGCACAAATAATTTGTGATGTGTCAATGTCCATGAAAAAGGTTATGAGTGCTTCTTCCGGTGCACTTTAGCAGACACCAACAATCCTGCAAATAAATACAGACAAAGACAGGACTGAGAATAAACTTCACAAACAAAATATGGTTTTACTAGACTTTGATTTAGTCTGATTCAGATATAGGTGTCAGAGCATGTGGAATGGTGGCAGAGGTGATTTTATGTTTGAAGCTTTCGTGAAGATTGACCATACAGATTTAGGAACATCCACAAAAGTAAGCAGGGCTCTCAAGTTTTGAAGACAGTCAAGCATGACATCTCCACACACCTCCTCCAAAAAAAAATAAAAACATAATAATATTGGAGTAGTTTTGTAAGGATCACTGACTGCAATTTAACCAAATACAAAGTATTTGTTTAATTTGCATTTATTAATTTGTGTGTGTGTGTGTGTGTGTGTGTGTGTGTGTGTGAGAGAGAGAGAGAGAGAGAGAGAGAGAGAGAGAGAGAGAGAGAGAGATTATGACTGGTGTTGTTTATTGTAAGTGTTTGTTGCCTTTTTGGACTCCTTCATCATTTGTAATGTTGCTCCCATTTAAAACAGTTTTTAAGGTCATGATTGAGGACAATGTCCCGTCCAGAGAAAAACCTCGCTAATGTTTTTTTTTCATTGGTTGTTGCGTTAAATCTTACCCAGATAGTGCTATTTTCTGATTGGCTATTGTGTAACTTCTTTTGCGTGAGAAATATGATGTGTGGCGGGAGAACGTGACAAAAGACCAAAATGAGTGACTGTCACTCTCAGTGCATGACACTTGACAGCCCTGAGAAAGGAATCAGCGAATTCACATTTGGGTTTGCCGAAGGGGTCACTTTAATTACATGAAAAGCCTGGATAACTGGGTCCATTTCATACATTACATTAACATGCATCCTTCATGATTTGGATCAAAAATGGACAGACAACATATTGCTCACATTTGGTATTAAAATCCATCTCTTATGACCATTTGCATTCATATTTCTACAGGGTATAGAAGTCACACATATTTACTCCATTAGCTTTCTGCTGCATTAAATTTCAGGCAGAACATTCCACAAGTCCTATTTATTTTACCTAAATAAATGATTAAATATTTCAAATGTTTTGCTTGCATAACTGCTAACAAAACTTATAAGTCAATGGGGGTGCTCAAGAGAGAGATCTTGTTGCATTGTGGTCAGTTCCCAAAACCCTGGTGGACTCAGGTGGACACCTTGCTGCACTGTCCTAAGAGGTGGCTTAAGCCTGAACAGCATGCATCTAGGAAATTGTTAAGGAACTGGTGATGAACCACTTCATGAGCACTCTGTCACTGGATGACCAGAAGCCATTGTGATATGAGGTCCCGGCACCCCCAGAGAAAAGCTAGAGTCCCTCGAGTATGCAATTGCCACCCTGGAGATGGCAAGGAAGCATGACAAGAGCCAGCCATTCTCACATAACACCAAACCTTAGGTAGAGCAGGTACAACAATTGCTCCACCCTGGAAAAGCCTATTGTGACTGAGCCAGACCCTCTATCCCCACAGCAAGCTGACATGCAGTGGTAAACTGGCTGTGCCCTGCATACTTTGACTTCACAAAATGCAACCACCATCTCCTTCGAGGTGAATGGCAGGTGTCCTAGAATCTGGAAGCTCATGGATCTTATCCTGTCCAGCGATCCGGAGCTGTTTGACCAGTTTGATGACATTTTTCGTTCACCCCATTCCACTCAAAACCACAAAAGCCTGAGGTACTGCAAAGGCTTTTCGACAACCTGGTACAATGGCTGGAAAAAGCCCTATCTAATCAGGCAAACACAGCACTAGAATATTCGTTGATGAGGGGGTAGCTCAAGTGGTTAAGACTCATGATTGTTAGAGTTCAATCCCAGACTAAATCCCTTAACCCACTACTCCAGGGGTGCCATATCACTTGCTCTAATCCTAACATCAAAACTTGGAATAGGCAAAAAGACTTTCACTGTGTAATAAATGTGACAATAATAAAGGCTTTTTTTTTCTTGATGTCAGCTAGACCAAGGGGACTGAACACCATCCTGCCACAACCGTTTGAAGGGGAGGAACACTCAGACCTGTATATGACAGCAAAGTTAACACCAATAAAAAAAAATTCTCTGCTTGAAATACCTCTTGCAATTTTTTGGGCTATCAACTGGTATCATTACTATCTAAGCTGACACTTTACACTTTTGCCCAATCATGCTTCTTTGGTCAGGGCTAAGGGCATTAATATTTCAATAACTGAGTGGTTACTTTCATTGCAGGACCTCTATTTTTTGGTGCAACACAGAGCAGAGTTCAATCACCGAATTGGCTTGTTGTATAGATACGCCCTGTGCCCCATGCATCGAGCAACAATAGGCTCCGTGCTAAGGGGGGGCTCACACTTCACACAGTCAAAGCATGCCTCTGACATAACTGCCACCTTGGTGCTGAATTGGCAGCAACATTTTAACACACATTATGATGTAGATAGCAAAGAAACATAAGGTTCTAGTTAGGATGGCATAAAATCAGACAGCTGGCAGCCAATGAGTCCAGCAGCAAATAATCGTCCTTGAGGGAAATTATAAAAGGACATAGCCTGATGAGTACTCATTGTTTACCCTCCACATAACAGCCCATCACACTACCCTGTAATACACTACCTTAGACATCAGCCATCAGACACTTTCTGAACATATATGCAATTCACCATTCTTCAAGCAACCATGGAAACTTAACTATTATAATATTCTGCAATATTCTATAATATTATTCATATAAATAGTTAACATTACACTTAAATTTACACCTTTTATATACACACACACACATATATATATATATATATATATATATATATATATATATATATATATATATATATATATATATATATATAGTAATGGGTGTAGGAATCCCCCCTGCACCTCAGAGAGGAGATATTTTCTCACGGCGTGCTGTCTAGGACAGAGACTGTGTCGGCAAACTATATTTGAGTGGGTAAATGAGGAGCCGCTAGATATAGGTGTACTTGATCATGGCACACTCTGACAGGCCATGTTTGTACCAGAGCATCCAGTCCCAGAGCGGCCTGGTGAGAATTGAAAACAATAGTGTGTCGACTCCTCTGACAAATGAACTCAGACCACAGGCCTAAGCTGTCAGCACTTCCTGGTTTGCTGGATTACTTCCATCCTAGACTGCTCGGCAACCTGATATTGAGTCATCCGTCTAAAGAGTCTTGCAACATTCTTTCCTAGAACGGGACCCAAGGTCAAGAACTGGAGTCTCCTCCACATAAAAAGGTATAAATCCTGCAGTGTGTATCCCTTATGACCTGAGCTGGAATTTTTTAATAAGGAGCTGTTTTTAAGGATCTTACCTTCTGTGCTCATGACTGGTAGTTGTTTGTGAATAGAAATTGTTATTTCCAGTGATTGGTTTTGTAGAATATGACATGGACAGAGGGAACTTGAGACGAGTTGGTGAGATTTAGGCTCATAAACAATGATTGATGATGTTTTCCCCTTACATGTTTTCTTGTTTGAATAATGCATATAAAATCTTGATGTAATCAATGATCGGACCAATGCCTCAATCATGCCACATGAGGAGTGTTGGATCCTCTTGTGCAACAGCACACAATAAATTGTGAAACTTCTTTACTCTTGACATGCCTACCAGTGTGATACTTTATTTTTTATTATTTACACAGTTTAGCTAACAATGATGCAAGCCATGGCAAAGTGCCAAACACAGCAAAAAAAAAAAAAAGGGGCAATATCAAGGCAGATGTAGAAGGGGATGAGTGAGGGAGAGTGCCCTAAAAAAATATGAAAAAAGTGCATGACCATCAACACCTCATGTCGAGGTCAAGGGGGTCAGCCCTGAAGTGATGGGTGAGTCAAACTCTTTGATGGTTTGCAAGGAAGAAACCCTTTAGCTAACCTCTGATTCTAACCTTAATGCTGGTCCTGGTTTAAAGATTTGAATGCCATTGCTCCACGGGGCACAAAGATTTGAATGAACATGCTCCACGGGGCAAATATGCAAAATACAGTTTAGATGCCTATAAGCACATACCAGTACATTAAATGTAGAAGGGAAAGACATGGTGCTTTTATTTCTGTTCCCCGCTTGGGTGGCTTCCATCTTTCCAGCAATGAAAGCTATATGGCTAGGACAAAGCCTCTCTGTTGCCTAGGCATAGAGTTTTCAGCCTCTTGGTAGCAGCAGCCAATGGGTCTGCTTCACATGAGGCCATTCCAGCTCTGGGTTACGGGTGTGAGCTTTCATCCCTGCAGACATCCCCTTATGTTCATAAGGGTTGCTCACTGTTGGCTTCATACCCTTCTTATGTGTGGAAAGACCTGGCCTCTGGTTTCCTTTATCAATCATAAATGTGGTCTGCATTCGTGCCCCCTGTTCAGGGTGGTGAAGCAGGGAGACCGGTGTGTTTTGGATCATTATCCATCTGTACTGTGAAATGCCACCCAATCAACTTTGCTGCAATTGGCTTAATCTGGGCAGACAGTATATTCCTATATACTGCAGTATATTCCTATTCTATTAATTTTTATATTATTCTTTATATTAACCTTTTTTTATGTTTATGTTCTGTAAAGCTGCTTTGAGACAATGTCAATTGTAAAACGTGCTATACAAATAAACTTGAATTGAATTGAAATGAACTATACACTTCAGAATTCATCCAGCTGCTTCTGTCTTCTGTCACATCATCAATAAACACCAGTGACCCATTGCCACTGGAAGCCATGCATGCACATGCCATTACACTGTCTCCACTATGTTTTACAGATGACGTTGTATGCTTTGGGTCATGAGCTGTTCCAAGCTTTCTCCATACTTTTCTCTTCCCATCATTCTGGTAAAGGATGATCTTAGTTCCATCTGTCCAATGAATGCTTTTCCAGAACTGGTCAGCCTTTTTAGATGTTTTTTTGACAAAGTCTAATTTGCCAAAAATGTGCCTTGTTGTGAACCTTCTGTATTTGCTCTCATGAAGTCTTGATTGTAGACTTTGACAATGACACGCCTACCTCCTGGAGAGTGTCCTTCACTTGGCTGGATGTTGTAAATGGGTTTTGCTTTACCATGGAGAGGATCCTGCAGTCATCTACTTCTGTTGTCTTCCGTGGACCACCAGGCATTTTTACTGTATGTTGCTGAACTCACCATTGCATTTTTTTTCCTCAGAATGTACAAAACTGTTGATCTGGCCACTCCTTATGTTCCTGCTATCTCTCTGATGGATTTGTTTTGTTTTTGAAGCTTAGGGTACTCTCAAGAGCTAATTCCTAAACGTTTCAGTCAATGTGGATGTGAATGCCCTCAAATTAAACCTAAGAGACTGCACTTGCAGCCCACGATATAGCTTGAATATGTTTAAATGTAATATGTAAATACCTAAAAGAAAAAAAATTGTACCTGTGTTAAAATATATATGGACCTAACTGTATACAGAAGAAAAGATTTCTCAGACTGAAATTGATGTTCCTCTCCTTGAACCGCCACCTTATTGTGGTGGATGGGTTTGCGTGCCTGAATGATCCTAGGAGCTATGTTGTCTGGGGCTTTTTGCCCCTGGTAGGGTCTCCCAAAGCAAACAGGTCCTGGGTGACAGGCCAGACAAAGAGCGGTTCAAAAAGCCCCTTATGAAGAAGTCAATACCAAGGTCCGTGACGTCGCCTGGTATGGCGCAACCGGGGCCCCACCCTGGAGCCAGGCCCGGGGTTGGGGCTTGCATGCGAGCGCCTGGTGGCCAGGTCTTACCCCCCTGAGCTGGTGCGGGAGGCTGAAAGATAATGACTAGAGATAGTTGGGCTCGCCTCCACGCACAGCTTGGGATCTGGAACCCAACTCCTCGAGAGAGGCTGGACTCTCTACTACTTTGTAGTTGCCCGTGGTGAGAGGAGGCAGACTGGTGTGGGCTTGCCCATAGCCCCCCAGCTAAGTCACCATGTGTTGGAGTTCACCCCGGTGAAAGAGAGGGTCATTTCCCTGTGCCTTCGGGTCGGGGATAGGTCTCTCACGGTTATTTGTGCTTATGGGCCAAATGGCAGTGTAGAGTACCCGACCTTCTTGGCGTCTCTGGGAGGGGTGCTGGAAAGTGCTCCGACCGGGGACTCCGTCATTCTACTGGGGGACTTCAACGCTCACGTGGGCAGCGACAGTGACACCTGGAGGGGCCTGATTGGGAGGAACGCCCCCCCCCACCCCCACCCCCCCCCCGACCTGAACCCGAGTGGTATTCTGTTTTTGGACTTCTGTGCTAGTCACAGTTTGTCCATAACGTACACCATGTTCAAGCAATAGGGTGTCCATCAGTAAACGTGGCACCAGGACACCCTAGGTCGGATGTTGATGATCGACTTTGTGGTTGTTTCATATGGCCTCCGGCCGTATGTCTTGGACAGTCGGGTAAAGAGAAGGGCGGAGCTGTCAACTGATTACCACCTGGTGGTGAGTTGGATCCGATGGCGGGGGAGGAAGTTGGACAGACTTGGCAGACCCAAACGCACTGTGAGGGTCTGCTGGGAATGTTTGTCAGAGTCTCCGGTCAGAGAGATCTTCAACTCCCACTTCCGGCAGAGCTTCAACCAGATCCCGAGGGAGGTTGGAGATATTGAGTCCGAGTGGACCATGTTCTCCACCTCCATTGTCGACGCAGCTGCTCGGAGCTGTGGCCGTAAGGTCTCCGGTGCCTGTCATGGCGGCAATCCCCGTACCCGATGGTGGACCCCGGAAGTAAGGGATGCTGTCAAGCTGAAGAAGGAGTCCTATCAAGCCTTGTTGGCTCGGGGGACTACGGAGCAGCTGATAGGTACCGGAGGGCCAAGTGAGCTTCAGCCTGGGTGGTTGCAGAGGCGAAAACTCGGGTCTGGGAGGACTTCGGTGAGGCCATGGAGAAGGACTATTGGTTGGCCTCGAAGAAATTCTGGCAAACCGTCCAGCGCCTCAGGAGGGGGAAGCAGTGCCCTGCACACACTGTTTACAGTGGGAGTGGGAATCTGCTGACTTCAACTGGGGATATTCTCAGACGGTGGAAGGAGTACTTCAAGGATCTCCTCAACCCCATTGACATGTCTTCCACTGAGGAAGCAGAGGATGAGGGCTCGGTTCTGGACTCGTCAATCCCCCAAGCTGAGGTCACTGAGGTAGTTGAGAAGCTCCTCAGTGGCAAAGCACCGGGGTTGGATGAGATCCGCCCCGAGTACCTCAAGTCTCTGGATGTTGTGGGGCTGTCTTGGTTGACACACCTCTGCAACATCACGTGGTGGCTGGGGACAGTGGCTCTGGACTGGTAGACTGGGGTGGTGGTCCCTCTGTTTAAGAAGGGGGGCCAGAGGGTGTGTTCCAACTACAGGGGGATCACACTCCTCAGCCTCCCCGGAAAGGTCTATGCCAGGGTACTGGAGAGGAGAATTCGGCCGATAGTCGAACCTCGGATTCAGGAGGAACAATGCGGGTTTTGGCCCGGTCGTGGAACACTGGACCATCTCTATACCCTCGCCAGGTTGGTGGAGGGTGCATGGGAGTTTGCCCAACCTGTCCACATGTGCTTTGTGGATTTGGAGAAGGCATTCGACTGTGTCCCTCATGGTGACCTGTGGGGGGTGCTCATGGGAATATGGGGTCCGGGGCCCTCTGCTAAGGGTTGTCCGGTCCCTATATGCCCGGAGCAGGAGTTTGGTTCACATAGACAGCAGTAAGTCAGACTTGTTCCCAGTGCATGTTGGACTCCGACAGGGCTGCCCTTTGTCACCGGTCCTGTTCATTATTTATATGGACAGGATTTCTAGGCGCAGTCAGGGGCCGGAGGGAGTCCGGTTTGGGGACCACAGGATTTCATCTCTGCTTTTTGCAGATGATGTTGTCCTGTTGGCTTCCTCAAATCAGGACCTTCAGCGTGCACTAGGACGGTTTGCAGCCAAGTGGGAAGCGGCAGGGATGAGAATCAGCACCTCCAAGTCCGTGGCCATGGTTCTCAGCTGGAAAAGGGTGGCTTGTCCCCTTCAGGTTGGCAGAGAGCTCCTGCCTCAAGTGGAAGAGTTTAAGTATCTTGGGGTCTTGTTCACGAGTGAGGGAAGGATGGAGTGGGAGATCAACAGGTGGATCGGTGTATCTTCTGCAGTGATGCATTCGATATACCGGTCTGTTGTGGTGAAGAAAGAGCTGAGCCACAAGGCGAAGCTCTCTATTTACCAGTCGATCTACGTTCCTACCCTCACCTGTTTTCATGAGCTTTGGGTCATGACCGAAAGGACAAGATCCCGGATACAGGCGGCCGAAATGAGTTTCCTCCGTAGGGTGGCTGGGCTCTCCCTTGGAGATAGGGTGAAGAGCTCGGTCACTCGGGAGGAGCTCAGAGTAGAGCCGCTGCTCCTCCACATCGAGAGGAGTCAGCTGAGGTGGCTCGGGCATCTGTTTCGGGGAGGTGTTCCGGGCATGTCCAACTGGGAGGAGGCCCCGGGGAAGACCTAGGACATGCTGGAGGGACTATGTCTCTCAGCTGGCCTGGGAACGCCTCGGTATTCCCCTGGAAGAGCTGAAGGAAGTGTCTGGGGAGAGGGAAGTCTGGGCATCCCTGCTTAGTCTGCTGCCCTCGTGACCCGGCCCCAGATAAGCGGTAGAAGATGGATGGATGGATGGATGGATGTATGGATGAATGGATGAAATTGATGTCCTCTTCACAGCCTGTTGAAATGCACAGAAATGAGTCTTGGAAGGTAAAGCAAAGAAAGGAATCAAGGCAAGCGATGACGAAATAACTTTTTTCTTCCAAAAAAAAAAAACAATCTAGAAATGTTCTAATGAATATAAATGAAACATTCTCAGAGAATATACATGACACATTCTACTTCAATACACTGCCATAAGGTAAAAATTACAGATCCGTACAGCTGAATATTATGCATCATTAGTAAACAAAGAATGTTGGCTAAACAGCTAGATGGAACTGCTGGATAAAACATTACAAAAAAAGTTGTAGCTGTAATATTTTGTTTTCTAATAGAAGCCAAGGTCTGTGTGCAGTGATAATTTTATTTCAGGAACCTGTCTGCTGCCATGACTGTATACCATGTGCAGAAGGAGAGATCACTAAACAGACAGGTACAGTAATGTCAGCATGAACAGTATTAAAATCAAAGTTGATTGTATGTTGTCTATACTTATTTCATTTTTTAGGATACTGTTTCTGGGCAATGTGATTAACAAAATCAAAAGTATATTAGGCAAGAATATCTATATTACAGTATACTGTACACTATAACATATTATACATTTAATGCTGAAAAGCACTATATTCACTTATTCAACAGTGTACATATTTACTTATGAAGGCTGGAAAAAGCACATCTCCCTCTCCCCAACCTGACTACATTTTACAAAGCATTCTGAGAAGCTGCATCACTGTCTGGTTTGGGAAATGCACGCTCTCAGACCGCAAGATCCTGCAGCGAATAGTGAGGACAGCTGCGAAGATCAATGGAGTCTATCTGCAAAGCCAACAGCATTGTGGATGACCCCGCACACCCCTCACATACACTCTTCACCCTACTACCATCTGGTAAAAGGCACCAAAGCATTCGGGGCCACACGTCCAGACTGTCTAACATCAGACTCCTCAATAACTAAACTGAACTGTACAGTGCACAATACACACACACACACGGAGTATGGGCTGCACTGACCTACACCAAATACACATTCTTTTAATATACATCCATGTATTCAGCAGCACCTATATAAATTGAATTAATAACAACAGAAATAACTGAGGTTTGCAGGCAGCATCCTGTCCCTGAATGACATCACAAATCTCACCACCTCTCTGATTTGTCCAACCCAAACTGTCATACCCATAAGACCCTATGCATGTCAATAAATATATCATGAACACATCCTTCTGAGAGTGATGCAGTAAAAGAAGTGCAAACACTTTGCAATGATATTCCTTGCACTACTCTTTTCTCTTAGCCTGGCAAAGGGAGAATATTGCCATATTATGGAAAACCCATCAAATCCTCTGCTATCTAAACATGGAGATGTGATAATTGGAGCAATATTTACAATACATCGTGAAACACAGATGCAGTTATTGACATACACTGAAAAACCTCAACCTTTAATCTGCAATAGGTTTGTTATAATGGACAATTTAACATGATTGTGATCATGGGAAAACTAGAATTTTGTGCTTTAAAATAATTTGCAATTATTTGCAATGAATTTTATAATTTGCAATGAACTTTATAATTTTACTTAAAATAATTTGAAATTTTATGTGACTTGTATGTATATTTATAGCTTTGACCTACGTGAATTACGCCATACTCAGGCTATGATTTTTGCCATTGAAGAAATCAACAGAAGCAACAGCCTGCTCCCAAATATCACAGTTGGTTACAGGATTTATGACAGCTGTCGCTCAGGTTTGTTATCTATGAAAGCAGCCATGGCTTTGATGAATGGCCAGGACATAACAGCAGATGGTGCCTGTTCTGGACAAGCAGTAGTACAAGCCATCATAGGAGAGTCAGAGACTACTCCTACTATAGCACTCACAAAATCTACAGGACCATTTCAGATCCCAGTGGTGAGGATTCATTTTTTAATTATTGTTTAATAACTATGAATTTTATAGACTTAAATAGACGATCTTTAATAACAAAGAAATTTAAAGTCAATATATATTTACATTTAGTCTGTTTGATAAATATCAATCCTCAGATTTGAGGCTTTTTGAATTAGAATTTGAACTGGAATTGTTTCTCATAAGTAGGTAAATTATGATAATAATTATCGTATTATTAATTATTATGATAATGAAAAACGAAAATATATACACACAAAAAAAAAGAAATACATAAACACACACACAGACAGCGTATAAAAAGTGGTGCTTCGGTTAACCTCTGTGTAGGGTATTGGATATATTACCCTTGTATGCTGTGGTTTCCTTTGGGTTCTCTATTTCCACCCACTGTCCATAAACATGCAGACAAGCAAAAGGTCTACAATAAATTGTCCAATTGTGTTAAACAGTGTGTGCATGGTGTAACATGGTGTTTGCATTATGCGCAGTGTTTACAGGATTAAGTTAGTATCCACAGGAACTGAGTAGTAAAGCTGAATGAATTAATCTCATGCTTCCTATCATCCTTATTTGCCTCAGTATACAAGAGAAAATAGTGTACATCATATACAAGCTTTTAATTTATAATACTTGCTATTATGTTCTTCTGTTTATTTGTCAGAACATGCTTATACATCATTTTCTCTTGGAAGAAAACATTTAGTGAACTTTTACAGAAATGCAAACAGGCTTTAATTATTTTTACCTGTCTTTCTTCCTTCAGGTAAGCCATGCTGCCACATGTGAATGTCTAAGCAACATAAAAGAGTACCCATTTTTCTTCAGGACCATACGTAGTGACTACTACTACAGTAGAGCTCTGGCATATTTGGTCAAGCACTTTGGCTGGACTTGGGTAGGAGCTGTGAACAGTGATAATGATTATGGAAACAGTGGAATTGCTATTTTTATGAAAGCAGCCAAAGAGGAGGGAATATGTGTTGAGTACTCTGAGAAGTTTGACCGGTCAGTTCCTTCTAAAATGAAAAAAATTGCTGATATTATTAAGAAAGGCACAGCCAAAGTAATTATTGTATTTCTCGTCTCCTTTGATATGAATATTCTAATAGAACAGCTTATAGTAAATAATCTCACTGGCTACCAAATCATTGGTGTTACATGGATTTTTGCTGGTGGACTAGCAACACCAGCAAGTTTTACTGTACTAGGTGGATCTATTGGATTTGATGTGGGAAAACTGAAAATTGCTGGGTTTGCTGACTATGCTCTCAATGGATTTTGGCAAAAAGATTTCCCTTGCTTGGATAAAGATGGAAAGGTTTCTCAGACTGAAAGCTCCTGCAGCAAATATGAAGAGATGATTCAATTTAAAAATTACAGTAAAGATTTATCAGAACTGAGATATTCAAATAATGTCTACAATGGGGTTTATGCCGTGGCACATTCTCTACACAGCCTGTTGAGATGCACAGAAAAGAGTTGTGAGAAAAACAAAACAATACAATCATGGCAGGTAACACAAAGAGAAGCAATGCGGGCAATATCCATGACTGACATTATCCTGGTAATAATACCTGTTTTCTTTTCAATCTGAAGGTTGTTGAGTCTCTAAAAAAGTTAAATTTTACCACTAAAATTGGAGATCATATTTTGTTTGACAACACTGGGGCAACGGCTGCAAAGTATGATGTGTTGAACTGGCATCGAGGCCTCAATGGACAAGTGGAGTTTAAGGTTGTGGGCTATTATGATGCCTCTCTGCCAGATGGACAGCAATTTGTACTAAATCATGAAGATATAATCTGGGCTGGAGAGAAAAGAGAGGTGAATGAAGTATTTAAAAAAAATATGATGTTAACTGAAATAAATAAATAAATAAATAAATAAATAAATAAATAAATAAATAAATAAATAAATAAATAAAACCTTATTATTCCAATTTTGTATCCAAAATATTTTGTATTTTAGAAGCCGAGGTCTGTGTGCAGTGAGAGCTGTCCTCCAGGAACCAGGAAAGCAGCACAGAAAGGAAGGCCTGTCTGCTGCTATGACTGTATACCATGTGCAGAAGGAGAGATCAGTAACCAGACAGGTAATTTCAGCATAACCAGGTTACAAAGAATATTTGTTAACTGTACATTCTGTATCCACTTTTTATTATTTAAGATACAGTTACTCTATAATGGTATTAATAAATAAATCATTCAGATAAAATATATTTTCCTTCTTAATGATAATAACCATAATTATTTTGCAGATTCAAATAACTGTGAGCAGTGTCCAGGAGAATATTGGTCTAATGCTCTGAAAGATAAATGTGTTTTAAAGGTTGTAGAGTTTCTTTCATTTACAGAAGATATGGGGATAATACTGGTATTTTTTTCCTTGCTTGGAGCTACATTAACTGTGTTAGTAGCTATTTTATTTCTTATAGAAAAAGACACTCCCATTGTTAAAGCCAACAACTCTGAGCTGAGCTTCCTGCTGCTCTTCTCACTGACTCTGTGCTTCCTCTGTTCACTTACTTTCATTGGTCAGCCCACTGATTTGACCTGTATGCTGCGTCACACAGCATTTGGGATCACCTTTGTGCTCTGTATCTCCTGTGTTCTGGGGAAAACAGTAGTGGTGTTAGTGGCCTTCAGGGCTACACTTCCAGGAAGTAATATCATGAAATGGTTTGGGCCTCTACAGCAGCGAATCAGTGTACTTGTCTTCACTCTCATACAGGTTCTTATCTGTGTACTTTGGTTAACAGTTTCTCCTCCTTTCCCATACAAAAACATGAACTACTACAAGGAAAAGATCATATTAGAATGTAGTTTGGGCTCAGCTATAGGTTTCTGGGCTGTTTTGGGGTATATAGGAGTTCTTGCTTTGTTGTGCTTTGTTTTAGCTTTTCTAGCTAGGAAGCTGCCTGATAATTTTAATGAAGCTAAATTCATTACATTCAGCATACTGATATTCTGTGCAGTTTGGATTACTTTTATTCCAGCTTATGTCAGCTCTCCTGGAAAATTCACTGTAGCTGTGGAGATATTTGCTATTCTGGCCTCCAGTTTTGCTCTACTATTCTGTATATTTACTCCTAAATGTTATATTATTCTGTTTAAACCTGAACTGAATACAAAGAAAAATATGATGGGGAAACCGACATCTTTATCACATTAAGAAACTTTTCAGATAATCGCATTGTCATTTTTACTAAAGAATGTTAAACTTGGAGACATAATGTCAAATATAATTAACTAAATAATATTGTCTAATATGTTTAATATAGCCCGATGACGCCTGAGATAGGCACAGGCTCCCCGTGACCCGAGAAGTTCCGATAAAGCGGTAGAAAATGAATGAATGAATGAATGTTTAATATAATTTATTTAATTAAATCTGATATGGATATGCTTGTGACCTGAATAAACCAATCATGCAAAAATGTGACGTACTGTGTCTTATTTCTGTGCATAGAAATATATTCAGCAACATGCATGTTTGTAATATGGATCTAATAAATTAATTTTATTGGCACACCTGCAGAGCTTTAACAGAGTTGCTTTCTGCAATGAATGGAACATGGAAAACTGGGTTTGCATTCTTTCAATACAATACTACATTTTACAATAAACATTGCCTCAAAGCAGCTTTAAAAAACAAGAAATATTGCAAAACATACAAAAAGGTTAATATTATACAATGATTTATGCAAAGATTCAAGATTAATATTGTACTTATATTTAAATGTGTTTGTATTTATCCTTGAATAAGCAAGTCTGAGGTGACAATGGCAAGGAAAAACTGCCTTAAATGGAAGGGGAAGAAACCTTGAGAGGAGCTAGACTCAAAGGGGAACCCATTCTCATTTGGATGAAATGGGAGAGTGTAAATATAAATTGTTAAAAACACCAAAGGTGAACATGACTGTTAATTAGTAATAATGTCCTTTCTACATATATACTCTGGCAATTGTGTATTGATTGGGATGTTTTTGTCCTCAGAGACCTCATGGAGTTCACAACGTCTCTTTGAATGTTTGCCATCTTCAAGAAGCGGAAAACAACTGGAACTGGCACAACTACTGGATGCATTGGGATGGGTAGAAAAGTAGGAGGAGAGTAATTAACATAGCTACTGTTCATAATATAACACAGAACTAGATAACAATGTGTATCAACTGGAGCACACGGTCGTAAAATGTATTATGTGTATGCCTTCACTAAATAGATATGGCTTTAATCTACATTTAAACTGGGAAAGTATGTCTGAGCCATGGACACTGTCAGGAGGACTATTACTATAAACCATTATAAACCATTTAGTGCCTTGTATGCAAATAGCAGCAGTTTGTAATTACTTAACAGGTAAACAGTGTGAGATAAATATGAGATAAATAAGAGATGATAAAATTAGGGTTACATGATCATATTTTCTTGCCATGATAGGAACTCTGGCAGCTGCATTTTGGACTAACTGTAGCCTGTTTTCCAATGCAGCACAACCACAATGCATTACAATAGTCCAGACTGGAGGTCATGAATGCATGAACTAGTTTTTCAGCATCAGATACAGATGGGATGTTTCTTAGCGTGAACATATTTTTAAAGTGGAAGAAGGCTGTTTTTGTAATATGGGCAATACGATTTTCAAATAACAATTTGCTGTCTAATATGACAAACAGGTCTTTCACTGTCAATCTAGTGACTGCTAGTGACTGCTTCTGTTTACTGGTTTTAGGACCGATTAGTAATATCTCTCTCTTATCCAAATTTAACAATAGACAATTACGGGTCATCCACACTTTTATATCTTTAATGCACTCAGTTATCTTAGACAATTTAGATATTTCATTGAATTTTGATGAGATCTATAACTAGGTATCGTAAGCATAGCAATAGAAACTAATCCCATGCCTTCTAAAGATGTTTCTCAAAGAAAGCAGGTATATTGAAAAAAGCAGCAATCCTAAAACTGACCCTTAAAGTACTCATATTTCAGTGGAATTAAAATGGAGGATTCTCCATTTAAATCTACAAAATGGTATCAATCAGACAGGTAGAACCGGAACCATCTTAATGTCTGTCCCTGTATACTTGATCCCTTCCACTCTGCATAAGCCCAGTTGTGTTCTTGCAAGTAGAGGCTACCAATTATATGGTGCTCAAGAGAGAGACCCTATTGCATTGTGGCCAGTCTCCCAACACCCTGACAGACTCAGATGGACACTTTGCTACATAGTCATAGAAAAGGTGGCTTCAGCCTGAACAGCCTATGGCTAAGGAGGTTGTTAAGGAACTGGTGATGGACCACTTCAAGAGAGCTCTGTCACTGGATGACCTGATGCTCATTGAGATATGAGGTCCCAGCACCCACAGAGACAAGCTAGAGCCCCTTAAGTATGCAATGGCTGCCCTGCACAACCAACCTTACCGCTGCCCCCGAATGGACCATCAAAGCCCATGCTGACTAAGCCAGACCTTCTAGCCCCACAATACTTTGAGAAACCTTGGTAAACCCCACCCAATGCAATCACCATCTCAGTCGAGGTGAAAAGCAGGCTTCCTATAACCTGGGAGCTCAGTGGCCTTGGCCTGTCCAGTGATCCTGAGCTGATAGCGCTGCTGGAACAGTTTGCTGAATTTTTTCTTCCACCCCTTTTCATTCAAAGCCACAGCAGCTGTTCTGCAACAGCTTTAGACAACCTAGTTGAGATATAAGATATAAAAATATAAGATATATATATATACACATATATGTATATATATTTATATTTATATATATATATATATATATATATATATATATATATATACAAATATATATGTATATATATATATGTGTATATATATATATATATATATATATATATGTATATATAATACATATATATACATATATATATATATATATATATATATATATATAGATATATATATATATATATATATATATATATAAATACATATATATACATATATATATATGTATATATATACACACACACACACACACACACACACACACACACACACACACATATATATATATATATACCCTCCAGGAGGAAAGCACAGCCAGAAGCAAGGCTCAGCGGCTGGAGAGGGGAAAAGGGGGCGTGCCTAATAAAACTAATGCGTGTTTTCACTCTGATGCTTTTTTCTAGTCACATCCAGTTGATCCCGGACTTCAAGATTGCAGGCTGAGCCTACGCTAAGCTCCTGGAGAAGACTGCTGCACTTTCACCGTCGTCGTCGTCCTCCTCCTCCTGCTGCCTGGGTTTGGAGCAGGAACAGTTTATTTCTCCTTGCCTGACTCTTTTCTGCACTTCTAAAGAAAATAAATACCACCCCATTATTAGGCTAATCCCATCTCTGTGCCTCTTCTTCCATGTTCCGTCTCTCTAAGTGCCTTACAATATACAGTGCTCAGCATAAATGAGTACATCCCCTTTAAAAATTAACATTTAAAAATGAAGAAAAGTTAATAATTTATTTTAAAATACACATTTTTCAGTTTAACTCAAATTATGGTGATGCAAAAATGAGTACACCCCACTGAAAGTGTCTGGAGCAAAGCAAAATTTTAGACTAAAAATGTCTAATTTAACAAGAATTCCACCACAGGTGAGTCTAATTATTCATTAGACAGGTTTCCAGTAGACAGTTGACCATAAAAGGGTGTTAGGCTACATCCCATTTCATGCTGTCAGCAATGGCACCACATGGAAGAGAAATGTCACAAGACCTGAGAAAGAAAATAATTTCTCTACACCAGAAAGGTGAAGGCTACAAGAAGATCAGCAAAGCTTTACTAATCAGTCAGAATACTGTAGCAAAAGTTGTACAAAAATTTTAAAAGATGGAACTTCAACCATCTCACAGACACATCCAGGCCATCCACGGAAGTTAACAACTCGAGAAGAGCGTCTTCTGATGAGAAGGGTTGCAAGTTGGCATGCAAGTTCACTGCAGTTAACTAAAGAAGTAGAAAGCCAAACTGGGAAGACCATTTCCCATGACACAATGTGGTGTACACTGCACAGGAATGTCATGGATGGGTACCAGAAATGAAAGAAATCTCTCCTAAAGGCCAGGCACAAAATAGCCCACCTAGAGTTTGCCAAGGCCCATCCTGACAAAGATGAAGAATACTGGGACTCTGTACTCTGGAGTGATGAGACCAAGATTTGTTTTTGGAACTGATGGCTTCAAAACTGTATGGTGTCGCAAAGGTGAGGAATACAAAGAAAAATGCATGGTACCTACAGTGAAACATGCTGGTGGCAGTATCCTTATGTGGGGCTGCATGAGTGCTGCTGTTGTCGGGGAGCTGCATTTCATTGATGGTATCATGAATTCACAGATGCACTGCTCTATACTGAAAGAGAAGATGCTACCATCACTCCGGGCCCTTGGTCATTGTGCACTTTTCCAATATGACAATAATCCTAAACACACATCTAAGGCCACTGTTGGATTTCTGAAATAGAACAGGGTAAAAGTGATTCAGTGGCCAAGTATGTCTCCTGATCTGAACCCAATTGAACACCTCTGGGGAATTCTGAAGAGAAAAGTTGAGCATCACTCTCCATCCAACATCCAATCTCTAAAAGAGGTCATTCTTGAAGAATGGAAAAAGTTGGATGTTGCAAAATGTCACCAGCTTGTCCATTCCATCCCTAGAATACTTGGTGCTGTCATTAACAATCATGGAGGTCACACAAAGTACTAGATGTAGTCTACTTCTTGTGGGGTGTACTCATTTTTGCATCACCCTTATTTGAGTTAAACTGAAAAAATGTGTATTTTAAATTAAATTATTAACTTTACTTTTGTGTTATAAGGTAAACAGATGTTATATTAAACTTAGTCTTGTCAACATTTAGGACAATTGTTTTGTGTTCATTGACATATTGTTTAAAATGTTAAAGAAGTCTAGGAGCAATATCTATTCCTCTACTGGTCAGTAAATACATAAAAAAATACAACAATGCAAACAGATTTGACACACAGTTCTCCTACCCTTTTAAGGAAGGCCAAGGCTAAGAGCAGAGCTGGCTTTAGGATCATAAACTTCTCAGAAGCTCACAGCCCCTCTAGGACTACCGAGAGGTCCCAGGTGTGGAGGTTAGGATATTCCAGAAGGTGTCTCCCCAACAAGGCCTTTCAGAAAGGTTTGTGGTTCACAGCAATGGCAGCCCCATACACTTTTAAAGTAGAGGGGGACAGGCCCCTGGGAAAGGCGAGACTGCAGAAACTCCAGCTCTGTACCAACTGGGCACTAAGCTGGGTCCTGACAGTGGCAATCACAACAATGTTGAAAAAGACTGTAGGCAGTACAAAAACCAACAATATTGAAAAATATTATAAAAACAAGAAAATTAGAGAAAGAGGAAAGTATTCAAAAGGGCGTGGTTTGAACTTTTGGAAAATAAGGGAAAATAAATGGTGGTTTGAACTTTTGGAAAATAAGGGAAAATCTGAGTACAGGAAACCAAACTACAGGTAAGTCATGGCAGGCCTACTTAGAAGATAAGGGGAATTCAGAGGAAAATTAGGGTAGGTGGGGATAAAACCTCAATATTAGAAATAAGGGTAACTTGCTCAGGATTTGCAAAATAAAAATAAAAAAGTAATTTGCAGCACTGGGAAATAAACAGCTGGGATCTCCATATAAAACCTGATGTCTGATATCTTATTGTTAAAGATACTTTCTGGGGATTTTTTCTTGGGAGTCATAGAGGGCCAGGCCCATGAAGAAGGACTGGAGCTGGAATCATGTGCAATAGTGGGCCTGGGCTATGCAAAAATGGTAGTCTTTGATGAAGGAGCAGTTCTAGGCCATGGAGCATTGACAGACCTGGGCAGTGAAGCAAATGGTCCTGGCACAATTGTGGACCTAGAGTGTGGAGCACTGAAGGACCTGGGCTATGAAGCAGTTGCAGACTTGGGTAGTAGAGCAGAAGGTTCTGGTGCAGTTGTGGATCTAAACTGTGGAGCACTGGAGGACCTGGGCCATGAAGTAATTGCATACCTGGTCAATGGGGCAGAAGGTCCTGGTGCAGTGGTGGTCCCAGGTTAAGGGGTACTGGCTAAACAGGTGACCAAGGCAGAGCCAAAAGTTTATGAACAACCTCTGTGGTCACAGTATGGCAAATGTGAGACTCAGGAGTGACCTCTGTGGTCACATCATAGCATAAGTGAGACTCTTGAATGACCTCCATGGTCATATCATGGCAGACAGGAAACTCAGGAATGACCACTGTGGTCGTATCATGGCATACGAGAAATTCAGGAATGACCTCTGTGGTCGTGTCATGGCAGATGTGAAACTCAGAAACACCTCTGTGGTTGCATCATGACAGGCACGAAACTTAGGATCAGATCCTTGTGTGTTTAAAACAGATTCTTGAGCTGATGAAAAACATGCAGCCAAAACACACCAAATGGCCATAGCAGCAACATAAAATGTAGTCATCATTAAGACCACCTCTGAGACACCTTGGCTTGCGACAACTACAGGGAAACCGGCAACACGTACTGACACAAGAGGGGCATCCTCCAGACTTGACACCATATTCCTATGGGGAACATCGACATCTTCGTATGCAGCATGATGCTGAAAGGCTGAAGACTCTGAAACAATATCTATGACACCTGAGGTTTCTGGCCTGGCAGCCATCTTCTCTAAGGGCTCTTGCCCGGTGGCCATCTTGGCTGAGGGCTCTGGTTATGAATGGGCACTGACATGACAAGCATGAAGTGAGCAGGCTTTGGCATGGCAAGCATGACATGAGAAGGCTTTGGCATGGCAAGCATGACGTAAGCAGGCTTTGGCATGGCAAGCCTGACGTAAGCAGGCTTTGGCATGACAGTCAGGATGTGAGCAGGCTTTGGCATGACAGGCATGACCTGAGCAGGCTTTGGCATGACATCCATGACCTGAGCAGGCTTTGGCATGGTAGGAATGACGTAAGCAGGCATTGGAATGGCAGGCATGATGTGAGCAGCGTGTTCCTCAGCGTGTTCAAAAGCAGATAGACTAAACTTTAAAGCAAAGCCTATGCATTGTTTTAGGGTCTAGTGTGGGGTATGGGTCTAGGTATAGTGTGGGGTATAGTGTAGGATCTAGTGTGAAGGCATTAACAGTGAAATTTCACTTGATGGACAAAGTTATCATAAAATTTTACTTCATAACCAAGTCCACAGAATTCCTCAACAGTAGGCCGGATCCCCTGATGAAGGCATAAAATCCTCACTGCTGGACCCATAACATGGTTGTTTTTTTGTAATGTGCGGTGAAAGATGAGGCAGTGTATCCAAGTGCAGGTAAACTTCTTCTTCTTCTACCGCTTATCCGGGGCCGGGTCGCAGGGGCAGCAGTCTAAGCAGGGATGCCCAGACATCCCTCTCCCCAGACACTTCCTCCAGCTCTTCTGGGGGAATAACGAGGCATTCCCAGGCCAGCCGAGAGACATAGTCCCTCCAGTGTGTCCTAGGACTTCCCCGGGGCCTCCTCCCGGTTGGACATGCCCGGAACACCTCCCCAGGGAGGTGTCCAGGAGGCATTCGAAACAGATGCCCGAGCCACCTCAGCTGATTCCTCTCGATGTGGAAGATGCGGCTCTACTCTGAGCTCCTCCCGAGTGACCGAGCTCCTCACCCTATCTCTAAGGGAGCGCCCAGCCACCCTGCGGAGGAAACTCATTTCGGCCGCCTGTATCCGGGATCTCGTCCTTTCGGTCCTGACCCAAAGCTCATGACCATAGGTGAGGGTAGAAATGTAGATCGACCGGTAAATAGAGAGCTTTGCATTTTGGCTCAGCTCTTTCTTCACCACAACAGATCGGTATATCGACCGCATCACTGCAGAAGATACACCAATCCGCCTGTCGATCTCCCGCTCCATGCTTCCCTCACTTGTAAACGAGACCCCAAGATACTTAAACTCCTCCACTTGAGGCAGGAGCTCTCCACCAACCTGAAGGGGGCAAGCCACCCTTTTTCGATTGAGAACCATGGCCTCGGACTTGGAGGTGCTGATTCTCATCCCCGCCGCTTCACACTCGGCTGCAAACCGTCCCAGTGCACGCTGAAGGTCCTGGTTTGAGGAAGCCAGCAGGACAACATCATCTGCAAAAAGCAGAGACGAAATCCTGTGGTCCCCAAACCAGACTCCCTCCGGCCCCATACTGCGCCTAGAAATCCTGTCCATATAAGTAATGAACAGGACCGGTGACAAAGGGCAGCCCTGCCGGAGTCCAACATGCACCGGGAACAAGTCTGACTTACTGCCGGCAATGTGAACCAAACTCATATAGGGACCGGACAGCCCTTAGCAGAGGGCCTCGGACCCCATACTCCCAGAGCACTCCCCACAGGTCACCACGAGGGACACAGTCGAAAGCCTTCTCCAAATCCACAAAACAAATGTGAACTGGTTGGGCAAACTCCCATGAACCCTCCAGCAACTTGGCAAGGGTATAGAGATGGTCCAGTGTTCCACGACCGGAACGAAACCCGCATTGTTCCTCCTGAATCCGAGGTTCGACTATCAGCCGAATTCTCCTGTCCAGTACCCTGGCATAGACTTTTCCGGGGAGGCTGAGGAGTGTGATCCCCCTATAGTTGGAACACACCCCCTGGTCCCCCTTCTTAAACAGAGGGACCACCACCCCAGTCTGCCAGTCCAGAGGCACTGTCCCCAACCTCCATGTGATGTTGCAGAGGCGTGTCAACCAAGACAGCCCCACAACATCCAGAGACTTGAGGTACTCAGGGCGGATCTCATCCACCCCCGGTGCCTTGCCACTGATGAGCTTGTCAACTACCTCAGTGACCTCAGCTTGGGGGATTGACGAGTCCAGAACCGAGCCCTCAGCCTCTGCTTCCTCAGTGGAAGACATGTCAATGGGGTTGAGGAGATCCTTGAAGTACTCCTTCCACCGTCCGAGAATATCCCCAGTTGAAGTCAGCAGATTCCCACTCCCACTGTAAACAGTGTGTGCAGGGCACTGCTTCCCCCTCCTGAGGCGCTGGACGGTTTGCCAGAATTTCTTCGAGGCCAACCGATAGTCCTTCTCCATGGCCTCACCGAACTCCTCCCAGACCCGAGTTTTTGCCTCCGTAACCACCCGGGCTGAAGCTCGCTTGGCCCTTCGGTACTTATCAGCTGCCTCCGTAGTCCCCCGAGCTAACCAGGCTCGATAGGACTCCTTCTTCAGCTTGACGGCATCCCTTACTTCAGGGGTCCACCACCTGGTTCGGGGATTGCCACCACGACAGGCACCGGAGACCTTACGGCCACAGCTCCGAGCGGCCGCGTCGACAATGGAGGTGGAGAACATGGTCCACTCGGACTCAATGTCTCCAACCTCCCTCGGGATCTGATTGAAGCTCTGCCAGAGGTGGGAGTTGAAAATCTCTCTGACCGGAGACTCTGTCAAACATTCCCAGCAGACCCTCACAGTACGTTTGGGTCTGCCAAGTCTGTCCAACTTCCTCAACCGCCATCGGATCCAACTCACCACCAGGTGGTGATCAGTTGACAGCTCCGCCCCTCTCTTTACCCGAGTGTCCAAGACATATGGCCGGAGGTCAGATGAAACAACCACAAAGTCGATCATCGACTTCCGACCTAGGGTGTCCTGGTGCCATGTGTACTGATGGACACCCTTATGCTTGAACATGGTGTTCATTATGGACAAACTGTGACTAGCACAGAAGTCCAATAACAGAACACCACTCGGGTTCAGGTCGGGGGGGCCGTTCCTCCCAATCATGCCCCTCCAGGTGTCACTGTCACTGCCCACGTGAGCGTTGAAGTCCCCCAGTAGAACAACGGAGTCCCCGGTCGGAGCACTTTCCAGCACCCCTTCCAGACACGGCAAGAAGGTCGGGTACTCTACACTGCCATTTGGCCCATAAGCACAAATAACCGTGAGAGACCTATCCCCGACCCGAAGGCGCAGGGAAACGACCCTCTCGTTCACCGGGGTGAACTCCAACACATGGTTGCTGAGCTGGGGGGCTATGAGCAAGCACACAGCAGCCCGCCGCCTCTCACCATGGGCAACTCCAGAGTAGTAGAGAGTCCAGCCTCTCTCAACGAGTTGGATTGCAGAGCCCAAGCTGTGTGTGTAGGTGAGCCCAACTATATCTAGTCGGTATCTCTTAACCTCCCGCACCAGCTCAGGCCCCCCCCCAGCCAGGTGACATTCCATGTCCCTAGTGCCATATTCCGTGTCTGGGGATTGGGTCGCCGAGGCCCCCGCCTTCGACTGCCACCCAATCCACATTACACCGGCCCCTTACGGTTTCTCCTGCAGGTGGTGGGCCCACAGGAGATGGGCCCCACGTCGCTCTTTCGGGCTGAGCCCGGCCAGGCCCCGTGGGGCAAGACCCGGCCACCAAGCGCTCGCATGCGAGCCCCAACCCCGTGCAGGTAAACTATTTTATTTAAAAATAACACTAAAGTAATTTGGGCAAGGGCAAGGGCAATGACAATAACAATGACAAAACAGGATGAGCATCAAGAGAACAAGAAACAGCCATTAGGGACAACAACCCACAAAAAACGTGGCAAACACTTATGGTTAAATACACACAGAAAGGCAAATATGACAAATAGGAGCAGGAACACATGACTAACAACAACCAATCACAACATGACACATATACTAGGCCAGAGAACATGAGGGCAAGGGAAGAAACACAAAAGATACAAAACAGGTTATAAAATTAAAGACATGAACACCAGAACTTAAGCAAGACTGAAGCAATTCTGATTGGATAAATCAAGACAAGTGATTCTGATAAGTGTTTCCCATACATCAAGCAGCCTACACAGAGTAAAGATATATGTGCATGGGGATTACTGACAGGGTCACAACAGTTCTGGTCCTTACCACAAAACACAGGCAAACTGTTAAATCAAAGACAATATTCAAAATTTGCTCAGAGAACAGGGCAGGGACAAAATACCAGATATTACAAAATTCATTGAAGCCAAAAAGTTATAATAATCATGGCTCAGAACTCACACGAACAGCTTCCAAACTGTGGTGTTTCATACCAAAGTTTAATCGCATGTGCTTTAAATAGCAAAGAAGCAACATTTTTCTTAAAGTGAATGAATATACACTAATATACAATATATAGGCTTCTAGTGTCCTTGGAGCAATATAATAGGAACACACCCACTGGTCAATGATCAGACAAATGATTGAATGAACACACATTTTGGCCACACTGTTTGACAGTTCATGCAGGCCCAGCATATACAAACCAACATAGTGGTTAAAATAATTTTTTGGTCATCATTGAATTAATTACAACAGAAATAACTGAGAGTTGCAGGCAGCATCCTTTTGGTGACATCACAAATCTCACTACCTCTTTGATTTGTCCAACCCAAACTGTCATACCCAGAAGACCCAGAGCATGTCAATAAATATATCATGAAGACATCCTTTTGAGAGTAATGCAGCAAAAGCAGTGGAAACACTTCGTGATGTTATTCCTTGTACTACTCTTTTCTCTTAGCCTGGCAAAGGGAGAATATTGCCATATTCTGGAAAACCCATCAAATCCTCTGCTGTCTAAACGTGGAGATGTGATAATTGGAGCTTTATTTACCATACATCGTGGTACAGAGATGCAGTCATTGACATACACTGAAAAACCTCAACCTTTAATCTGCAATAGGTTTGTTATAGTGGAAACTTTAAAATAATTGTGATTGGGGGAAACTAGAATTTTGTGCTTTGTAATAATTTGTATAACTGAACTTCATCATTTTATAAAAATAATTAGAAATGTTATGTATATTTTTGTAGCTTTGACCTACGTGAATTACGCCTTGCTCAGACTATGACTTTTGCAATTGATGAAATAAACAGAAACAACAGCTTGCTCCCAAATATCACAGTTGGTTACAGGATTTATGACAGCTGTCGCTCAGGTTTGTTATCTATGAAAGCAGCCATGGCTTTGATGAATGGTCAGGACATGACAGCAGATGGTGCCTGTTCTGGACAAGCAGTAGTACAAGCCATCATAGGAGAATCAGAGTCTACTCCTACTATAGCACTCACAAAATCTACAGGACCATTTCAGATGCCAGTGGTAAGGAACAAGTAATTTAATTATTGTTTAATAACAATGAATTTTATATACTTTAAATATGCATGTGAGATGATTTTTATTAACAAATAAATTTAATCAATTTAATCAAAATTTAATCAGTCATTTATATATTTATTTTTAGTTATTTTGATAATTATCAACCCTTGGGTCTGAGGCTTTTTGAATTAGAATTGAAGCTCAATTGTCATAAGTAATATGTAATGGTATACACTTAAAATATGCATATGAGATCTTTATGCGCAGTGAAATTTCAACAATTAAGTATTTATTTATTATTTCAATATATTTGCTAATTATCAATATTCTGATCTGATGCTCTTCAAATTAGAATTGAAACAATTCTCACAAGGAGGGAAGTTACTGTTAAATAATGTTTAATAATTCATCAAATATGAATTATTTTACTAGATATATATTTGTTTTTGAATAATGAATACTATTCGTAGACATAGCAAAGTCGTACATTGAGAAAAAAAAGGCAAATCACTGCCCCAATGTTCTGGGTTCAATCCTGTGCTTGGGTTAACCTCTATATAGAGTTTTGCATGTTTTATCTTTGTTTGATGTGGTTTCCTCTGGTTTCTCCATTTCCAACAATTGTCCAAATGTATGGAATATCATGCAAAAGCTTTTGCTTATAATCAGGGGTGGTTCTAGGTCTTTTTTAGGGTGGCTTCAGCCCCTCTGTCTGTGATTTCAGCCACCCTGAAACTATAAGTATTATTTTTACTTTCAAAAATAAAAAATAAAAATTATGTTAAAATGCAGGACATGTTTTCGATGGGAATGAAAGTTATTTATTAGTTTGATCCAAGAGCGAATTTTTTTCTTTGCTTTTATGTGCGTGCATCTTTCAAACTGCGTCATCAGCTGTCTGCCTTATTTGAACGGAGAAGCACAGAGTCAGTCAGAGCGCAGTGAAATTTCACTATTCTTATTACCAGAGTTGATAACACAAACAAAATATTAATGCAAACAATCCATTCAATACTGAATAAAAATAACATTTATTGATTTGTTTTTTGTCTTGTGAATATTTATTTTAATAATGACTGAATTCATTGGACACACTGTTCATAGATAATGCACACATACATGAACTGATTTGATTCAAAACTGGCATCATTAAATCATGCATAAAATTTTATTGTTCACTTTTGCCATTTTAAATAATAGCATAACTTTTGGCTTACTATGTAGTCATATAATATAAAACTCTTCTTGTTTTAAATTCTCACTGAGGGCTAAGCCCCCCTAAAGATAAAATCCTAGAACTGCCCCTGCTTATAATACTTGCTTTTGTGTTCGAATAGGCCTTAATTAGTTTTTCCTGTTTTTCTTTCTTCAGGTAAGCCATGCTGCTACATGTGAATGTCTGAGCAACAGAAAGGAGTACCAATCTTTCTTCAGGACAATACCGAGTGACTACTACCAGGGTAGAGCTCTGGCATATTTGGTCAAGCACTTTGGCTGGTCTTGGGTGGGAGCTGTGAACAGTGATAATGATTATGGAAACAGTGGAATGGCTATTTTTCTGAAAGCAGCCAAAGAGGAGGGAATATGTGTCGAGTATTCAGAGAAGTTTGACCGCTCAGTTCCTTCTAAAATGAAAATAATCGTTGATATTATTAAGAAAGGCACAACCAAAGTAATCATTGTATTTCTCGCCTACTTTGATATGAACATTCTAATAGAACAGCTTATTTTAAATAATCTCACTGGCTACCAGATGATTGGTGTTGCATGGATTTCTGCTGGTGGCCTAGCAACACCAGCAAGTTTTACTGTACTGGCTGGATCTATTGGTTTTGATGTGGGAAAACTGAAAATTGCTGGGTTTGCTGACTATGCTCTCAATGGATTTTGGCAAAAAGATTTTCCTTGCTTGGATAAAGATGGAAAGGTTTCTCAGACTGAAAGCTACTGTGGCAAATATGAAGAGATGATTCAATTTAAAAATTATAGTAAAGATTTATCAGAACTGAGATATTCAAATAATGTGTACAATGCAGTTTATTCTGTGGCACATTCTCTACACAGCCTGTTGAGATGCACAGAAAAGAGTTGTGAGAAAAACAAAACAATACAGTCATGGCAGGTAACACAAAGAAGAGAAGCAAAGCATGCAGTATTCATAATTGACATTTTCCTGGAATTAATACTTGTTTTCTTTTCAAATCTGAAGGTTGTTGAGGCTCTAAAAAAGTTAAATTTTACCACCAAAATAGGAGACCATATTTTGTTTGACAGCACTGGGGCAACGGCTGCAAAGTATGATGTGGTGAACTGGCATAGAGGGCTCAATGGAGAAGTGGAGTTTAAGGTTGTGGGATATTATGATGCCTCTCTACCAGCTGGACAACAATTTGTACTGAATTCTAAAGATATAATCTGGGCTGGGGAGAAAAGAGAGGTGAATAAATTGTATGCATTTTTTTAATGAAATCTAATTTTAACTGAAATTGAAAAAATAAACAAACAAATAAATTAATAAATGAAGCCATTCATTTTTTTTGTCCTATATCCAACTAATGCAGTTACAGTATGGCATGAAAAGATAAAACCTTATATTTAATTATAAAATATATTGTATTTTAGAAGCCGAGGTCTGTGTGCAGTGAAAGCTGTCTGCCAGGAACCAGGAAAGCTGCACAGAAAGGAAGGCCTGTCTGCTGCTATGATTGTATACCATGTGCAGAAGGAGAGATCAGTAACCAGACAGGTAATTTCAGCATGAACAAGTTCCAAAGAATATTTGTTAATTGTACATTCTGTATCCTCCTTTTCTTATTTAGGATACTGTTCCTCTATAATGGAATTAATAAATAAATCCTTCAGATAAAACATATTTTCCTTCCTAATGATAATAACCATAATTATTTTGCAGATTCAAATAACTGTGAGCAGTGTCCAGGAGAATATTGGTCTAATGCTCTCAAAGATAAATGTGTTTTAAAGGTTGTAGAGTTTCTTTCATTTACAGAGGATATGGGGATAATACTGGTATTTTTTTCCTTGCTTGGAGCTACATTAACTGTGTTAGTAGCTATTTTATTTCTAATAGAAAAAGATACTCCCATTGTTAAAGCCAACAACTCTGAGCTGAGCTTTCTGCTGCTCTTCTCTCTGACTCTGTGCTTCCTCTGTTCACTTACTTTCATTGGAAAGCCCTCTGACTGGTCCTGTATGCTGCGCCACACAGCATTTGGGATCACCTTTGTGCTCTGTATCTCCTGTGTTCTGGGGAAAACAGTAGTGGTGTTAGTGGCCTTCAGGGCTACACTTCCAGGAAGTAATATCATGAAATGGTTTGGGCCTCTACAGCAGAGACTCAGTGTACTTGCCTTCACTCTCATACAGGTTCTTATCTGTGTGGTTTGGTTAACAGTTTCTCCTCCTTTCCCATACAAAAATATGAACTACTACAAGGAAAAGATAATATTAGAATGTAGTTTGGGCTCAGCTATAGGTTTCTGGGCTGTGTTGGGGTATATAGGAGTTCTTGCTTTCTTGTGCTTTGTTTTAGCTTTTCTAGCAAGGAAGCTGCCTGATAATTTTAATGAAGCTAAATTCATTACATTCAGCATACTGATATTCTGTGCAGTTTGGATCACTTTTATTCCAGCTTATGCCAGCTCTCCTGGAAAATTCACTGTAGCTGTGGAGATATTTGCTATTCTGGCCTCCAGTTTTGCTCTGCTATTCTGTATATTTACACCTAAATGTTATATTATTCTGTTTAAACCTGAACTGAACACAAAGAAAAGTATGATGGGAAAAATGGCATCTAAATCACTTTAAGAAACAAACACTTCAAACATATTCATTCTTTCTGAAGAATGTTGAACTCAGGAAAAATGTTGAATATGGATATGCTTGCAACCTGATTAAACCAATAATGCAAAAATCTGAATTGTGTCTTTCTGTTCATAGAAATATATTCTATATTATGCAGCATGCATGTTTGTAATCAAGAATCTAATACAATTCAATTACAATTTCAATCTCATTGGCACAAATAATTTGTGGTGTCCATGAAAAAAACAGAAGAGCACTATCTTTGCAAGAAAATATATACATGATAACAGAACAAAGAATAAACTTCATAAACAAAACATAGTTGTACTAGGTGATCAATGGTAAGTTATTGTCTACTTTAAAATGCATCTGCCATGGTCTCCATCAGATTACTAGAGGGCACAGTAGACTGATAGTTAAGACTACAATCTCAAGACTAGGCAAATTTTCTTACAAAATTAACACAATTTGCTTATTTAGTCTGGTTCAGATATAGGAGCCGGAGCATGTGGAATGGTGGCTGAGGTGGTTTGCAGGTTCTTTGATTCACCACACAATTTGTGGAAAGTGCAAAATGGAAAGGAATCTCAAATCACATCCAAGTTCGCAGAAGGGGTTCCCTTTTGAGGGAACTCGACACTGCGTCAGGGCTGATGCTATGGGAAATCGCGCTGCGATTTCTCCCGACCTGGAAGAGAGCATGCTGCTTTCCGCTTGGGCTCTGAGGAGCTTGATGTGGGCGGAGAGTGGCTTTCCCCCTCGGCAATGCCGACGAAAGAGAAAGCACAATCAGCTTTGGATTGGCCTGAAGAGGAAGTTAGTGTCATCCATTATAAGCAAGACGACTGCTTTCTGATTTCAGTCCGCAGGCCACCTGCAGGCGACTGACGTTTTTTTCCTTACCTCCATGCCGAGTTGTCGAGGCACGTGTTCGGCACTTTCGGCACGTGTTTTTTCTACAGCCATGTCTAATTATTCAGCCATTACAGGGCTTGAAAACCATGGCTATAGGGCGATGCCTAGAGTTGAAGAGATGCTTGCAGGCTATCTCTCACCTACATCGCCCACATGGAGGAGACCTGCCCTTCCATCCAAGCCCTGTAGGACCACTTCAGCCCTTGTGGGTAAAGCTTATACGGCAGCAGGCCAAGCAGGTGTGGCTCTGCACACCATGGTGGTTTTACAGGCCTACCAGGCTGGTAGGCTGGCAGAGCTTGACAGTGGTGACGGGTTGGGACCTCAGGTGATATCTGAGCTCCATCGTGCCATGAAGCACATGGCCCGTTCCATAGGCCATTCAATGACATAACTGACATAAAGGATAATGATAAATCCTTTCTCCTGGATGCCCCGGTGTCACCTCAGGGTTTGTTCGGCAACACAGTGAATACTGTCATCAACAGACACCAGGAGGTGAAACGACATTCGGCAGCATTCAGGGAGTTTATCCCTCACTGCAGCGAGCAGTCTGGGCCATCATCCAGCCACTCCCTGCCCCCTTCTAGTTCACTCAGGGCAGTGAATAAGGTTAGCATGGTGGCCAGTGCCCTCCCATCTAAGACTAGGGAGGCTGGTCAGCGTACCCGGAACCAGACCCGTCAGTTGAGATGGGACCTTAGGTCCGTCATTTCAGTCAGACGGGCCACGAAGGAGTCCTGATGCCCGAGGGCTGGGGTTCCTAGGAGAGTCCTATTCAGGAATGCTCCCCCTACTGCTCACTCTGCCTACTACACTGTTTCAGAGGGCAGTAGGGTCTGTGCCTGTTCTCCTTCCTTGCACGGATCTCCCTGGGTTAGCACCTGCCAGTGTGCTGTTTCAGGGCAAACGGGAGGTTGGTGCAAGGTTGACACCACTGTCAGACAGCCAGGCACTTCTGCCTGGGGTGTCTCAGTAGGTCCTGGATACTGTGAGAAAAGAGTACAGGATCCAGTTTTCCTCCCATCATCCCCACTTTCAGGGTGTGTTGCCCACAATTGTGGGTGGGCCCCAGGCGGTGTTCCTCCAAGAGGAACTCCTCTCGCTTCTGACCAAAGGGGCCAAAGAGCATGTTCCCCTCCCAGAGCGGGACTCCGGCTTTTACAGCCGATATTTTGTTGTTCCCAAGAAGGACGGGGGGCTGATTTTGGACCTGCGGGCTCTGAACTGTACTGTGAAGACCTACAAGTTCAAGATGCTCATTCTCAAGCTTATTGTGTCCCAGATCAGGTCCAACTAGTTTGTGACGATCAACCTCAAAGACACCTATTTTCATATAGGCATTCTGCTAGAACACATGAGGTTTCTCAGGTTCGCTTTCGGGGGCGAAGCGTACCAGTATTGTGTCCTCCCTTTTGGCCTAACCCTTTCACCGCTCTGCTTCTAGCCTTGGCCTCTCTCAAAAGAGTGGGTGATTTGCAGGCTTTGTCGATTGCCCCTGCCTGCCTGCCTAGAATTTTCCCCTGGCATGTCCAAGGTTATTCTGCACCCCAGGGCAGGATATGTCCCTAAGGTGCCCAGGATGGTGGGTTGTCCAATCATCCTGCATACCTACTGTCCCACACACCATGAGTCGGCAGAACAGGAGAGGCTGCATTTGCTTTGCCCACTGAGGGCCTTGAGGGCTTATGTCCACCGCTCTAGCTTGTGGCGTAACTCCTCCACCCTTTTTGTCTGTTTTGGGGGCTGGAATAGGGGTAATCCAGTTTCAAAACAGCGCCTGGCACACTGGCTAGTGGAGGCCATTACTCAGGCCTATGAGGTGCATGGTCTTGCTTCGCCTCTAGGCATCAGGGCCCACTCTACTAGGGGTATTGCCTCATCCAGTGCCTTGGCCAGGGGTGTCGCCTTGAAGATATTTGTTCTGTGGCAGGATGGTCCTCTCCGCACACCTTTATCAGGTTCTATGACCTAGACTTCGACCCCACTCTGGCATCCCAGGTCCTGCAGGGCCTTTAATGTTCTGTTTCCAGACTGCTCGTGCTCTCTTGCGGCCTCTGGCACAGTCATCGACCGGTGCATGGCGACGTGGGTATTGGCGTTCCCATAGCCTCAGCACTGATGTAGTGTCGAGTTCCTTTAACAGGAAACTACAGCAGGTTACGTATGTAACCCGGTACCGTGAGAAGGGAATGAGACGGTGCGTCGCTGGCCACATCCCGGGCATCCTCTCGCGCTACCTTCAGACATATTGAAGCTGGAGCAGCGTGATGTAGATGCCCTTATATGGACTTGCTGGCATGTAATCACAAACGTAAACTGATGTAGTTACTTTAATTACAAAAAACACCTGGATAACTAACAGACCTGTCTTGGGATCATACATAGCATTAACATACATCCTGCTTGATTTAAATCAGAAATGGACAGCCTACACATAGTTGTTCCCACCTGGTATTAAAATCGATCTCCTATCATCCTTTTCTTTCAGCTTTTATAGATCATTTTTACAGAGCAATGTAGATCACATATTTACTACATTAGAATTCTGCTGCATTTATTTTCTAGCTTTATGGACTATCTGAAATGTTTTGTTTGCATTGCTGCCAACAAAGCTGGGGGTCAGTGGATATTTTGCTACCTCAATGGGGTGGTGGAAAATGCAAACATGCAGCACAGACTTGGCCCACAAACCTATCATGGATCACCCACAACCGCCACCATTTCTTTTCTTGACTGCCATGATGGCCAGTGCCTCCTCATGAAACTGAGCAGCATATATGATGGCAGGGCCTACCTGCAGACCTTTGAGCATGTCCACTTTTGCAAACAATGGTACAGGGAGAACTAGGACCGCATACTCTATCCCTTCCACTCTGGGCAGGCCCAACGCTTTGAATCCTACTTTGCACTCTTGCCAGGGAGGATGCCAAATGTGTGGTGCTCAAGAGAGAGATGCTGGTGCACTGTTGCCATTCAAAGTATCTCCCTGACAGACTCGAATGGACACCTTGCTACAATTACATTTACATAATTTGGCAGACACCACTATCCAGAGCGATGTACAAAAGTGCTTAAATCTTTATCATTGGATACATTAACTCTAGTTCACTAGGTTACATACTTAAGATACCATGAGTCTAAAATACTGTTCAAAGTTTTTTTTTATGATATACATACAACAAACAGAGAAGGAAGTGCTAGTTGAAGGGTTTCATAAATAAGTAGGTTTTCAACCTACTCAGCTGTCTGGGCCCCTAGAGGAAGTTCATTCCTCCACCTTGGTGCCAGAACAGAAAAAAGACTTGTAGTAGATTTACCTCTTACCCTGAGAGATGGTGGAACCAGTCGAGCAGTGCTGGTAGATCGGAAGGTGTGAGGTGCAGTGAGAGGAGTGATGAGGGCTTTGTGTAAGAGGGAGCTGGTTCATTTTTGGCTTTGTAGGCCAGCATCAGTGTTTTGAATCTGATGTGTGCAGCTACCGGAAGCCAGTGGACGGATCGCAGCAGCTGGGTGGTATGCGAGATCGTAGGACGGTTGAAAACAAGCCGGGCAGCTGCATTTTGGATCATTTGCAGAGGGCGGATTGCGTTCAGAGGTAGACTTGCAGCAGTTCATTTCAGTAGTCCAGTCTTGAAATGACAAGAGATTGAACAAGTATCTGAGCAGCCTGTATCGGCAAAAATGGCTGAATTGAGGAGGAGTTCAGCCAAATGCTGGTGCTTTCCAGGTTGGAATCATTGAGGAGTCTGTCAGGTTCTAGTTCAACATCATTGTGATGGCACTGATGCCTGACAGCATCCTGAGGCTCTGCAACAACTTCTAGATGATGTTAAACAGTATCTGGCAAAAGCCCACTTATTATGCACATTAAACTTCAGCAAGTGGATTTTTGCAAGTGGCCCTAGCCTGTCAGGCAACTCCAGCCTCAAACACCAGCAGTTACTTGCAGAACCAGGTTCTCCCCTATGGCCTGCATGGAACTCCAGCAACATTTCAGTGCCTGATGGACATTATGCTGAGACCCCATTAACAGTTTGCAGCTTTGAACCTGGACATCCCAAAAGTGTTCTGCAAGGTTTGGCTTATGATGGGGCAGTGGTAGCTAATAATAAGGGAAGGTGACATGCTTGTAATGACTGGGAATGCCCAAAGCCAGGTTCAATCTGCAGAGGCTAAGCTCCCCAAATCATGTGACTAAAGCTCTACTGCTACACCAGGCAGGCACTGAAAAGACAGTCGAGGAACAGCACAGAAGTCTTAACTCCTCACTGTATGGGAAATTACCTCTCAGAGCAACATGCGTGACTGTGAATGGCACACGCAATGTTACGGTACCCCCACCCTAGGAACAGCCCCTGACGGTCCCAGGCTCATTGCTCGGGCTCACCAAAAAGCCCTAACTAGCTCCAGGTCCAGGATGTGACTTGCAGGGACCCACGAGCATTCCTCCAGATCATAGCCCTCCCAATCAACCAAATACTGGAAGCCCCCCCGCGATGTTGGGAATTCATAATCTGCCGGCTGAGATGGGGTGGGGGGTTGGGGTTTTGCCCGGTCAACATTAGGCACTAGATCTTCATGGATTAATTAATCTGCCACAGGATCTTGAACGGCTCGATGTAGCATGGGCCAACTTTTTGTACCCAATGTGCAACAGCAGGTCTTTGGTCAACAGCCAGAACCTCTGACCTTGGCAGAATATGGGTGCTGCACATCTCTTGTGGTTAGCCATGCAATTGCTCCTCTGAGCAGCCTTCTAGAGGGCGGTCTTTGCCTTCCGCCAGACCCTGTGGCACTGTGGGATTTGGTCTGCAGAAGGGACCCTGGAATCCCCTCCTGCTCTACAAACATTGGGGGGGGGGGGAATCTGGCATTCAAAAGGTCATATGCCAAGGGCAGAGTGACAAAGAGTGATGAGGGCATAATCGGCCCACATCAGATGTCTGACCCATTTGCCGGTTGGAGGCGGCCAGACAACAAAGGGTGTGAACCAAGTCCTGGTTAACCCTCTCTGTCTGACCATTTGACTCAGAGTGGAAGCCTCTGAAAATCGGCTAGGGAATTGGGGGCCCCGATCCAAGACTAAGTCAGAAAAAAAGCTGTGTGTCCATGTGAAGTGTTGTAACACAAGTTTCACCATGTCCTTGGCTGAGGCGAATTTGGACAGTGGGATATATTTTCCCGCCTTAGAGAATTGGTCCACTACCACCAAGATCACACTCATTCTTTTGGAGCGAGGCAGGCCAGTGATGAAGTCCAGGGAGAGGTGTTGCCATGGGTGGGACAGTATAGGCAAAGGCCGGAGCTACCCCTGTGGGTGCATCTTGGACCCTTTTTTTGGGTGCACATCTGGCAGGCAGCCACAAAAGCCCAAACATCCCAATCTATAGAGAGCCACCAGGAACTGAGCTGCAAGAGCTCAAAGGTGGAACTATGCTTTACTCAAAGGTGGAATTATGGGTTGAACTTGGGATTCTCTGCCGGGGGGCCCGCTGGTGGGAGAAGGTATCTAGTTTGACATTCTTTGAGCCAGGTTTGAAAGAAAGAGTAAAATCAAACCGAGCGGAGAATAGGGACCACCTGACCTGGCATTGGTTCAGTCTCTTTGCCTGCGGGATGTACGTCAGGTTTTTGTGGTGCGTCTGGATAAGAAATGGGTTCTTGGCCGCCTCCAGCAAATGCCTCCACTCCTCCAGAGCCAAATTAATGGCCAGGAGCTTGCGATCCACTACATCATAATTCCTCTCTGGCTTTGTCAGCCAGTGAGAGAAATATGCACAGGGGCGCACCTCTTCTCCTTGCTCCTGACTGATGGGACAGAACGGCCAATGTCATATGTCCTATGTCCTATGTCATATGTCATAACTCCTATGTCATGGGCGTCAACCTCCACTATGAACCCAAAGCACAGGGGCAGAAATCAACCTCTCCGTTAAGGCCTTGAAGGCCTCCTGGATCACAAAGTGGGCTGGCCAAGGTACTAAAAGCGCTGGAAAAAGTTAGTGAAGCCCAGAAAGTGTTGGACCGCATGGACTGAGGATCCTGAGTTGATCCATGCTCAGGGCAACCTGAGAGACCACAAAGCCCAGGAAAGAGATGGTATTGACATTAAACTGTGATTTCTCAAGCTTCATGTATAGGCAATTCTCAAGGAGAAACTGCAAGAGTCGGTGGACCTGTACAACATGTTTCTTAAACGAACTGCTGAAGATGAGAATGTCATCCAGGTACACAAAGGCATAGCAATTCAGGGTCTTCCCGAGGACCTTGTTAATGAGGCTCTGGGAGACTGCCGGAGCATTCAGTAAGCCAAAGGTCATCAACAGATATTCGTAATTCCCTGAAGGCATGATGAAGGTCTTTCACTCATCCCCTGCCTTGATGCAGATCAGGTTATATGTACTGCTGAGGTCAAGTTTAGAGTAAACTCTAGCTTGCTGCAGGTAGTCAAAAACTCTGGCTTGTTCCAGGCAGACATCCATCCTTCTTCCTAACAAAGAAGCAGCCTGCCCTTGCTGATGACATGGATGGGCGAATATATCCCAAGAATAAGGCCTCTTGGATATATTGACCCATAGCTCTATGCTCCAGCAGGGAAAGTAAAAACAGTCTGTCGCTGAGGGGAGCTGCGCCTGGAACCAGGTTAATGGCGCAGTCAAAGCAATGGTGTGGTGGCAGGACCTGGGCCCTCTGTTTAGAGAATCCCTCATGGAGTAGTGATTGGAAGTTCGGTTCTTTTCTGCGAACCGGTTCTTTCGGAGAGTTCGTTTTAATGAACCAGTTCAATAATCCAGTTCACCAGTTCTTTTACGTCCTGACGTAATGACGTAATTCACAATGATGTCATGACCTAAATTACTTCATCTCGCCGCTGCTGGCAGATATTAATACAATCAATTTAACACATTTGAAGAGTTTTTTTGTAATCATAACTTTAGTTGAATACGTTTCTTACATTTAAGTTTTGCAACTAAAACATGCAGTACAGGCATTGATGTGCAAAAGTGGGTGTTAAAGATATAAAGTTAATAAACTAATCTTCATCAACTTACAAAAACTTACAAAAAAAAGCATATTTTTGAAATGTTTCTTTCCTCCATCAGTTGTTTCAAAAACTAATGCAACTGAGTTAAACGCTCATACGTTGATAAGACATTAAATCATAACCATTTCCAATTGTTGCTGTACTGTATCAGTTCAGTGATTTACGCATGCGCAGTATCAACAGCTCATCAGTTCTCAGTATGTCAGACGCTTCTGAAGGAAACAGTTCTCAGTTCAGTGTACTGATGATTCACTGTATCAGTTCAGTTATTCAAGCATGTGCAGTATCAACAGCTCATCGGTTCTTGGACGTGTCCGAAAGAAACAGTTCTCAGTTCAGTGTACTGATGATTCGCTGTATCAACAGCTCATGGGTTCTCGGACATGTGCGAAAGAAACAGTTCTCAGTTCAGTGTACTGATGATTCGCTGTATCAACAGCTCATCGTATCTCGGACGCGTCCGAAAGAAACAGTTCTCAGTTCAGTGTACTGATGATTCGCTGTATTAACAGCTCATCGGTTCTCGGACACGTCCGAACGAGTTCTCAGTTCAGTGTACTGATGATTCGCTGTATCAACAGCTCATCGGTTCTCGGACACGTCCGAAAGAAACAGTTCTCAGTTCAGTGTACTGATGATTCGCTGTATCAACAGCTCATCGGATCTCGGACGTGTCCGAAAGAACTTTTGCGTGTTGATACACGCATGCGCAGTATCAACAGCTCGAGCTCAGAGTTCTCTCAGCACAACATGCCTCAGTTCAGTGTACAGGAGTTACATATACTCCGGGATATTAGTTTATTTAGAGTCGGAGGGGCTGTCAGTCATTACCGAAAGTGAGTAACTTTAGTAACTTGTGGATCAGCGCTGACTCAAGACGCAAACTGTTTGGAACGAATCAGTCCGATTTGGTGAACTGGTTCATCCAGTTCACTAAAAAGAACCGGTTCAAAAGAACGATTTGTTCACGAACTGGCCATCACTATCATGGAGGTCCCAGTAGTCCCCAGAGGGGGGAGGGCCCCTGCTGTTTAACGACTTGTTTTAGTCAGTGCCCTGAGGCAGGGACCTAGAGGTCTCAGAATGGAATGTGCCTTTGTGCTGAATTAGGCCCATTGCATCCAAGATGGCGGCGTGGCAGTAGCATGCAGCGTCCACTCCGGATTCAATATGTGCTATTTACATTTTTTAAGGTTTTATTTAGGCCGGCACTCCCGTCCATTCTACTCTCCAATGTTTGCTCCCTGGACAATAAACTGGACAACATCTGACTCAAACGCACTACATGGCGAAAGTTTAGAAACTGCTATGTCTTTGTTTTCACGGAGACATGGCTCAATGAGAGTTCCAGATGCCGCCATTCAGCTGGACGGGATAACTTCACTTAGAGCCGACAGAAATGCAGCTCTGTGCGATAAGATTTGCGGTGGTGGTGTGTGTTTACACCAACACAGAATGGTGTAAGAACTCTGTGCTTGTTTCTAATTACTGCTCATCGTCAGTACAGTTTGTGCACTTGTCGATGTAGCTGGGCACTGATGCCGTGTACTCCTCCAAAGCATGCACATGCCCAGACAATCCACAGCCACTTCCAGATTCAGATTCTTGGAGAGGCCCTACACATAGGCTTCCTGGAGGGCCTGGTCATTCCAACCCGAGATGGCCACCACAGTACGGAAATCAATGATATAGCTGGCTACCGAGCGTGCACCGTGGCATATGCGAAGCAGGGATGAGGTCAAAGCCCCTATTCCAATAGGGTGGTCAAAATAGCTTCGCATTGCATTGATAAATGAACCAACCGTAGGGAAGTCAGCTAGGCCCAACCAAATAGCCATAGCCCAGGACAGTGCTCTGTCCCTGAAAACTGTAAAATGGCACAGTACATAAACTCAAGCACTCTAATATGAATTATGAATATGAAATAGTTTACACTCCAATTAAATGTACAACTTTGTTCAAATAATTACATACAATTATCTGATATATCACCTCAGTCTTCTATAAATATCTATACGATTTTTGGAAAAGCCTAGGAGCAATATATATTCTTCCACTAGTGAGTGAACACATGCAAGAAATACAAGAATGCAAATAAACCTATAGGTTTTTCAGCACATGTACAAGCCAACAAGGTTGGCTGTAAATAATATTTTGGATTATGATGAATAATTTTAACCAGACAGAATTATGATGTGTGTAACATTCTGTCCCTCGATGACATCACCAAGCTCATAAAATAAATGGTAATACCCAGAACAGCCACTGCATGTGTATAAATATATGAAGAACATGGAGTTTGTGGACTGATCCAGCAAAAGCAGTGGACAAACCTTGTAATGTTATTCCTTGTATTACTCATTTATTTTTACCAGGCAAAGGGAGAATATTGCCATATTCTGGCAAACCCAGAAAATCCTCTGCTGTCTAAAGATGGAGATGTGATAATTGGAGCTATCTTTTCAATACATCGGGAAACACAGATGCAGTCATTAACATACACGGAAAAACCTCAAAGTTTAATCTGCAAAAGGTTTGTTATAGTAGACAATTTAACATGATAGTGATTTTGGGGAATCTACAGTTTTGTGTTTTGTAATAGTCTGCATTTATTTATTTTTATTATGTAACTTTACTTTTCATTTTGTAATAAATAATTTGAAATTTCATATCATTTTCATGTATATTTGTAGCATTGACCTAGGTGAATTACGCCTAGCTCAGACTGTGACTTTTGCAATTGATGAAATCAACAGAAACAACGGCTTGCTCCCAAATATCACAGTTGGTTACAGGATTTATGACAACTGTCTCTCAGGTTTGTTATCTATGAAAGCAGCCATGGCTTTTATGACTGGTCATGACATAACAGCAGATGATGGCTGCTCTGGACAAGCAGTAGTACAAGCTGTCATAGGAGAATCAGAGTCCACTCCTACTATAGCACTCACAAAAACTACAGGACCTTTTCAGATGCCAGTGGTAAGGAGCAAGTAATTTAATTATTGTTTATTAACAATGAATTTTATATAATTTAAATATGCATACGAGATGATCTTTATTAACAAAGAAATTTAATAAATTAAGTCATTATAATTATTTTAGTTATTTTTTAAATATTGTAATAGACCTAATTTGTGAGTTGGAGTGCATTTTGATGTTATACTGAGCATTGTGATTTGTGTGTAATACATTTTCCACTCGAGGCTCATCATTTGTTCATCCACTCTTTTAATTATTATTTCTCACGGTGCAACATCTTGATGCTCCAAACTCACAAATCACAATGCTCAGTATAACATCAACATGCACTCCAACTCACAGATTAGGTCTGTTACAATATCAAACAATGGATCTGAGGCATTATATATTTATTGTCTATTTATTTAATCTCTTTGCTATTTATCAGTATTCCAATCTGAGGTTCTTTGAATTAGAATTGAGGCTCAATATTTGTTTTCTTTAGTATCATCAGGGTTATTCTACCTATCAAGATCATTTACACAGGTATACAGTATAATTAGATGTATAGTATGCCATACATAAGCTTTTGTTTTGAAATTTTAAATTTTATTATATTATTTTTGGAAACATTGGACGTAGGAGAATTTTTGGTCTGAGAAGCACAGAAACACAAATGGGCCTTTTGGGTTTTTTCCCTGTCTTTCTTTCTTCAGGTAAGCCCTTCTGCCACATGTGAATGTCTGAGCAACAGAAAAGAATACCCATCTTTCTTCAGGACAATACCAAGTGACTACTACCAGGGTAGAGCTCTGGCATATTTGGTCAAGCACTTTGGCTGGACTTGGGTGGGAGCTGTGAACAGTGATAATGACTATGGGAACAATGGAATGGCTATTTTTCTGAAAGCAGCCAAAGAGGAGGGAATATGTGTTGAGTACTCTGAGAAGTTTGATCGGACAGTTCCTTCTAAAATGAAAAAAATTGCTGATATTATTAAGAAAGGCACAGCCAAAGTAATCATTGTATTTTTCGCGTACTTTGATATGAACATTCTAATAGAACAACTTATTCTAAATAATCTCACTGGCTACCAGATGATTGGTGTTGCATGGATTTCTGCTATCGGCCTACAAACACCAAGAAGTTTTACTGTACTTTCTGGATCTATTGGATTTGATGTGGGAAATTTGAAAATTGCTGGGTTTGCTGAATATGCTCTTAATGAATTTTGGCAAAAAGATTTCCCTTGCTTGGATAAAGATGGAAAGATGATTTCTCAGACTGAAAGCTACTGCAACAAATATGAAGATATAATTTATTTTAAAAACTATAGTAAAGATTTTTCAGACCTGAGATATGCAAATAATGTCTATAATGGGGTTTATGCTGTGGCACATTCTCTACACAGCCTGTTGAGATGCACAGAAAAGATTTGTGAGAAAGAGAAAAAAATACAATCATGGCAGGTAACAGAAGATAAGCAAAGCAGATCAAATCAACAGCTGATGTTATCCTGAAATTTATACTTGTTTTCTTTTTAATTTAAAGGTTGTTGAGTCTCTAAAAAAGTTAAATTTTACCAGTAAAATAGGAGACCATATTTTGTTCGACAGCACTGGGGCTACGGCTGCAAAGTATGATGTGGTGAACTGGCATCGAGGTCTCACTGGTGAAGTGGAGTTTAAGGTTGTGGGCTATTATGATGCCTCTCTGCCAGCTGGACAGCAATTTGTACTAAATCATGAAGATATAATCTGGGCTGGAGAGAAAAGAGAGGTGAATACATTATTCGCAATTTCCAAGTAACTGAAATTTATCAATAAATAAATAAAGCCCTTTATGTACCACCGATTCTACATGAAATATCTGTGGCACAGTATAAACATGTAAAGCTGCAAAGATTTCATTATTAAACATGCAGTTATGGCACAAACAGATAAAACCTTATTATTCCAAGGTTGTAGCCAAAATATATTGTATTTTAGAAGCCAAGGTCTGTGTGCAGTGAGAGCTGTCCTCCAGGAACCAGGAAAGCTGCACAGAAAGGAAGGCCTGTCTGCTGCTATGACTGTATACCATGTGCAGAAGGAGAGATCAGTAACCAGACAGGTAATTTCAGCATAACTAATATTCTCAGAAAATCTGTTAAATGTACGTTCTGTGTCCTTATTTTATTATTCAGGATACAGTTACTCATAAATGGTATTAATAAATAAAACCATATATAAAACCTAATGTTAACAACCTTAATTATTTTGCAGATTCAAATAACTGTGATCAGTGTCCAGGAGAATATTGGTCTAATGCTCTCAAAGATAAATGTGTTTTAAAGGTTGTTGAGTTTCTTTCATTTACAGAGGATATGGGGATAATACTGGTATTTTTTTCCTTGCTTGGAGCTACATTAACTGTGTTAGTAGCTATTTTATTTCTTATAGAAAAAGACACTCCTATTGTTAAAGCCAACAACTCTGAGCTGAGCTTCCTGCTGCTCTTCTCTCTGACTCTGTGCTTCCTCTGTTCACTTACTTTCATTGGACAGCCCTCTGATTGGTCCTGTATGCTGCGTCACACAGCATTCGGGATCACCTTTGTCCTCTGTATCTCCTGTGTTCTGGGGAAAACAGTAGTTGTGCTAGTGGCCTTTAGGGCTACACTTCCAGGAAGTAATTTAATGAAATGGTTTGGGCCTCTACAGCAGAGACTCAGTGTACTTGCCTTCACTCTCATACAGGTTCTTATCTGTGTACTTTGGCTAACAGTTTCCCCTCCTTTCCCATACAAAAACATGGACTACTACAAGGATAAGATTATATTAGAATGTAGTTTGGGCTCAACTATAGGTTTCTGGGCTGTGTTGGGTTATATAGGAGTTCTTGCTTTCTTGTGTTTTGTTTTAGCTTTTCTAGCTAGGAAGCTGCCTGATAATTTTAATGAAGCTAAATTCATTACATTCAGCATACTGATATTCTGTGCAGTTTGGATCACTTTTATTCCAGCTTATGTCAGCTCTCCTGGAAAATTCACTGTAGCTGTGGAGATATTTGCTATTCTGGCCTCCAGTTTTGCTTTACTATTCTGTATATTTACACCTAAATGTTATATTATTCTGTTTAAACCTGAACTGAACACAAAGAAAAATATGATGGGGAAAACAGCATCTAAATCATTTTAAGAAACAAACTTTTCAGATATATGCATTGTCATTTTTGCTGAAGAATGTTTATCTTTGAGACATTAAGTCAAATATAATAAACTAAATAACATTGTCTAATATACTTTATTTAATTAAATCTGATATGGATGTGCTTGTGACCTGAATAAACCAATCATGCAACAATGAGACTAGTTTCTTATTTCTGTCCATAGAAATATATTTTGTATTCAGCAACATGCATGTTTCTATAATCGATCTAATAAAAAGTTTTTATCAGCACAAATAATTGTCAATGTCCATGAGAAAAGAGAAGACTGCTAAACTGCACATTAGCATCCAACCAAAAAACAAACAAGCAAATATATACAGATATAATGACAGAATTGAACATAAACTTCACAAACAAAATATGGTTGTAATAGATGATGAATAGTATGAAATTTTAAAATGCATCTTCTGTAGTCTCCATCCAATCACTTGTGGGCACTGTTGCCTGGTAGACCATCTCAAGACTAGACAAAACCGTTCAAACAATTTACCAAGTATCCTTATTTAGTCTCATTCAGATAAAGGAAGCAGAGCATGCGGAATAGAGGTCCTAGAATTGATCCTTGAAGGGCCCCATAATTAACTTGCAATAAACTGGAGGATTCACCATTTAATTCTACAAAATGGTGTTGATTAGACATGTAGGATTTAAACCAACTTAAATCCTGTTCCTGAATACCTGTGTAATTTGTAAGCGATCTAGGAGAATGTTGTGATCTATAGTGTCACATGCAGCACTAAGGTAAAGGAGAACTAATAGGGACATGCAGTCTTGGTCCAAAGCTAGGAACAAGTTGTTTGTAACTTTCACAAGTGCAGTTTCTATGCTATGATGTGGCCTGAAACCTGACTCTTCGAAGATATTGTTCTCCCGTAAGAAGGAGCTCAGATGAACAGACTCAACCTTTTCTAGTATTTTAGACTTAAACGGAAGATGAGAAATAGATCTGTAATTTGATAGTTCATTGGGATCTAAATTCTGTTTCCTAATGAACGGCTTAATAACTGCCAACTTGATTTAAAGACGTAACCTAAAGATAGGGAGGAGTTAATAATATTAAGAAGAGGCTTTATGGAACACTTCTTTCGGTAATTTAGATAGACTGGGGTCCTTTGAACAAGTTGTTGATTTAGCTGTAGTGATAAATATCTAATTCTTCCTGTTCTGTACTTGTAAAGCACTGTAGTTGTGTGTGTAGAGCTTTAGGTGAGACTGGGTCACAAGGTGCTCTCATACAGTATGTTGAACATCAACTTTGTTCCTGGTGCTTTCAATTGTATCAGTGAAGAATCTTATAAAGTCCTTACTACTGAACTGTGATGGAATGTTGTGTTCGGATTTCTGTTTTTTTTGTTAATCTAGCCTAAATAAAAACCTAAATGAATGCTAAATAAAAACCTGGGATTGTTCTGGTTATTTTCTATGAGTTTGCTCAGGTGCTCAGCCCTACCAGCTTTTAGTGCCTGTCTATAGCTGGACACATTGTCCTTATATGCAATTGTAAAAACCTCTTATTTAGTTTTTCTCCACTTTTGCTCGAGGTTACGGGTTTCTCTTTTGAGGGTGTGGATTTGACTATTATACCATGGCGCTCTGGAGATCATAAGATTTAAATCTATCCCGTGTTCTCTCAGTAACAGTGAGGAAATTACTAAAGATTGTGGCCAGTCTGATGAGGCTCATGCTTATAGATATATCCTGAGATGATTTCATTTACAAAAAGTACTTTGGGTGCAAGTGATCTAATGATCAGAAGCCCAAACTTTAGGAACTGTTTTTGTTTGTTTCTTTGGCATTTTTCTGTTCTAATTATGGTAAGATTATTTAGAGAACTTTTCATGCATTTACTTTATGATTTCTATAGGATGGGCTATATGTGCATTTGTATCAATGAGATGATGAGGTAAAGGATGGCTACTGAAATTTAGATTTAAATTGTAATTTACCAGTCAGAAGGTGTGCAGTGCCCTGGAGATGTGTACCGAAAGGATTCCTGCTTCAACTCTGCTGGGATGCAGTCCATCAGCACAAAATAGCCTAGGATGCTCCCAGAAAACATTCCAGTTATCAATAAAGAGTAAATTTTGAGAGTGACATCATGACTGTAATCATTCATTTAAGGCAAAAGGTCCACTGAGTTTTTTGATTCCTTGCTGGAAATAACAAAATGGCAAACAGGGCTCTAATGACAAATGAGAAAAGGAACACATGACTAACAACAACCAATCACAACATGACACATTATACCAGATAACATAAGACCAAGGAAAGCAAAACACAAAACAATATTAAACAGACTAAAAAATAAAATATTTGAAAACCAGAACATAAAACAAAGGCCAAAAGCAATGTGACATAATCCGCCCTCTAAAGGCGGCTCCAGACCCCCTTAAAGAATCCTCCACCCAAAACAACAAAAGTTCTGGGAGTGTGGTGGAAAAATGGTAACAGTCTTGGGGGTCAGATGGAAGGCCAGGCCCACGAATCAGGATTGGAGCTGGAAGCACGTGCAATGGTGGGCCTGCGCTATGCAAAAATAGTAGTCTTGGATGAAGGAGCAGTGGTGGACCTGGAACATGGGGTAGTGGTAGAACTGGGATGTGGAACTGTGGCTGGCCTGGACCACAGAGCAGTGGGTCATGGTGCAATGGAGGCCCTGGGCCATGGAGCATTGTCAGACCTGGGAAGTGGAGCAAATGGTCCTGGCACAATTGTGGACCTAGACTTTGGAGCACTGGAGGACCTGGGCTATGAAGCATTTGCAGACCTGGGTAGTGGAGTTTACAAATGACCTCCGTGGTTACGGTATGTATGGCAAATGTGAGACTCAGGAATGAACTCCGTGCTCACATTATAGCATAAGTGAGAGTTGGCATGACAGGCATGATGTGAGCAGGCGCTGGCATAGCAGGTATGACTTGAGCAGGCGTTGGCATGACAGGCATGATGTGAGCAGGTTATGTCATGACAGGCATGACGTGAGCAGGCTTTGGCATGACAGGCATGACGTGAGCAGGCTTTGGCATGACAGGCATGACGTGAGCAGGCTTTGGCATGACAGGCATGACCTGAGCAGGCTTTGGCATGGTTGGCATGATGTGAGCAAGCTTTGGAATGGCAGGCATGATGTGAGCAGGCTTTAGATTAGATAAACCAAAGATGGATATTGTCATAAAATTTTACCTCATAAACAAGTCCACAGAATTCCTCCACAAAGTCCTCTGTTGGTCGAATCCCCTGACGAAGGCATAAAATCCTCCCTGCTGGATCCATGGTGTGGTTGGATTTTTGTAATGTGCGTTGAAAGATGAGGCAGAGTATCCAAGTGCAGGTAAACTATTTTATTTAAAAATAACACAAAGTAATTTGGGCAAGGGCAATGACAAAACAGGATGAGCATCAAGAGCACATGAAACAGCCATTAGGGACAACAACCCACAAAAAAAACTTTCTTTCTTTTCTTGGTTTATATGGCAGGTCGCAACCAACCTATTTAGGTGCATACCGCCATCTACTGTACCAGGATATGCAACATTCAATTCCATTTCTTCATCCTCCTTTCTCATGCTTGTCTTTACAGTAAAACATACAGTTTTTTTGGTTTGTTTCACTAGTCTCCAAGCCAAATGTAGAGCTTCCAGAACTATTACTCCTAACTTTCCTCTTCCGTGATACCCCCTGACAGTGCATACCTTCACTATCACCATCAGTACTTTCACCCATGGTAGTTGCATCCATGGTATAGTTGTTACTAAGATAGGTAGCCAAACCGTTGCTGAGTGTTCTCGTCTCTCCTTGTATCTAGTCACAATGCTATGCGGGGTTCAAACAAACGCTGACTTAGAGCCAAGATGGCAGACAACTGAAATGTGGTCGAGTTACCGAGCTCTCTTTCTACGCTTCCTCTCCACAAAAACCGGGCAAACACTTATGGTTAAATACACACAGGGAACCAATGACAAATATAAACAGGAACACATGACTAACAACAACCAATTACAACATCAGAATCAGAATCAGATTTATTGGTCAAGTTTGTTGACACACAGGACACATACACTAGGGTAGAAAACATGAGGGCAAGGGAAGAAGAACAAATGATACAAAACAGGTTAGAAAATAAAAGACATGAAAACCAGAACATAAAACCAAAGCATATAACAATGTGACTTGTAAAGCTGGAAATTTGCCCCTCCATATGCAAGCCTAAAAAGTTGGGGTTTTAATTGCTAATGTATTAACAAAAGTAAAAAATACTACAGTAGGTAATTGGCCAGGATTCTGGACCACCCTCAGATGGGGGACTGAAAGGAAGAACAGAATACTGGAATGCTTTTCTACAAAAGTGAAAAAACTTTTGCTTCTGTGCTTTTGCAATGTGAAAAAATGTTAATGGTGTAGAAACATAAAGAAACAAAAGAAGAGTTTGTGATATGGATGAGGACTAAAGCAATTCTGATGGGATAAATCAAGACAAGTGATTCTGATAACTGCTTCCCATACATCAAGCTGCCCACACAGAGTAAAAATCCATGTGCATGAGAATTACTGATGGGGTCACAACAGTTCTGGTCCTTACCACAAAACACAGTCAAACTGTTAAATCAAAAACAATATTGAAAATGTGCTCAGAAAAAAGGGCACGGACAAAATACCAGATATCACAAAATGGGGTCAGATGGGGGAGCAAGGCACACAGCAAGGCAGGTGGGAGGAGCAAGGCACAAAAACGGTGAGCTAAATGGAGGGAGCAAGGCACACGGCGAGGCAGGTGGAGGGAGCAAGGCACACGGCGCGGCAGGTTGGGGGAGCAAGGCCCGTGGTGGCACAGCCAGAGAGGGCCGAGTGACGTCCACAGCCGAGCAGATAAGCTGAGCAATGTCTACAGCCGAGCAGAAGGGCCGAGTGATGTCCACCGCCGAGCACAACCCCCGATACACCGTGGCCAGACGCATGTCTCGAAGATCAAGGAGGGAGGGCGGGAAAGATCAAAAGTGAGGCGACGTCCTCCCTGGAAAACCAGGAAGTGAAGCAAAGTACCCCGGAACAGGTGCGGGGCGATGCGGCAGGACCCCCCAAAAAAAGACAAAATCCGGATGGTGACATGCGGAACAGAAGTGAGGTGATGTCCTCCACGGGGAACCAGACATGGAGTGGCGTCCCTCACCAGATAAAATGCAGAGCGATGTCACCAAAAAAAGGAAAAAGTCCAGGGGAAAACAGAAAGACTTGAAGAACCTTCCAGAAGGAAAAATATGCTCCCAATAAGCCAGTCCAGGCTGGAAGCTATCCTGCTGGGTCTGAGTTTGCACGGAATCATTCTGTCACACCGGAAGGAAGAAGACAGACCCATATGCAGGATAGCATCAAATAGGGTTTAATAACTTAATAAACACAGAAGAGTGTCGGAAATTTTTTTGGAGAACCACCCTCCAAGTGAACATATGCCAGGGGTGAATTACAGCCAAATTAATAATCACTTAATAATCAATAATAGATAATAGTCAATACACTTCACACTTAATACTAAAATAAGTAAAATAAGTAGTTTTATAATACTTAATATTTATTACTACTTAATACTGATCAATTAATCACACTTTAATCTTTATACTTAGTACTATTTGAATTTGAATAATAAGAAAACTTTCCAGACCTGGATGAGAATGAGCAAAACTCTTTATTGATGCTGATCGGCCCCTGCTTCCATTGAGCTCAAGGAGGAAAACTTCTAAGTTCGAAGTATCAAAGAAAAGAAAAAAACCCCAAACAGCGTATCCCCATGCCACCCAAAAAGTTCCCCCCCTTTCAGAAAATCCCTTCTATATACCATGGCACTCTTAGGTGCCGTCATTATCCACCTGACCTGTCTGGCTCTTCTCCTGACACTACAGAATTGCAGAATCGCCCGTGGCCCCCCTACTTCATTTCCCCGAAAAACAAGTCTGCCCTTTCACCGTAAATTAAGTTTGGCCTGTTTTTGCTCCCGCCGAACTTCTGCATTATTATTAAAAATATGCTGCGTTGACAAAACTATTGTCAAGGTGGTCCCCCCAAGAACATCTTGTCCTGCTCCCTGTCACGTATCACCCGTATCACCCAGACGAAACGCACGTCTTGAGGACCAATCTCACCAATCTCCCAATCAATCACCAATTCTCCAGCTGCAATGGGTGAGTTTTCCCCTATCTGCTTTTATGTATGACGATTTGATTATACGCCTTTATATAAGATGATTACCTGTATTGTGAACCTATACTATATGATTACCTGTGTTAGTACTATGATTATCTGTATTGTACGCCTATACTATGTATGGTTATCATGACAATCACCTATAACCTATTCGCCCTACACTAAATTAATCACTTCTCTCCATTTAACCTAAAGATAATAAAGATATAACTAATCAACACAGTGATAATACTCAATTCCGCAATCACCTACCCTCCCTATGATATAGAAGTTCTGATTTATGATATGATTAATATGATTATGACATTCGACGGTATTTGATCAATTATGTTAGGATATGAGTTCCTTGATTACAATAACATACCGTAGTTGACTTACAAGTAAGGTTTTTTATCTGGTTAGTAAACGTATTGCATTATTCCTTAAGCTAAGCTTTTGCATTTTATAATGTTGTTTTGCATATATGTGGAGATCTGTTTATGCTGACTCCGTAAATTTGCTAGACTTATGATCTCAGTCTGTCGTGTTTGTCCAGACTGGGCCTGCACATGCATTCTAATTTTAAGCCTTAGTTCCTCTGTTCTCGCCTAAAGGACAGGTTCCCTTTTTCTTGTTTGTCACAGATGCTCAGAGTCAGCAAGATCGTCCAGATGGCCGACCTATGAGGCCTTCTCGCCGTTATATGAGATCTTATATGATGCCTTATGCGAGACCTGTGCCCACCGAACTTCTGGTCCGCTACCGCCGCTACCAGCTGGACCATATAACTCGTGAACTTATCACGTTCATGGAACAACTCAGTTCTCCCAACCTCCCCTAGCATCCCTTCACACCATCCTACATTGTGAAAAGGCCTCAGGCCCGCACTTCCTCTACCCAGACCGATGGCTGTCCTCATGCTGTTCCTGAGCGTTGCTGCTCTGCGTTGGAACCCCCTGCCTCTCCTTCTTCTCCTTCAACCTCCTCCTCCCCACCTCCTGGATCTCCCGACTACTCTCCTACGTCTCCTGTGCCTAGGCCTAGCTCTGCCTATTGAGTTCTATAACTTCAATAAACCAACTACACCCCTTATCTCTGCCTCACGCGTCATCTATTCAGATATCTATATATAGAAATGAAATATTATACATAATTATACATATATATATATATATATATATATATATATATATATATATATATATATATATATATATATGGGTCATTCTACGAAACGGGTGCCATTTCCACTTTGCAATTGTCCACATTTTCATTAAGAACAAACTTTTTTTTTTTTTACTTACAACTTTAAATATTATGTTAATCCTCCAAAAAACATATTTTCCCACCTCAGGCACAAAATCCTTAATAATATTATCAATTTTATTCTGGCAAGGGAGTCTTTTTTTTTACCACCCCGTCACGGACAATATGTATGGGATAAGATTAGTAAAACAAGAAATATATTTTTAAAATCAAATGTTTTCCTAATAGTAAAATGTCCCTTTATTGGAAACTATCAATAGAAAGTCTGTAATTTAATTTAAATAATTATTCTTAGTTTTTTAATCTTGAAATAAGAATTTGACTTTTCAATGGCCTCATTGTTTGTACTTAAAAAACGAATACACTTAAAAAATTCAAATAAAGTTACATTTATTTGATTAGTCCACACAACAAGAACATCATTCAACATTAAGTTATGTAAAATTTATTTTCTTTTAAATACATTTTTAACAAAATGGCCCTGTGACGGGGTGGTAACTGATGCCACGGAGTGGTTCACTGTGACCGGGTCGTATGGACAAAGTGTGTATCTCTATGGTATGCTTATTATAAACTTTATAAAACGGGGGAGGGGAAACATTAACATTGGAAATTTAATGGAAAACTTTGGTCATGCTCTGAAAAACTAAAAAAAGAGCATCATTACAGTGACTGGGAGAGTCGCATCCACATCCCTTTGGATTTCCATGTGGTGGGATGTCACAGGCCGTGGTGCTTGAGTGATTTCGAGCACATCATCGAAGAGATACCACATCAAGTCATCTTTTGGAGCCCAGAAGAACCTGTTGACACCTACACGGTGCATACACTTTACCAGGGCATGCGTTTCATCTGTCTCCATGATGATCCCAGGAGAAAGGTCATTGTCATATTTAAGCATGCACCACTTCCCAATGAGATCTCAACTTTCCCAAGCAATTGCTTCTGTTGGCACCTTTTGGGCTGTCATGTTAAAAGTAAAATGATTTGTTGTGAAGCATTGACATCTCAGCTGCTTTTGCGTGGAGCACATGCAACTTATTTCCCGTTAAAGGATTTCTCCTGGACTGGATGTGACCACTTGGTAGGTTTTCATTGTGGATGGCACTGGTGGATTCTTGCCTTTCATCTTTTCCAATGCCTGCTCAACAGCTTCAGATGATACATAAAATCATCAACATGACTTAACAGTTCTAGATATTTCAGTTAGGGCCTTATATAGCTCATGGGCATCGGGTATGTCACGGCCATTGGTCACCAGCTTGTCTGCTGTTCTTTTCAAGGTTCCCCCAACACTGTCAGGGGACCCCTTGCCATGGCTTGCCTCAAAAAAGTTCCTCGTTCCACCCTTTAGACCTTGTCTTGCTTTCTCTTGCTTTCTCTTATCTTCTTGTTCTGCTTCCTCCACTTTTTATGCAGCTGACGCTTACCTCTCTCACTTAGATCACTAATCTTCTTCTTTTTTCCTTGCTCTACGTCCCGTCTCCATCTCTGACGCTCACTCTTTAGATATTTTTGCTTCCTCTCAGGATCAGCATCCCAAATGTTATTAAATGTAACATTCTTCATTAAACACAGATAGTGAGTGGGTGAGTGGTTGAGTGAGTGAGTGAGTGAGTGAGTGAGTGGGTGACATAGTGAGTGAGTGACATAGTGAGTGAGTGACATAGTGAGTGAAAGAGAGAGTGAGTGAAAAAGAGAGTGATTGAGTGACATAGTGATTGAGTGATTGTGTGACATACTGTAGTGAGTGAATGAATAAACAAAACAGGGTTAACAGATACAAAATATTAACCTATATCAGAATCCTTGATTTCACACATCTTCACATTCAAATGGGAAGCAGAACCACCCCGTCACATTCCTTACCACCCCGTCACAATAAAACATGTGACGGGGTGGTATGTGACGGGGTGGTAAATATCATCCCAAAATGGCCGCATGTCTCCCATGTGGTCAAGTTCCTCACCATGCATACTTGCATTCTATCTTAAATATAATTTTATTTGCATTAATAATGTTAAAAATATATAAAAATTAGTTTTCCCTCCCTATCTTGCGTGACGGGGTGGTTGGTTTGAGCTTGACGGAAGCTGCCTAACATGAAAAATCAACAAATAAAGAATGTAGAGGAATGTCAGTACTTGACTGTTTTTGTACTTGGTGGCAACAAGGCTCCAGTGATGTCACTTCTGCTTTGTGATGTCATTTATTGCAACAGTACATTATTTATTGATAAAACAAGTTAGTGTGACGGGGTGGTAAATCAAATTGAAGGACGCACACAAATCATAAAATATTTACAAAAAAATAAGGTTTATTTTGAATAAAATATATCTTATGTGAAAAGGGACACAAATATAATTCTGAAAATAATATCTTTTTAAAAAAAATACATAACTAATTTGGTGATATTTTAGATGCAAATGTCATGTTGGTCAACATGGACATGTGAAAATGGCTATGTACTAATGCAAAATTATTAAAAATAGTATGTTATTCTTTAAGAATAGTGTTTTTATGATATATCATGTTAACAAGAACACTTCAATGAATAACTTTAAGCTTTGTAAGCACATTTTGGGACATTTTTGTGCCTTATGCATCTCATCAAATGTTGCGGACCCAAATGGCACCCGTTTCGTAGAATGACTCATATATAATTATATTATATTATTATATCATAGTCCATATAGCTCTTATACTCCCTATAACTCGTACACGACCTAATGCCGATATACAATATTACAGCTCAACACTATTACAACATCCGGCCTACCCCCATATAGTGGTAATAGTTCATAGAATAAGAGCACACACCCAAATTTTCCCACAAGAGGATCAAAGACGAAACTAAACTAGGACAAGAGTACACTGACGATGACAAAATGTCCGGGCTGAGTCCTGACACTAATATACAATATATAGGCTTCTAGTTTTTACCAAAGTGGCCTAGGAATAATATAATAGGAGCACACCCACATTTCAATGATCACACAAATGATTGAATGAACACACATTTTCACCACACTGTTTGAGAGTTCATGCAGGCCCAGCATATACAGTACAAACTGAGATAGTGTCTAAAATAAATGTATTTTGAATTCATTTAATTAATAACTGAATTAATAACAACAGAAATAACTGAGAGTTGCAGGCAGCATTCTGTCTTTCAGTGACATCACAAATGTCACCAGCTCTTTGATTTGTCCAACCCAAATTGTCATACCCAGAAGACTCAGAGCATGTCAATAAATATATCATGAAGATATCATTTTCAGAGTAACGCAGCAAAAGCAGTGGAAACACTTTGTGATGTTATTCCTAATACTACTCTGTTCTCTTAGCCTGGCAACAGGAGAATATTGCCGTGTGCTGGAAAACCCAGCAAATCCTCTGCTGTCTAAAGATGGAGATGTGATAATTGGAGCTATCTTTTCAATACATAAGGAAACACAGATGCGGTCATTAACATACACTGAAAAACCTCAACCTTTAATCTGCAATAGGTTTGTCATAGTGGACACTTTAACATAATAGTGTTTTTGGGAAGTGTACAATTGTGTGCTTTGTAATAATTTGCATTTATTTGTTATATAACTTTACTTTTCATTTTGTAAAAAATAATTTGAAATTTCATATGATTTTCATGTATATTTGTAGCATTGACCCAGGTGAATTACGCCTTGCTCAGTCTGTGACTTTTACAATTGATGAAATCAACAGAAACAAAGGCTTGCTCCCAAATATCACAGTTGGTTACAGGATTTATGACAACTGTCTATCAGGTTTGTTAGCCATGAATGCAGCCTTGGCTTTTATGACTGGTCATGACACAACAGCAGATGGCTGCTCTGGACAAGCAGCAGTACAAGCCATCATAGGAGAATCAGAGTCTACTCCTACTGTAGCACTCGCACAAACTACAGGACCTTTTCAGATGCCAGTGGTAAGAAGCAAGTTATTTAATTATTGTTTAATAACAATTACTTTTATATACTTTAAATGTGCATATGAGATGATAGACATTTAATCAATTAAGTCATTATATATTTATTTTTAGTTATTTATTTAATTATCAATTCTTGTATCTGAGGCATTATATATTTATTGTCTATTTAGTAAATCTATTTGCTATTTATTCTTTGAATTAGAATTGAAACTCAATATTTGTTTTCTTTAGTATCCTCAGGTTATTCTACCTATCAAGATAATTTACACATGTATACAGTATAATTAGATGTATAGTACTTCATACATAAGCTTTTGATTTTGTCTCTTTGGAAACATTGGAAGTTGGAGAACATGTGTTGATGTAAGAGGCACAGAAACAAATGGGCCTTGTGTTTTTTCCCTGTCTTTCTTTCTTCAGGTAAGCCCTTCTGCCACATGTGAATGTCTGAGCAACAGAAAAATATACCCATATTTCTTCAGGACAATACCAAGTGACTACTACCAGGGTAGAGCTCTGGCATATTTGGTCAAGCACTTTGGCTGGACTTGGGTGGGTGCTTTGAACAGTGATAATGACTATGGGAACAATGGAATGGCTATTTTTCTGAAAACAGCCAAAGAGGAGGGAATATGTGTTGAGTATTCTGAGAAGTTTGACCGGTCAGTTCCTTCTAAAATGAAAAAAATTGCTGATATTATTAAGAAAGGCACAGCCAAAGTAATCATTGTATTTTTTGCCTACTTTGATATGACCATTCTAATAGAACATCTTATTCTAAATAATCTCACTGGCTACCAGATTATTGGGGTTGCATGGATTTCTGCTATCAGCCTACAAACACCAAGAAGTTTTACTGTACTTTCTGGATCTATTGGTTTTGATGTGGGAAAACTGAAAATTGCTGGGTTTGCTGAATATGCTCTTAATGAATTTTGGCAAAAAGATTTCCCTTGCTTGGATAAAGATGGAAAGGTTTCTCAGACTGAAAGCTACTGCAGCAAATATGAAGATATAATTTACTTTAAAAACATTAGTAAAGATATTACAGACCTGAGATATGCAAATAATGTCTACAATGCAATTTATGCTGTGGCACATTCTCTACACAGCCTGTTGAGATGCACAGAAAAGAGTTGTGAGAAAGAGAAAAAAATACAATCATGGCAGGTAACACAAAGAAGATAAGCAAAGCAGATCAAATCAACAGCTGAAATTATCCTGAATTTAATACTTGTTTTCTTTTTAATTTAAAGGTTGTTGAGTCTCTAAAAAATGTAAATTTTACCAGTAAAATTGGAGACCATATTTTACTCGACAGCACTGGGGCAAAGTCTGCAAAGTATGATGTGGTGAACTGGCAACGAGGATTCAATGGAGAAGTGGAATTTAAGGTTGTGGGCTATTATGATGCCTCTCTGCCAGCTGGACAGCAATTTGTACTTAATCATGAAGATATATTCTGGGCTGGTGAGAAAAGAGAGGTGAATAAATTATTTGCAATTTCAAAGTAACTGAAAAATATCATCGGGCACGGTGGCCTAGGGGTTAGCACGTTTGCCTCACATCTCCAGGGTTGGGGCTTTGATTCCCTTATTATAAAACCTTATTATTCCAAGGTAATAGCCAAAATATATTGTATTTTAGAAGCCGAGGTCGGTGTGCAGTGAGAGCTGTCCTCCAGGAACCAGGAAAGCTGCACAGAAAGGAAGGCCTGTCTGCTGCTATGACTGTATACCATGTGCAGAAGGAGAGATCAGTAACCAGACAGGTAATTTCAGCATAACTAAAATTCTAAGAGAATTTGTTAAATATACTTTCTGTATCCTTATATTATTATTCAGGATACAGTTCCTTATTGATGGTATTAATAAATAAAATCATAATAAAATATTTTTCCTTCCTAATGATAATAACCTTAATTATTTTGCAGATTCAAATAACTGTGAGCAGTGTCCAGAAGAATATTGGTCTAATGCTCTCAAAGATAAATGTGTTTTAAAGGTTGTAGAGTTTCTTTCATTTACAGAGGTCATGGGGATAATACTGGTGTTTTTTTCCTTGCTTGGAGCTACATTAACTGTGTTAGTAGCTATTTTATTTCTTATAGAAAAAGACACTCCCATTGTTAAAGCCAACAACTCTGAGCTTAGCTTCCTGCTGCTGTTCTCTCTGACTCTGTGTTTCCTCTGTTCACTTACTTTCATTGGACAGCCCTCTGATTGGTCCTGTATGCTGCGTCACACAGCGTTTGGGATCACCTTTGTCCTCTGTATCTCCTGTGTTCTGGGGAAAACAGTAGTGGTGTTAGTGGCTTTCAGGGCCACACTTCCAGGAAGTAATATCATGAAATGGTTTGGGCCTCGACAGCAGAGACTCAGTGTACTTGCCTTCACTCTCATGCAGGTTCTTATCTGTGTACTTTGGTTAACAGTTTCTCCTCCTTTCCCATACAAAAACATGAACTACTACAAGGAAAAGATCATATTAGAATGTAGTTTGGGCTCAGCTATAGGTTTCTGGGCTGTTTTGGGTTATATAGGTGTTCTTGCTTTCCTGTGCTTTGTTTTAGCTTTTCTAGCTCGGAAGCTGCCTGATAATTTTAATGAAGCTAAATTCATTACATTCAGCATACTGATATTCTGTGCAGTTTGGATTACTTTTATTCCAGCTTATGTGAGTTCACCTGGAAAATACACTGTAGCTGTGGAGATATTTGCTATTTTGGCCTCCAGTTTTGCTCTACTATTCTGTATATTTACACCTAAATGTTATATTATTCTGTTTAAACCTGAACTGAACACAAAGAAAAATATGATGGGGAAAATTGCATCTTAATCACTATGAGAAACAAACTGTCAAACATATGCATTGTCATTTTTGCTAAAGATCGTTGAACTTGGAGACATAATTAACTAATTAATATTTACAAAATGTCTAATATACTTAATTTAATTAAATCTAATATGTATATGCTTTTTACCTGATTAAACTAATCATGCAAAAATCTCAACTGTGTCTTATTACTCTATGTTCAGCAACATGCATGTTTGTAATCATAGATCTAATACAAGTGCTTGTCCCAGTGCACATTAGCATAAACCAACCCAACCAAGCAAACAACAAACAAGGAAATAAATACATGATGAGTAAAAAGGCATCTAAACCCTTTAAAAAAAAACCAAATTGGACAAACATATACATTCCCTGCTGAAAAATCCAGCATAAACCAGCATGAATTCCATGCTGGTCAAGGCTGGTTTTTACTGGTTCATGCTGGTATAGTGCTGGTATAATGCTGGTCAGTGCACGTATAGTGTTGGTATAGTGCTGGTATAGCTGGGTGGCCAGCACACCAGCATCCCAGGCTGGTCGGCCAGCACACTAGCAAGCAACACCTAATGCTGGACCAGCATAAAACCATCCCAAGCTGGTCCCAGCATGCAAAACATACCTTATGCTGGACCAGCAATGCTGTTTTTTTTTTGCTGAAGAATGTTGAACTTGGACACATAATGTCAAACATAATCAACTCATTAGTATTTAGAAAATATCTCATTTTCATCATTGAATTAAAAAATCTATATTCACCATATTCAATATAACCTATTCTATAGAATATATCTTATGTACTATTTTTTGTAATTATGTAACTCAATTATCTCATTGGCCCAAACAAGTTTGTGATATGTTAATGTCCATGAAAAAAGAGAAGTTTAAAAATTAATAAGAGTAGAGTGCTATCTTCTCATAGTAATCATCCCATTTTGTATTAGCATAACCCAATAATTCCTCCAACTAACCAATCAACCAGTGAACATGCAAATGAATTCATATATGATGACAGAAAAAAAATCTAACCACAATAGATGTGAATAGTCAGTGGGAATTGCATATCAGATCGGTTGAGGCCTGATTAACAACGATCGCCACAGGCACTGTTGACATACAGGGTGACGGCAGAAATTGGACTACTGTTGGTCGAGGAAGGAAAGGAGGATGAAGGTTTCATAGACAGAGAGAAAAGAGGAATGTTAGGACTATAGGTCCAAGAATTGAGACTATTAACAGGGAAATGACAATGACAGGCAAAGATAAAGATAGGCGGACATGATGGAGAGAAGCAAGGTAGATATACTGTGTGTGTAGGAGATGAGGTGAAAGGGAAGCAAAGTATGTAGTATTGGAGGGATACACAAACTGTCTTATTATGGTATTGATAGGAAGGGAAATGGGGTAGGAGTGATCCTGAAAGATGAGATTGCTAAGCAGATGGAAATGGCTGTAGTTAACACATTCCCAGAGAGAAAGGAACATAGAGTTACATATAAGAGTGGAGGTAGGAGTATGCAGTTAGACTACTTTATATGTAGGTGAGGCAATCTGAGAGAGTTTAGTGACTGCAAGATGGTGGTACGAGACAGTGTAGCCAGGCAGTGATGGTGATGGATGGTTATCATTTCCTTTAAAAATGCATCTACTATGGTCTCCCTCAGAACATTAGGGGAACACTAGACTGATAGTTAAGCCCACAAGGTCAAGCATTAGGAAACGATTCTCACACAATATACCCAATATACTTATTTAGACTGGTTCAGATATGGGAGCTGGAGCATGTGGAATTATGGGTGTGGTGGTTCTGTGAAGATTGTCCATACAGATAGAGGAAAGTGCAAAAAGCAAAGAAATCATAGAGATCACCTCTGGGTTTGACTGGGACCCCAGACAAAGGGGTCACATTAATTGAAAAATAAAAAGCCTGGTTAAGTGCCAGAGACAAAACATGCTCCTCATATAACTGCCACCTGCGTGCTGAATGGACAGCACCATTTTGTGTTAAAAATAACAAAGAAGCACAAAGTTCAAGGTGGGGTAGTAGAAACACACACAACTGGTAGCCAATTAGTGTGGCTGTAATACCTACCCTCTAGTAGAACTAGGAAAACTACACTACGTGTTATGTGACCACTGTGCCATCCACGGCACACCACCACTAGGAGACGAGGCTGCATTAACTTCATTGTAACATTTAAGCATTAAATCCTCTAAATACACAGTTATATTATATATTGTTTGAAAGCTTAGACTCTCAGGATTCAATTAAGCCCACACACAAAGCATAATATGATTTATTGCAGTCATAATAATTCAATCCAATTTTATAGTCACCTGAACTAGGCGGCGCTAGTCCAATTGTTTACTTACCTTTAAATGCTTCCCTTTCTTCACTGGGGTAATATTTTCCAAAACAAATGCTTGTAAAAAAATCCTCAAGAGTCCAAGGAACTGGAATATGTAAGCCTTTTAATCCAAAACGCTTTGCTCGCCTCACAAATATTATGTTTTTGACCGAAAACTGTAAACAGCAGTTCATTCCGTTCATTTTTCGGCTCTCACTTCTCCTAGGCTTATAAAACTACACTGTGGCATCAGATCTGTAGTCCAGGGTCTAATGAATCAAACAAGCCCTCACATGAGCCAATCGGCGCCTGTAGTGCAGAGATAGATGGCTGAGAAGCCAATGATGTCTCTCGATCCTAGGTGGGACACCCTCCCTTTGACTGACAATTGCTCCCTCCAGTAGCGATTTCATGATCCGGGACATTTACAGCTCTTTAGATAATAAGGAGATGATTCCAACGGTATGCAACATGACACATCTGTGAAGGGCGGGCTGTGCAGTACAGGCTGCAAAAAAGTTTTATTGCGCAATTCTCAAACATTTCACACTATCACGCCTCAGGGTGTCAGGTTACAGGCCTTTTTTTTTTACAGCAGGCTTCTAGGCAGAGAGGTTCTCTTTGTTTTAGGCCTTTTAAACTGAGCATGCAGTCTGTTAATACAGTAGACAGTAGACAGTAGTTATACAGTTATACAGTAGACAAGTAAACAAGAAAAACATGAACGGACGGATATGTCCGTAGAAAAATATTCATATAAAATCCATTTTTGAGTCTTTTGACTTGAATTACTTTTTGAGTCTTTTGACTTGAAGAACCTGAGGGTCATAGCCAACACATGTGGCTATGACCCTCAGTTGTTGTTTACCTCCCATCATTAAATACAGCAATGTATTTAATCAGTTTATCAGTAAACAACTCGGACAGAAATCAAAACCCTCCACTCTAGCCACTGTAACTTTGTGTCAGTAGGCCTAGAATCACCCTAGGGCTAACCCTAACCCTAACCCTAACCCTACTTGTATCTGAAACTAGAGAATCTCTTCTTTCCAATGAGACCAGGCTCACCTCTGTGTGTCAAAGTATGTGGGAGCTATACCACTTTTTAGGTGGGTAGGTCATGTAGGCGAAAATCATGAAAATAGGGGGCGATCACATAACAGGTTTTAAATATGTAACCCGGCTCCCTGAGAAGGGAATGAGATGCTGCATCATGGCTGACACTATGGGAACGCTCCTTGTGGAAGTGGTGTCTGAAGCTCTGTATAAAAGGTTCAGGTTATATAACCTGATAAGGGTGTGCGAAAGGACCAACCCGGCACAGTACAAATCTGCTAGCCAGAGTACTGGACAAGGTGACACACCTAGTGGAACAAGCTATAATTGCTAGAAATCCATACAGTGTGCCACAAAGGCCAATGAGATAGCTACCACTATCCTGTGTCGTGGAAGTTCTGAGGTTCGAGAGATTTTAAAGTATAAAGTATCACACTGGTAGACATGGGCAAGAGTAAAAAAGGTTTCACAATTTATTGTGTTCAGCTGCGCAGCAGGACCAAACTGCATATAGCATGGGAGATGAAGTGCCACGATCATTGATTAAATCAAGATTTTATAGATATGTAAAAGCAAAACATCATCAATCATTGGCTCAAAATGACCGCATCCTCATCTCCTAAACAAGCTAATCTGGACCGGCCAAGGTCTGCTAGAAGGCCTACTAGAAGATTTACTGGAAGTTGTTTATGCCTAAGTCCCAAACAACTCGTTTCCAGTCCCCACTGCCCTTGTCATAATCTAAGAAAACAACTGCTGACAATGTCAGTTTCTAGCAACAACTGCTGACAATGTCAGTTTCTAGCCACTACAGATACAAGGTAAAAGCATAGAAGGACAAAGCCTTATAAACATCTTTAGATTAGAATTTTCCACTACACCTGCATAAGGTGCTGCTTGGAGACTGGATTGCTTTTGTTGCAGCCACTGAAGCAGTTGAAAGGGAGAGGATTTACCCCACATGCTCAAGTAATAAGTATAAAATCTGAGAACCAGAACTCTGCACAGATGGCAAAGATGTGCACTTTGTTGTAAAAAAATCTTAGTAGAAATAATTAAAATATTATTCCTTACAATACTATAACCAAAGTAAAGTATTAGGCCTTACAAAATATTACAATTGCTGTCATAAGACATATGTAGGTGATGTTGTAGGCCAAAGATGTTTATTGCAACCAGATTCGGGGCTGTCAGGCCTAGTCAGTCTGAGCACATTTGTAATAACAACTTGTTATGTAGAAGGGAAAAGACCATTGTTCCCAGACCTTATCTCATAAATTGTTATGGAAAATGAAGAATACCATGGTTCTCAGACCTTGGTCCATAGCAATAACATGTTATGTAGAATGAAAAAAACAGTGGTCCACAGACCATAGGCCCTGAAAAATAAGGGGAGGAAAATCCATAAATGGGCATGTGGTGCTCATAAACTTGTTGTGCAGACTGAAGAAGGCCCAGGTGTTTAGTCTGAGGTCATGAAAAATAAGGGGAGGAAAATCCATAAATGGGTATATGGGTGAAAGGTAATGGGAAATAAGGGGAAATTGGGTCAGTGTATTTAGAAAACATAGGAGGTAATGCTGGTAAATAAGGTGATATGGCACCTGGGCTCCTAGGAGCGCCAGGGTATATATTGAGAAGATATCTGAGGTTTTTTTTTGGTTCTTCGTGGGCGAAGGTGTGTGTGCGCGTGGGTGCGTGGGGGCGCGCGCGGGCCCGTGTCCGCGGGTCAAGGTGGGTGTTTTTAGTTTTGCAAGGACGTCGCGAGGGTTCTTGTTTTTCTTGATTGATTTTGCATGACATGCTCTTTTTGGGGGTTTTCATTTGTTACTTTTAATTTGGCAATTTGTTACTTTTAATTAGGCAACTTTGTTACTTTTAATTTGCCACATTTGTCACTTTTAATTTGGCAATTTCTCTTATAATTTGTTGGCTGATTGACCACAATAAAGAAGTTATTCTCATCCAGGTCTGAGGAGTTTTCTCAGTATTTTTGTAGTAATTATAGAGTTAACAGCTAAGTTTAACTAAAACAGTTTTTAGTAACCAAAAAGTCTAAGTGTGGAGATCACCCTGCGATGTGTCGACTTGGAGACCGGGTCTGAGTTCCGACAACTTTTTCACACAGACAAAAGTTTGGATTTTGTTTTGCCTTAATAATAAAAACCTTCATTTAAAAACTGCATGTTGTGTTTACTTGTGTTATCTTTGACTAATATTTAAATTAGTTTGATGATCTGAACCATTAAAGGTGGGGTGCACGATGTTTGAAAAATGCTTCAGAAAACTGAGTCAGGCCGAAAAACAAAATAAACGGGTAACGGAAAGGGGTGTGTCTTGTCAATATGCGGCAGAGAGAATGTTCAATGCACATGACTGACATCAGCTGAAAGCGATTGAAGCATTGACATGTCGGAAACTTGCCGTTACCTCTGCCTTGGGTTCTAGGTGTTGAACGTTGTCTTCCGCTTGAAACAGAGCTAAACCATTCACGGTACAACACACAGTACTACAAAAACACATTTGTATTACCATAGTATTACTAATTGAGTTCATTTATTGATAAAAATATCCCCTCGGCCAGCTGCCCCTCAGGAAATACCGATACAATCTTTGCCAAAGAAGCCAAGGAGCAATATCTATTCCCCTACTGGTGAGTGAACACATGCAAGAAATACAGCAATGCAAATAGATTTCTACACACAATTTTACAGCACATGCAAGCCCAGCATGTACAAGCCAACTTTGGAGGCTGTAAATACATTTTTGGATTATGATGAATTATTTTAACCAGACATAATTAAGACGTGTGTAGTATTCTGTCCCTCAATAACATCACCAAGCTCAGCACCTCTCTGATTTGTCAAAAATAAATTGCAATACCAAGAACTTCCACTGCATGTGAATAAATATATGAGGAACATAGAGGTTGAGGATTGATCCAGCAAAAGCAGTTGATAAACTTTGTGATGTTATTCCTTGCACTACTATTTTGTTGTTACCAGGCAAAGGGAGAATACTGCCATATTCTGGAACACCCAGAAACTCCTCTGCTTTCTAAAGATGGAGATGTGATAATTGGAGCTATCTTTTCAATACATCATGATACACAGATGCAGTCCCTGACATATACCGAAACACCTCAACGTTTAATCTGCATTAGGTTTGTTTTAATAGAAAGTGTGGCACTGTATTCATAATCTTTCATTTAAAATAAGTAAATTGACATGATATTTATGTATATTTGTAGAAGTGACCTCAGTGAATTACGCTTTGCTCAGACAGTAACTTTTGCAATTGAAGAAATCAACAGAAGCAACAGCTTGCTCCCAAATATCTCAATTGGTTACAAGATTTATGACAATTGTCTCTCAAGCTTGTTATCTATGAAAGCAGCCATGGCTTTTATGACTGGTCATGATAAAACAGCAGATGATGGCTGCTCTGGACAAGCAGTAGTACAAGCCATCATAGGAGAGTCAGAGTCTACTTCTACTATAGCACTCTCAAAAACTACAGGACCTTTTCATATCCCAATTGTAAGTAGTTATGCTTTTAATTATCATTAATTTACCGATTTAAATACTAGTTACAAAACAAACTTGAAATATACATAAAATTACTTTTATTAATTTATAGAAATGTCTTCAATATACATCTATTTAATCTATTTACTAATCATCATTTTGCCTTAAGAGAAGCTCAATTTCACCTTGTTACACAATTAAAATGAGGATGTAAATGATAGGAATTCTATTTAAGAGCCCTGAAGATGTGTGTGATTAACCTAGATATATATTGGTTTTTTTGAATGATATATTATGATATGGATGTGTTATTGGATGGCACAGTGGTGCACTGGTACCATTGGCACATCAAAGTAGCTTGGGCTACTCTGTACAGGATTTAGCATGTTCTTTCCATGTTTGAACCCTTTGAATTATGCAGCAAAAAGTTTTGTTTTACCTGTCACTCTGTTCTCAGATAAGTCATGCTGCCACATGTGAATGTCTGAGCAACAGAAAAGAGTATCCATCTTTCTTCAGAACCATAGCGAGTGACTACTACCAGAGTAGAGCTCTGGCATATTTGGTCAAGCACTTTGGCTGGTCTTGGGTGGGAGTAGTACACAGTGATAATGATTATGGAAACAGTGGAATGGCCATTTTTCTGCAAGCAGCCAAAGAGGAGGGAATATGTGTTGAGTACTCTGAGAAGTTTGACCGCTCAAATACTGAGAAAATCAAGAAAGTGTTCAATATTATTAAGCAAGGAACAGCCAAAGTAATTATAATTTTTCTTGCATATTTTGATATGAACATTCTAATAGATCACCTAATTTTAAACAATGCCACTGGCTACCAGATGATTGGTGTCGAGGCATGGATTTCTGCTGTTGACCTAGCAACTCCAGCAAGTTTCAGCATATTGGCCGGATCTATTGGATTTGATGTAGGAAAATTTAAAATTGCTGGGTTTGCTGATTATGCTGTTAATGGATTTTGGCAAAATGATTTCCCTTGCTTACATACAGAAGGAACAGTTTCTCAGACTAAAATCGACTGCAGCAAATATGAAGATGTGATTCACTTTAAAAACTATAGTGAAGACATATCAGAACTGAGATATGTAAATAACATCTACAATGCAGTTTATGCTGTGGCACATTCTCTACACAGCCTGTTGAGATGCAGAGAAGGTTCAGGTTGTGAGAAAGGCAAAACAATACAACCATGGCAGGTAACACAAAGAAGAGAAGCAAAAGAGGCAATATGATTGATAATGTAATGAAATTAATACTTGTTTCTTTTACATTTACAGGTTGTTGAGTCTCTAAAAAAGGTTAACTTCAACACTAAAATAGGAGACCATATTTTGTTCGACAGCACTGGGGCAACAGCTGCAAAGTATGATGTGGTGAACTGGCAACGAGGATTCAATGGAGAAGTGGAATTTAAGGTTGTGGGCTATTATGATGCCTCTCTGGCAGCTGGACAACAATTTGTTCTAAATGCTGAAGATATTATCTGGGCTGGAGAGAAAAGAGAGGTACACAAGTGTTTTACGTAAATATTACAGATCTTTAAAGCTGCATATAATGCAACATTAGTAAAAAAAAAAAAAATTATGGTAATTAAGTTTGTAGCTGTAAAATTTTGTTTATACTAGAAGCCGAGGTCTGTGTGCAGTGAGAGCTGTCCCCCAGGAACCAGGAAAGCTGCACAGAAAGGAAGGCCTGTCTGCTGCTATGACTGTATACCATGTGCAGAAGGCGAGATCAGTAACCAGACAGGTAATTTCAGCATGATCAAGTTTCAAAGAATATTTGTTAATTGTACATTCTGTGTCCTCCTTTTATTATTTAGGATACAGTTCCTCATTAATGGTATTTTTCCTTCCTAATAATAATAATAAGAATAACCATGATTATTTTGCAGATTCATATAACTGTGAGCAGTGTCCAGGAGAATATTGGTCTAATGCTGAGAGAGATAAATGTGTGTTAAAGGTTATTGAGTTTCTTTTATTTACAGAGGCTATGGGGATAATACTGGTATTTTTTTCCTTGCTTGGAGCTACATTAACTGTGTTAGTAGCTATTTTATTTCTAATAGAAAAGGATTCTCCCATTGTTAAAGCCAACAACTCTGAGCTGAGCTTCCTGTTGCTCTTCTCTCTGACTCTGTGTTTCCTCTGTTCACTTACTTTCATTGGTCGGCCCTCTCAGTGGTCCTGTATGCTGCGTCACACAGCATTCGGGATCACCTTTGTCCTCTGTATCTCCTGTGTTCTGGGGAAAACTGTAGTGGTGTTAATGGCCTTCAGGGCTACACTTCCAGGCAGTAATGTCATGAAATGGTTTGGGCCTCTACAGCAGAGACTCAGTGTACTCGCATTCACTCTCATACAGGTTCTTATCTGTGTACTTTGGTTAACAGTTTCTCCTCCTCTTCCCTACAAAAACATGAACTACTACAAGGAAAAGATTATATTAGAATGTAGCTTGGGCTCAGCTATAGGATTCTGGGCTGTATTGGGGTATATAGGAGTTCTAGCTTTCCTGTGCTTTGTTTTAGCTTTTCTAGCTAGGAAGCTGCCTGATAATTTTAATGAAGCTAAATTCATTACATTCAGCATACTGATATTCTGTGCAGTTTGGATTACTTTTATTCCAGCTTATGTGAGTTCACCTGGAAAATTCACTGTAGCTGTGGAGATATTTGCTATTTTGGCCTCCAGTTTTGCTCTGCTATTCTGTATATTTACACCTAAATGTTATATTATTTTGTTTAAACCTGAACTGAACACAAAGAAAAATATGATGGGGAAAATTGCATCTAAGTCACATTAAGAAACAAACTGTCAAACATATGCATTGTCATTTTTGCTAAAGAATGTTGAACTTGGAGACATAATTAACTAAATAATATTTACAAAATGTCTAATGTACTTAATTTAATTAAATTTATGCTTGGTACCTGATTAAACTAATCATGCAAAAATCTCAACTGTGTCTTATTTCTGTTCATAGAAATGTACTCTATGTTCAGCAACATGCATGTTTTTAATCATAAATCTAATACAAGTGCTTGTCCCAGTCTACATTAGCATAAACCAATCCAAACAAGCAAACAACAAACAAGGAAATAAATACATGATGAGTAAAAAGGCATCTAAACCCCTTTAAAAAACAAATTGGTCAAACATAGACATTGCCAATTTTGCTGAAAAATGTTGACCTTGGACACATACTGTCAAACATAATCAACTCATTAGTATTTACAAAATATCTGATTTTCGTCAGTGAATTAAATCTAATGTGTAATAATGAATAATGAGTAGAAATATGCCTGGGACCTGATTAAACTAAACATAAAAAAAATCTGAATTGTGTCTATTTTATTTTGAAAGAAAAATATATTCTATATTCGGCATATTCTATTGAATATACCTTATTCTATAGAATGTATCTTATATGTTATGTTTCTAATCATAAATGTAATTCAATTATCTCATTGGCACAAACAAGTTTGTGATGTGTTAATGTCCATGAAAAAAAGAGAAGTTTAAAAATTAATAAGAGAATTGTGCTATCTTCTCATAGTAATCATCCCATTTTATATTAGCATAACCCAATAAGTCCTCCAACTAACCAATCAACCAATGAACAATCAGAAAAATACATGTATGTCGACAGAAGAAAAATCTAACCACAATAGATGAGAATAGTCAGTGGGAATTGCATACCAGATCGGGTGAGGCCAGATTAACAATGATCGCCACGGCACAGTTGACATACAGGGTGCCGGCAGAAATTGGACTATTGTTGGTTGAGGAAGGAGAGGAGGATGAAGGTTTCATAGACAGAGAGAAAAGATGAAAGGTAGGAGTATAGGTCCAAGAATTTAGACTCTTATCCTACCTGTTTTCTTCAGGACAATTTAACCTCTGCTGGAAAGTTTAATGTGTCATAATGGTTTTTTCTCCCACATATTTGCCTGAAATTTACCAGGATTGTTCCAAATTATGAACTTTGCAAGTAAAATTAATTTTGTTTATTTTCATTGAACTCTGTGTTTGTACCAATAAACACTTTGCATCTTTTGTCCTTCCAGGTCAATTTGACCTCACCACATTTAGTTGGGCAATAGGTCACTCTTTTTCCCTTTTCAGTGCAATGAACATACATACAGACACAAAAATGCACACTATCACACGCAGCCACACACCACACACACACACACACACACACACACACACACACATACACACAAACACATACACAAATTGAGCATTGCATTTCATTAGACCTCCAGAAGAATAAAAAGCTACATATTTGTAAATATTTCACACTTTTGATATGCCTTTGCCTAGCAGAGGGCAAAATATGACCTACCGAAATGATGCTACACATGCACACACACACACACACACACACACACACACACACACACACACACACACACACACACACACACACACACACACACACACACAAGCATTGGGCATTGCAATTCATTAGGCCTCCAGACAAAACAAAAGCTGCTCATTTGTAAATATTTCACACTTGTTATACGCATTGTTCCAGCTGGTAGCAAAATCTGATCTACCAACAAGCTTCTTTCTCTCTCTCACACACACACACACACACACACACACACACACACACACACACACACACACACACACACACACAGTCAAAGCATTGGGCATTGCAATTCATTAGGCCTCCAGACAAAACAAAAGCTACTCATTTGTAAATATTTCACACTTGTTATACGCATTTGTCCAGCTGGTAGCAAAATCTGATCTACCAACAAGCTTCTCTCTCTCTCTCTCACACACACACACACACACACACACACACACACACACACACACACACACACACACACACACACACACACAGTCAAAGCATTGGGCATTGGTTTTCATTGGGCCTTCAGACAAAAAAAAAACTATGAGATATGCATTTACCCAGTAAGGGACAAGATAACAATAAACAATAACAAAAAAACCCCAATTTATAGCATCCTTGGGGCATTACACATTTCACACTGAGAGAGAAAAATTAAGAGGACCTACACTGCGTTACAGGCACTTGACCTCATTTTTGACCCTGTGGAGTAGAGAGATGAGGCAGAACCAGCAGAAGAGGAGGAGGAAGTGTGAGAGGAAGAAAATGTTACTGAAACAGATGAAGATTTTATTCCATCTGAAGAGGAGGAGTCAAGTGAAAAAGAGGAGCTTCCTGACACTGAGGATATTTTACAATCAAAAGATGGGAATATTCTTTGGTCCTCTATTCCTCTGAGTGACAGACGCCATATGTTGGGGGCAGAGCGGGAGAGGAGTCCCCAAAGACAAACGAGGTATGCTGTCACTCGTGCTGATACAATAAAGTCTACATTAGAATTGTTTTTATAGGAGGAGATTCAAAATATATATCAGGGATCAGCACGGATCTGTCACGTGTCACGTGATTGCCCCGCCTTCGTCTACTCCTCCGGGTCATCACACCTGTTCCCCATTGTGTTGATGTTCTGTTTGTGTATATATGTGAGCCGTGTTGCCGATGGCAGCACGGCTTCATTAATAATAACGTAGGTACGTGTTATAATTAGTCTCGTCAGTTCCCCGTGTATTGTGGATATGTTTGACTGACTTATGTATTAAACCCCTTTCATTTGAAGCTATCCTGCGAACGGGTCTGTCTCCACTTCTTCCGTATCCGGGGTCTGACAGAATGAAGCCGCCCAAAGACCTTGCAGACCCAGCAGCATAGCATCCAGCTCGGATCGGCCTTTTTTTTCCCTTTCCTCCCTGGACTGTTCCGTCAGTCCTTCTGGCCCTTTTTTCCGGTGAGATCGCTCCGCATTTTTTCCGGTGAGGGACACCGCTCCGTTTCTGGGTCAACCGAGGAGGACGTCGCCTCACTACATTTGCGGAGGATGTCACCATCCTAGTGGGGTCCCTTTTTTATTTTTTGTGGTGCCCTGCGGCATCACCCCGCATTTGCGGTGAAGGACACCGCTCCGTTCCTGGTTTCTCTGAGGAAGTCGCTTCGCTACTAACGCGGGGGTGCTGCAGGCCCGAGGCGGGGGCTCTGATTGTCTTCCTTATGTATTAAACCCCTTTCTTTTGAAGCTATCCTGCGATCGGGTCTGTCTCCACTCCTTCCGTATCCGGGGTCTGACAATATAGTTTTAACTCCTTTTGTGTGCGGTGTGCCGTCCTCAGCACAACACGGAAAATGACCACTAGGGGGTGAGTCTGCATCAACTTCGTTGTAGCTTTTAAGCATTAAATCCTCTAAATACACGGTTAAACTTATTTTTGTATCAAAGCTTAGACTCTCAAGATTTTATTAAGCCCACACACAAAGCATAATATGATTTATAGCCGTCATACTATTTGAATCAAAATTGGTATTGAACTGAACTAGGCGGCGCTAGACCAGTTGTTCCCTTACATTTAGACGCTTCACTTTCTTCACTGGGGTAATATTTTCCAAAACAAATGCTTGTCTAAAATCCCCAAGAGTCCAAGGAACTGGAATCTGTAAGCCTTTTAATCCAAAACGCTTTGCTCGCCTCGCAAATATTCTGTTTCTGACCGAAAACTGGTAACAGCAGTTCACTTCCGTCCTTTGTTTCGGCTCTCACTTCTCCCATGAGGCTTCTAAAACTACACTGTTGCATGGGATTTGTAGTCCAGGGCCTAACAAATCAAACAAGCCCTCACTTGAGCCAATCGGTGCCTGTAGTGCAGAGACAGATGGCTGAGAATGCAATGATGTCTCTCCATCCTAGGTGGGACACCCTCTCTTTGACTGACAATTGCTCCCTCCAATAGCGATTTCATGATCTGGGACCTTTACAGCTCTTTAGCCAATAAGGAGAAGATTCCAACGGTATGCAACATGACACGTCTCTGAGGCCTGAGTTGCGCAGAAAAGTTGTGCAATGGGTTTATTGCGCAATTCTCGACTTTTTCACACTCTCACACCTCAGGGTGTCAGGTTACAGGCCTTTTTTCACAGCAGACTTCTAGGCAGAGAGGTTCTCTTTGTTTTAGGCCTTTTAAACTGAGCATGCAGTCTCTTAATTCAAAGTTATACAGTAAAAAAGTAAACAAGAAAAACATGTCCGTAGAAAAATATTTGTATAGAATCCATTTTTGAGTATACAGTATGCCAAGTAAATCTGACAAGAATGGTATCAAAATCTGGGTAACTTGCAATGCCCAGTCTAGCTATGCCTGGAATATGCAGGTGTACACTGGGAAACCTGTGGATGGCCGGCCAGAAAGAAATCAGGCATGCGTGTGGTTATTGAGGTGACAGAGGGTCTTCGGGGACACACTGTCACTTGTGACAATTTTTTCACATCCTACTGTATGTCCTTGGCCAGGAGCTACTAAGGAGGAAGATGGCGATGGTTGGGACAGTAAGGAGGAATAAACGAGAGCTATCCCCTGTACTTCTGGCAACAAGAGACAGGCAAACATTTTCCTCCAAGCTTGTGTTTACTGACATGCATGCTCTGGTCTCCTACTGTCCCATGAGCACACTTCACAGAAACACTGAGGTTAGAGACCCAGAGGACAAAAAGCCACAGATCATCCTGGACTACAACAAAAACATGGGTGGAGTCGACAACCTTGACAAGGTATTGCAGCTTTTCATGTAATATTTATTCATTCAGTTCAATGCATTTCATTCTTGTGTAAGAAAATATTAATTAATTTGGACTGTTTTGTGGTTTGTTAAAGCCCGTTGGCCCCTCTGCAGGTCAACGTTGGTCAACCTCTGCAGCTGCCTCTCCACCCAGTTGCACCTCCTCAACCATCACCCAAAAGGAGGAAGTGCAACTTTTGCACCTGCATAAGATGCTGCTTGGAGACCAGATTGCTTTTGTTGCCGCCACCAAAGCAGATGAAAGGGAAAGGATTTACCCCACATGCTCAAGTAATGAGTGTAAAATCTGAGAACCAGATTTGATTTTGTTTTGCATTAATAATAAACCTTCATTTAAAAACTTCATGCTGTGTTTACTTGTGTTATCTTTGACTAATATTGAACTCATTGAGTTCATTTATTGATAAAAATATCCCCTCGGCCAGCTGCCCCAGCAGGAAATACAGATTCAATCTTTGCCAAGGAAGCCAAGGAGCAATATCTATTCTCCTACTGGTGAGTGAACACATGCAAGAAATACAACAATGCAAATAGATTTTTACACACAATTTTACAGCACATGCAAGCCCAGCATGTACAAGGCAACATTGGTGGCTGTAAATACTTTTTTGGATTATGATGCATCATTTTAAACAGACATGATTAAGACGTGTGTAACATTCTGTCCCTCAATGACGTCACCAAGCTCAGCACCGCTCTGATTTGTCCATAATAAATGGCAATACCAAGAACTTCCACTGCATTTGAATAAATATATGAGGAACATAGAGGGTGAGGACTGATCCAGGAAAAACAGTTAATAAACTTCGTTATGTTATTCCATGCACTACTATTTTGTTTTTACCAGGCAAAGGGAGAATATTGCCATATTCTGGAACACCCAGAAACTCCTCTGCTTTCTAAAGATGGAGATGTGATAATTGGAGCTATCTTTTCAATACATCGTGATACACAGATGCAGTCTCTGACATATACTGAAACACCTCAACGTTTAATCTGCATTAGGTTTGTTTTAGTGAAAAGTGTGGCACTGTAGTCATAATCTTTCACTTAAAATAGGTAATTTGACATATGATACTTATGTATATTTGTAGAAGTGACCTCAGTGAATTACGCCTTGCTCAGACAGTAACTTTTGCAATTGAAGAAATCAACAGAAGCAACAGCTTGCTCCCAAATATCTCAATTGGTTACAAGATTTATGACAACTGTCTCTCAAGCTTGTTATCTATGAAAGCAGCCATGGCTTTTATGACTGGTCATGATACAACGGCAGATGATGGCTGTTCTGGACAAGCAGCAGTACAAGCCATCATAGGAGAGTCAGAGTCTACTTCTACTATAGCACTCACAAAAACTACAGGACCTTTTCAAATCCCAGTTGTAAGTAGCAATGCTTTTAATCAATCATTAATTTACCAATTTAATTATTAGTTACAAAACAAACTTGAAATATACATGAACTGATTTTTATTCATTTATAGAAATGTCTACATCTTCAATATACTATTATTATACTATATCTATTTTTATCTATTTACTAATCATCATTTTGCCTTAAGAGAAGCTCAATTTCACCTTGTTGCACAATTAAAATGAGGATGCAAATGATAGGAATGTCTTGTTTTACCTGACATTCGGTTCTCAGATAAGCCATGCTGCCACATGTGAATGTCTGAGCAGCAGAAAAGAGTATCCATCTTTCTTCAGAACCATAGCGAGTGACTACTACCAGAGTAGAGCTCTGGCATATTTGGTCAAGCACTTTGGCTGGTCTTGGGTTGGTGCAGTACACAGTGATAATGATTATGGAAACAGTGGAATGGCCATTTTTCTGAAAGCAGCCAAAGAGGAGGGAATATGTGTTGAGTACTCTGAGAAGTTTGACCGCTCAAATCCTGAGAAAATCAAGAAAGTGTCCAATGTTATTAAGCAAGGAACAGCCAAAGTAATTATAATTTTTCTTGCATATTTTGATATGAACATTCTAATAGATCACCTAATTTTAAACAATGCCACTGGCTACCAGATGATTGGTGTCGAGGCATGGATTTCTGCTGTTGACCTAGCAACGCCAGCAAGTTTCAACATATTGGCCGGATCTATTGGATTTGATGTAGGAAAATTTAAAATTGCTGGGTTTGCTGATTATGCTGTTAATGGATTTTGGCAAAATGATTTCCCTTGCTTACATACAGATGGAACAATTTCTCAGACTAAAATCGACTGCAGCAAATATGAAGATGTGATTCAATTTAAAAACTATAGTAAAGACATATCAGAACTGAGATATGCAAATAACATCTACAATGCAGTTTATGCTGTGGCACATTCTCTACACAGCCTGTTGAGATGCAGAGAAGGTTCAGGTTGTGAAAAAGACAAAACAATACAACAATGGCAGGTAACACAAAGAAGAGAAGCAAAAGAGGCAATATCCATGATTGATAATGTAATGAAATTAATACTTTCTTTTACATTTACAGGTTGTTGAGTCTCTAAAAAAGGTTAACTTCAACACTAAAATCGGAGACCATATTTTGTTTGACAGCACTGGGGCAACAGCTGCAAAGTATGATGTGGTGAACTGGCAACGAGGATTCAATGGAGAAGTGGAATTTAAGGTTGTGGGCTATTATGATGCCTCACTGCCAGCTGGACAACAATTTGTTCTAAATGCTGAAGATATTATCTGGGCTGGAGAGAGAAGAGAGGTAGATAAATTGTTCCTATATTTTTAATGAATATAATCTAATCTATATTTTTGGTAAATATACATGAGACAATCTGCACCAATATAGTGTTTTAAGTAAATATTACAGATCTTTAAAGCTGCATATAATGCAACATTAGTAAACAAACAATTATGATAATTAAGTTTGTAGCTGTAATGTTTTATTTATACTAGAAGCCGAGGTCTGTGTGCAGTGAGAGCTGTCCCCCAGGAACCAGGAAAGCTGCACAGAAAGGAAGGCCTGTCTGCTGCTATGACTGTATACCATGTGCAGAAGGAGAGATCAGTAACCAGACAGGTAATTTCAGCATGATCCAGGTTCAAAGAATATTTGTTAATTGTACATTCTGTGTCCTCCTTTTATTATTTAGGATACAGTTCTTCATTAATGGTATTAACAAATAAAACCATGAGCAAAATTTCATTTTCCTTCCTAATAATAATAAGAATAACCATGATTATTTTGCAGATTCATATAACTGTGAGCAGTGTCCAGGAGAATATTGGTCTAATGCTGAGAGAGATAAATGTGTGTTAAAGGTTATTGAGTTTCTTTTATTTACAGAGGCAATGGGGATAATACTAGTATTTTTTTCCTTGCTTGGAGTGACATTAACTGTGTTAGTAGCTATTTTATTTCTAATAGAAAAGGATACTCCCATTGTTAAAGCCAACAACTCTGAGCTGAGCTTCCTGCTGCTGTTCTCTCTGACTCTGTGTTTCCTCTGTTCACTTACTTTCATCGGAAGGCCCTCTCAGTGGTCCTGTATGCTGCGTCACACAGCATTTGGGATCACCTTTGTCCTCTGTATCTCCTGTGTTCTGGGGAAAACAGTAGTGGTGCTAGTGGCCTTCAGGGCTACACTTCCAGGAAGTAATATCATGAAATGGTTTGGGCCTCTGCAGCAGAGACTCAGTGTACTCGCATTCACTCTCATACAGGTTCTTATCTGTGCACTTTGGTTAACAGTTTCTCCTCCTCTTCCCTACAAAAACATGAACTACTACAAGGAAAAGATTATATTAGAATGTAGCTTGGGCTCAGCTATAGGATTCTGGGCTGTATTGGGGTATATAGGAGTTCTAGCTTTCCTGTGCTTTGTTTTAGCTTTTCTTGCTAGGAAGCTGCCTGATAATTTTAATGAAGCTAAATTCATTACATTCAGCATACTGATATTCTGTGCAGTTTGGATTACTTTTATTCCAGCTTATGTGAGTTCACCTGGGAAATTCACTGTAGCTGTGGAGATATTTGCTATTCTGGCCTCCAGTTTTGCTCTACTATTCTGTATATTTACACCTAAATGTTATATTATTCTGTTTAAACCTGAACTGAACACAAAGAAAAATATGATGGGGAAAACTGCATCTAAATCCCTTTAAGAAGCAAACTGTCAAACATATGCATTGTCATTTTTGCTAAAGAATGTTAAACTTGGAGACATAATTAACTAAATGATATTTACAAAATGTCTACTATACTTAATTTGATTAAATCTAATATTTGCTTGGATATGCTTGGTACCTGATTAAACTAATCATGCAGAAATCTCAATTGTGTCTTATTTCTGTTCATAGAAATGTATACTATGTTCAGCAACATGCATGTTTATAATCATGGGTCTAATACAAGTGCTTGTCCCAGTGCACATTAGCAAAAACCAACAATCCATAAACCAATCCAACCAACCAAACAACAAACAAGGTAATAAATACAAGTATAATGACTGAAAATAAACTTCACAAACAAAAAATGCTTGTACTAAGTGATGAATGGTAAGTACTCATTTATTTTTAAAATACCTCTTTTGTAGACTCCATCAGTAACTAGTGGGCAGTGTTGACTGTTAGTTAAGATCACAAATTTTGAAACACAATTTTACAGTGTTAACATAAATAATTCAGAAAATACACACACATTTCTTTGTCCCAATAAGTACTATACAGGCCTGTGAAGCTCCTTCTCTTATGTCCTCATATATAATAATAATAATAATAATAATAATAATAATAATAATAATAATAATAATAATAATTAATAATAATAATAGTAAGAAGAAGAAGAAGAAGAGATTTATGTTATATAGTGCTATTTCTACACCTGTAGAAATGTATGTATCCTGGTTCCCTGGGAAGGGATTGAGATGCTGTGTCAGGGCCAGTTTAATGGCTTAGAAAGGACCCTTGATGAAGTGATTACATGCAAGCAACTACATATAAGGGAATCTACATCACATTTCCCCAGCTTCTATTTGTCTGAAGGAAGCGCGAGCGGACGGCCAGGGCATGGCCAGCGATGCAGCATCTTGTTTCCTTTTTAGTTACATACGTAATCTGGTGTTGTTCCCTTTTGGATCGTCAATACCCACACTGTCACGCCATCAATGACTGTGCCAGAGGTCTTGAAAGAGAATGAGTGGACTGGGAACAGAACAAAAATAGCCCTGCATGACATGGGACCCTGCCGTGAGGTCCAGGTTATAGAACCTGATAAAGGTGTGTGGAGTGGACCATCCCACCATAACACAAATATCTTCTAGGCTGACACCCATGGCTAAGGCACTGGATGAGGCGATACCCCGAGTGAAGTGAACACCCAGAGGCAAGGTATCACCACGTACCTCATAGGCCTGAATAATGGCATCTACTACCCATTGTGCAAGCTCTGTGCAAGAGGACAGGATTACTCCTGTTCTGGCTCCCAAAAGAAGAGGAGTTACAGCAGAAGTTCAAGCGGTGGACATCAGTCCTCATGGCCCTTACTAGGCAAAGCAAATGCAGTCTCTCCTGCTCCTCCCTCTTCATGGGGCGGACAAGAGTAGGCCTGTAGGATGATGGGACAACCCACCATCCCGGGCACCTTGGGGACCTTGGTGTGCAGGATAGCCTTAGACATTCTAGGGGCAAATTCTAGGTGGGTGTGGGGGATCAACAGGGCCTGCAAGTTTCCCACTCTTTTGAGGGAGACCAAGGCTAAGAACAGACCAAGGCTAAGCCATCTTCAAGGTCAGAAACATCTCAGAGGCTGACCCCATGGGCTCAAAGAAGGCTTCCGGCAGCCCGTCTAGGACAAAGACAAGTCCCAGAAAGGAAGGCATCTTCTGCAGGAATGTATCAGCCACCCATCTCAGAAAGCAAGAGACCAGAGGGTGCCTACCCATGAAGGCCCAGAGGACAGGTTTATGGTTATAGGAGATCCTTCCTGTCAGAGATCCTTCCTCCCATCTAGAAGGCAGACTAGGTCTATGAACCAAACTCGAGAGGGCCAACAAAGAAGCAACTAGAAGAAGGTTGACTCAGCCATTGTGCACGCTGGATAAGACTTGTGGGACAGAGCTACTGGGGGAAAAGCATACAGATGGAGCCTCGCCATGTCTATAACAGGGCATCCAGACCCAAAGGGCCACACCGGACAGTGAGTCTACTTTTTAGAGGTGACTTTTTGCTCCACCACCTGGGAGTTGAGACACCAGTCCCCAGGCCTCAGCACCTGCTTCGACATGAAGCCTACCGATGTACATGCCCTGAGAAGTAAATCACTCTCATTAAAAGAAACCTGGTCTCTGCAGGAAAGAACCTGCTGCGGCACGAATGCAAACTGCCCTGATAATTAATATAGGAAACCACTGCAGTGCTGCCTGTGTGCACTTGGCAGCCCTTGAGTTGTAGGAGAAAGTGTTTCAATGGTTGAAACATGGCCCTGATCTCCTGGCAATTCATTTGCCATAGGGGTCCTCACATAGACCTTGGGCAGGGCAGCTATCCAAGATTGCTCCTCAGCCCGAGAGCGAGGTATACATTGAAAGAGTCCTGAGATTGTGACATGCCCCTTGAGTGTGAACCAAGCCCAGGAGCTACAATATTTTAGACATAAGAAGGGTATGAAGCCTCTGTGCATAACCCTTATGCACCTGAGTGGATGTCTGCAAGTATGAAAGCCCACATCCCTGAGCCAGAGCTCAGAACAACAGTCAGCCGTAAGTTTCCACACTGCTTGGTTGTCTTAAAGTGGTGTTAACCTCGCACCAATATCCCTGTTGCCCTAAAACAGCGCACTGGTAGGTATTAACTCAGGATCTTTTCATGGAAGTGGAGTGGGCACAGACCCCACTGCTCCCCAAAGCACCAGAGGAGGTAAGACAGAAAGTTGGAGAAGCCTTCCTGAAATTGGACGCTCCTAGAAACCCCAGCCCTTGGGTATCAGGATTCCTTTTTAGCCCACCTAGCCCAGATGATGGACCATAATTCTCCTATTGCCTGGCAGGTCTGCCACAAAATACCAGCTATAAAAGCCAGAGACCCGATCTGGGAGGGGAACATGTTCTATGGCCCCTTTCCTCATAAGTAAGTAAAGTTCCTCTTGGAGAACAAGGTTTGGTCTGTGCCAATGACAGTGGGCAGCGCAACCTGAAAGGAGGAGGATGGGAGGCAAACTGGATTCTGTAGCCTTTTTCAACATTATCCAAAACCCACTGTGACACATCCGTCTTCACGATACTAGGTGGTCTTGAGAAGCAGCCTCTTGCTTTACTCACCTCACCTAGTGCCCTGAAACAGCAAGTGTGCAAAGGCTAATCCAGGAGGCCATGACACATAAGGAACAATTAGAAGCATGAGTGGTCATGGCTGAACCTTGAATCACATGAGGTGGTGGGCTAGACAGCAGTGGATACCCTTTCCTATAAGGCTGTGAAGAATATCCAGGCAGAATATAGATTATTCCACAGCCTCCACACCACAGAGGGGATGTCTGAAATAGGGGAAATGCCTGCGTGGAGGTGGAAGGCGGTATGAAGTTAGGTAGCATTTGTCAAGCTCAGAGCAGACAACGATAACCTTGCATAAGGCCCGTCTATGCAAATTTTTTTCTATTGGCTTGTGATCACCTCCAGGAGCTGATTGAGCACCAGGATTGTGTTGGCAATTCAACTGCTGCTTTCTTCTTATTGCCCACATCAAGCTCCTCAGAGTCCGATGAAGAAAGTCAGCAGAGAGGATGAGAATAAGGGCTCATCCATCTCTCTTTCTTTTTCCGTTTAACTCAACCTGCAACCTCCATGACTGAAGCCGACATGATGCCTCGACAGACAAAGAAATCCAACCTGGAATGCTGCCAGCAAGAGGGGTTGCTAATAATGCATGCCGCTCGTTCCATGATAAAGAAGGAAAGACCCTAGTCTTAGACAAGAAGACAGATAATAGGTACCAACATACACAGATTGCTTCCCGAAGACAAAAAAGTTGGAGTAATGTGAGTAATGCTGGCACGTAATCACTTCATCATGTGTCCTACCTGAGCCATTAAATTAGCATGTGTGTATAATTACCTTCAGACACAACTTCCTCAAAGAAGCATTCCTATAACGTCAGCCCTGATGCAGTGTCGAGTTCCCTCTACTCAAATCTGTACCTAAGTATCCAAAAAAGTAAATGTTTTCTCTATTTAGATTTTAAAATAAGTTCTACAGGTTTTTTTTTAATATCCCCACAAGATCAACATGGCAGATATTCTCTGACAGGATTACTCTGACAGGATTACTTCTTAAATGTTCCTATTAAAAATGTGTTTCTATTAAAATGTGTGGCAAGGCCTTAATTGAATAGAGACAGGTTTTGTTAACTAAATTACATCAGATATAATTAAGAGATGCAGCTGCCATAATGACATCACAAAGATTAGCACTTCTCTGATTTGTTCAAACTGATTGTCAATACCCAGAAGATCCAAATAATTTCTATAAATATCTGGAGTGTTTTTGTTAAGGACTGAGCCAGCAAATGCATTGTAGGAACTTTGTGATGTTATTTCTTGTACTACTCCTTTCTCTCCATAATGCAAAGGGAGAAAATTGTTATATTCTGGAAAATGCAGGAAATCCTCTGCTGTCCAAAGATGGAGATGTGATAATTGGAGCTATCTTTGCAATACACGATGGTACACAGATGCAATTGCTGACATATACTGAGAAACCTCAACCTTTAATCTGCATTAGGTTTGTTGTAATGGAATACTTTACTATGTGTAATTACCTCTATGTGTAAAAACCTGTATTGTGTTTGTGAATTATATTTCTTTCAGCTTTCTTTTAAAATTTGTAAATATTATTTGTGATTTCATATAATTTTATGTTTATTTGTAGACTTAACCTCAGTGAATTCCGCCTTGCTCAGACCTTGATTTTTGCCATTGAAGAAATCAACAGAAGCAACCACTTGCTCCCAAATATCACAATTGGATACAGAATTTATGACAATTGTCTCTCAAGATTGCTATCTATGAAAGCAGCCATGGCTTTGATGAATGGTCAGGATATGACAGCAGATGGTGCCTGTTCTGGACAAGCAGTAGTACAAGCCATCATAGGAGAGTCAGAGTCTACTCCTACTATAGTACTTACAAAAACCACAGGACCATTTTATATCCCAGTGGTAAGGACCAATGTTTTTATAAATTGATAATTAACATTTATAATTGTTAATTCATTTATTTTTAATAGCAAGACAAACATGTATACATGAGATGATTTTCTTCATTGATAGAGCAGATGCATCAATTAATACAATCCACAGTCACTATATATCCTTTCTTATTTATTTACTAATCATGAGTCCTCTTAAATGAGCCTTTTTAATGTCAACAGCTAAGAGAAGCTCAATTTTACTTTGATACACATTTCTAACAATGAGGTAAAATGATCCATCAAAAGTGAATGTTTACACTAGAAATCTATTTACTTATGAACAAGGCATGTCATTCATATGGTTGACAAGGTGATGCAGTGGGTAATATTACCCCTAACAGCCCCAGGGTCCTGGGTACAATAGGTTACTGGGTTACTGCTTGTGCGAGTTTTTCATGTTTACTCCATGTAAGGATCATTTAGGTTATTAATCACTGTTCATAAACATGCATACTGGCAGAGTGGCTACACTAAATTGCGTTGTGAAGAGTGTGTGAATATGTGTGTATAACTGATCAAAATAGAGCAGTAAAGATGAATGAATGAATCTTAATCTTACTATCAGCTTTATCTCTCTTTCTGTCCTTAGGTAAGTTATGCTGCCACATGTGACTGTTTAAGCAACAGAAAAGAGTACCCTTCATTCTTCAGGACCATAGCGAGTGATTATTACCAAAGTAGAGCTCTGGCATATATGGTCAAGCACTTTGGCTGGTCTTGGGTGGGAACTGTGAACAGTGATAATGATTATGGAAACAGTGGAATGGCCATTTTTTTAAATGCAGCCAAAGAACAGGGAATATGTGTTGAGTACTCTGAGAAGTTCGACCGGTCAGACACTGCCAAAATCACAAAAGTGGTAGATATTATAAAGCAAGGCACAGCCAAAGTAATTATAATATTTCTTGCCCACTTTGATATGAAAATTCTAATAGAACAGCTTATTCTGAAGAATGTCACCGGCTACCAGATGATTGGTGTTGAGGCATGGATTACTTCTGTCAACATATTAACACCAGCAAGTTACAATGTATTTGCTGGATCCATTGGTTTTGCTATAGGAAAATTGAACATTGCTGGTTTTGCTGACTATGCTGTCAATGAATTTTGGCAAACAGCAATCCCTTGCTCGTATGCAGATGGTAACATTTTTCAAACAACTGAAAAAAACTGCAGCAAATATAAAGATATTATTCAACTAAAAAGCTACACAGAAGATATAGCAGAACAGAGATATGCAAATAATATGTACAATGCAGTTTATGCTGTGGCACATTCTCTACACAGCCTGCTAAGATGCACAGAAAACCAAAGTTGTGAGAAAGAGAAAAAAATACAACCATGGCAGGTAACACAAAGAAAAGCAAGGCAGGACATGCCCATGGCTGATATTGTAATGAAATAATTATTTAGTTTCTTTTACATTTACAGGTTGTTCAGTCTCTAAAAAAGGTAAATTTTACCACTAAAATAGGAGACCATATTTTGTTTGACAGCACTGGGGCAACGGCTGCAAAGTATGATGTGGTTAACTGGCAACGAGGTTTCAATGGAGAAGTGGAGTTTAAGGTTGTGGGCTATTATGATGCCTCTCTGCCAGCTGGACAACAATTTGTTCTAAATGCTGAAGATATAGTCTGGGCTGGAGAGAAAAGAGAGGTACATTGCTTATTAATTTTTATTCCTGTATATTACAAAGCCTTATGAGGTTCTATTTAACATTTATTTAAAATGGTCTACTTTCCACTGAATATCCATGGCATGTTATACATCACTATAATGCTCAAATAAAATAAAAAAATGTTCATCTTAGAAGCCGAGGTCTGTGTGCAGTGAGAGCTGTCCACCAGGAACCAGGAAAGCTGCACAGAAAGGAAGGCCTGTCTGCTGCTATGATTGTATACCATGTGCAGAAGGAGAGATCAGTAACCAGACAGGTAATTTCAGCATGATCAAGGTTCAAAGAAAAGTTGCATATTGTACATTGTGTATCTTCCTTTTATTATTTAGGATACAGTTCCTCAAAAACTGCATTAATAAATAAAACCATGAAATAAAGTTTGTTTTCCTTCATAATAAGAATAACCATAATTATTTTGCAGATTCAAATAACTGTGAGCAGTGTCCAGGAGAATATTGGTCTAATGCTGAACGAGATAAATGTGTGTTAAAGGTCATAGAGTTTCTTTCATTTACAGAGGTTATGGGGATAATACTGGTAGTTTTTTCTTTGACAGGAGCTACATTAACTGTGTTAGTAGCTATTTTATTTCTAATAGAAAAAGACACTCCCATTGTTAAAGCCAACAACTCTGAGCTGAGCTTCCTGCTGTTATTCTCTCTGACTCTGTGCTTCCTATGTTCACTTACTTTCATTGGTCGGCCTTCTCAGTGGTCCTGTATGCTGCGTCACACAGCATTTGGGATCACATTTGTCCTCTGTATCTCCTGTGTTCTGGGGAAAACAGTAGTGGTGTTAATGGCCTTCAGGGCTACACTTCCAGGAAGTAATGTCATGAAATGGTTTGGGCCTCTACAGCAGAGACTCAGTGTACTTGCCTTCACTCTCATACAGGTTCTTATCTGTGTACTTTGGTTAACAGTTTCTCCTCCTTTTCCATACAAAAACATGAACTACTACAAGGAAAAAATCATATTAGAATGTAGTTTGGGCTCAGCTATAGGATTCTGGGCTGTATTGGGGTATATAGGAGTTCTAGCTTTCCTGTGCTTTGTTTTAGCTTTTCTAGCTAGGAAGCTGCCTGATAATTTTAATGAAGCTAAATTCATCACATTCAGCATACTGATATTCTGTGCAGTTTGGATTACTTTTATTCCAGCTTATGTGAGTTCACCTGGAAAATTCACTGTAGCTGTGGAGATATTTGCTATTCTGGCCTCCAGTTTTGCTCTACTATTCTGTATATTTACACCTAAATGTTATATTATTCTGTTTAAACCTGAACTGAACACAAAGAAAAATATGATGGGGAAAACTGCATCTAAATCACTTTGAGAAACAAATTGTTCATATTTGTTAATCAAATTATTAAGATATCTTACATCTTATTGCATATAACATGGATATGCAACAGAACTGATTAAACTGATCATAAAAATAAACAGAATTGTCTCTTATCTCTGAACACAGAATGATATTTTGTATTTATTAACATGAATGATTGGAATCAACAAAAGCATCTTGACAGAAAGAAAGAAAGAAAGAAAGAAAGAAAGAAAGAAAGAAAGAAAGAAAGAATGGTGAATAGATCTTGTGCTTTAAATGAGGCTAAAGTACCCAGTGAAAATGGGATCATGCAGCAGTAAACTGGTGTGGGGGTAACTTGCATTTTATAAAGAAAAGAATTGCAAGAAATCATTCAGAATGCCTATTTAGCATTCTGATAAGTAGCCCTCTAAGTTCTGTATTTAAAAAGATAAGAAGGATGAACAAAAAGCTGCTAAAAGGATAAATATACTAAGCTCAGGCCAGCACACTCAAACCTATTATAGAGAAGAAAAAAAAAACTGTAAATATCATTTCAACCTCACAGCTTCCAAATTAGATAGGAGGCATGTTAACAACGCATTACAAGGAGGAATGAACTAAAAAGTTGAACTAGGACTAATGCAGCAAAGGTTACCCCCTGTCTCTAATTAGCCTTCTTACTCCTCCAGGAAGCCATAGTGTTCAGCAAGCTAGACCTCTACAATGCTTACCACCTTATCTACATCCGGGAATGGGACATATGGACAACACTCGCAAGAGACTACGAGTACCTGGTTATGCCAATTGGCCTAACCAATGCACCTCCAGTGGCGCTATAATTCTTATCTTTTCTGACACCCAAGAACTGCCACTCATGATTTTGTTATGGCCTGCCCCATCTGCCCCCAGCAAAAAAATCGCCTCCACCCTATTTCAGTTTGCTGCTAACCTGGGTCCCACAACTACATTTCTGGCATTTAGCAGACACCCTTATCCAGAGTCACTTTCATTCTAGACCAAGGAGACCCAGCTCCTACTACAGCCCGTTTTTCAGTGCCACACAATTTCCAAAACTTCATCTCAGTTCACTTCCAATTTCAAAGTTTTTTCCAGATCTTGGGTGTCCATCAGCATCTCCTCTGGATTCCATCAAACATCCAGATTGAGTAGCTGAACCAAGAGCTTGAAACAGGTGTTTGCAAGACACACTATACATTGTGTTTGAAAGAGCTGTTCCACTCCCCCTTACAGTGTCCAGCAGCATCAGGTGTTTGCAAGACATACTGTTCTGTACAGTTGCTTTGAGACAATTTCTATTGTAAAAAGCACTATACAAATTAACTTGAATTGAATACTTTTTCAGCTAGTCCATTTCCACAAAAATGTGTTTGTCAAATTATTTAATCAAATGCTAAAAAGGGTGACAGCTAAGGTTGTATGAGGCCTGGACCTGTTATTATTTAATTTCTTACAGTATATGCTTTGTAGGATTTCCTATCAAATGGATTCTTATTGTTTATATTGTTGTTTGCTTTGACTCCATATCAAGACAAAGATATGTAGGGGCACATTTATTCCGCTATTAGTCAGTCAACTCAACATATTTCATGGCACATGCAATCTTAAAATAGCACAATCCAACAATAGTGGCTGTAAATAATTTGTGTGGTAACTTGAATAAATTCTACCACATAAAACTGACAGATGCATCTAGCATCCTGTAATTGAATGACATCACAAAGCTCCTCACCACTCTGCTTTGTCTAATCTGACAAGTCATTCCCAGAAGACCCACAACAGTGCCTTTAAATGTATGAGATGCATTGTAAATATGTATAGGATTAATTCAGCACAACTTGTCATGTTATTCCTTGTACTACTTCTTTCTATTAGCATGGCAAAGGGAGACAATTGCCATATCCTGGAAAACCCAACTTATCCTCTGCTATCTAAAGATGGAGATGTAATAATTGGAGCTGTCTTTTCAATACATGATGGTACACAGATGCAGTCACTGCCATATATTGAAAAACCTCAATCTTTAATCTGCATTAGGTTTGTTGTAGTGGAAAATTTCACATTAGTGTTATTTTCAGGAAATGTGTATTGTATTTCTGTACTTTATTACACAGTGACTCCTATAGTTCTGATTTAATATTAAATAAATAATATGAAAATGTGTATTAATTTTATGTTTATTTGTAGATTTAACCTAAGAGAATTGCGCCTTGCTCAGACCATGACTTATGCAATTGATGAAATCAATAGAAGCAACACCCTGCTCCCAAATATCTCAATTGGTTACATGATTTATGACAACTGTGGTTCAAGAATGTTATCTATGAAAGCAGCCATGGCTTTGATGAATGGTCAAAACATGGAATCAGATGATTCCTGCTCTGGAGAAGCAGTAGTACAAGCCATCATCGGAGAGTCAGAATCTACTCCTACTATAGCACTTACAAAAACTACAGGACCTTTTCAGATCCCAGTGGTAAGGATTAAAGATTTTAATAATTATTTCATAAAAATATATAATAGTTACAAGACAAACTCTATTTATAGAAAAAAAAATCTACAGATAATTTATTCAATGTAAATTTTAATTATTGTATTTAATATTCTTTCTGAGCAATGTATGTTATTTTTAATGACAGCATGGAGGCCAATTTGGTAATATTGCCACTTCACAAATACAGGTTATTTGTTCAGTCCTGTGTCAATGATGCTGATAGGAGTTCTGGCTACAATAAATTGCTTGTAAATGTGAAAATTTGTGATTGTGCAGGCCTCTGTATATCTTTCCTGTAAGATGCATCAAAACAGATTTTTTTCTTTCATCAGATAAGTCATGCTGCCACATGTGAATGTCTAAGCAACAGAAAAGAGTATCCATCTTTCTTTAGGACCATAGCAAGTGATTACTATCAGAGTAGAGCTCTGGCATATTTGGCCAAGCACTTTGGCTGGTCTTGGGTGGGAGCTGTGAACAGTGATAATGATTATGGGAACAATGGAATGGCTATTTTTCTGAAAGCAGCCAAAGAGGAGGGAATATGTGTTGAGTACTCTGAGAAGTTTGACCGGTCAGACACTGCCAAAATCATGAAAGTGGCCGATATTATTAAGAAAGGCACAGCCAAAGTAATTATCATGTTTCTCGCCCATTTTGATATGAACATTCTAATAGATCACCTAATTCTAAACAACGTCACTGGCTACCAGATGATTGGTGTTGAGGCATGGGTTACTGCTGTTAATCTGGTCACACCAGCAAGTTACAACATATTGGCTGGATCCATTGGTTTTGATGTGGGAAAATTAAACATTGCTAATTTTGCTGATTATGTTGTAAACGAATTTTGGCAAACAGTTTTCCCTTGCTTGCAAATGGAGGGAAACATTTCTGAAATTGAAAACAACTGCAGAAAATATAAAGATATGATTCCGTTTAAAAACTACAATGAAGACATATCAGAATTAAGATATGCAAAAAATATATACAGTGCAGTTTATGCTATAGCACATTCTCTACACAGCCTGTTGAGATGCAGAGAAAACATGAGTTGTGAGAAAGGCAAGACAATACAATCATGGCAGGTAACACAAAGGAAAAAACTGATTCAAATTTTGCCCATAAGTGATATTTATTCATATTTAAATATAAAATTAATACTTGTTTTCTTTACCGTTCATAGGTTATTGAAGCTCTAAAAAAGGTTAACTTTACCACCAAATTAGGTGAACAGGTGTGGTTCGACAACACTGGGGCAACGGCTGCAAAGTATGATGTGGTGAACTGGCAACGAGGGTTTAATGGAGAAGTGGAGTTTAAGGTTGTGGGCTATTACGATGCCTCACTGCCAAGTGGACAACAGTTTGTGCTAAACACTGAAGATATAGTATGGGCTGGAGAAAAAAAAGAGGTACATACATTATTTACTAATTCTAAGATTTTTTTAAATAAAATATAGTCTGAACCAAAATAGATTATTCTTCCTCTTATAAAATGAAGACCTTTAAGCCCATATTAGTGGACTGTACAGCTGCATAGATTTCAATAGAAAAACAAACCCTTAATAAAGATTAAAGTTTCTCTGTACTAAATGTTTCACATTAGAAGCCGAGGTCTGTGTGCAGTGAGAGCTGTCCTCCAGGAACCAGGAAAGCTGCACAGAAAGGAAGGCCTGTCTGCTGCTATGACTGTATACCATGTGCAGAAGGAGAGATCAGTAACCAGACAGGTAATGTCAGTATTACCAAAATTCAAAGATTTGTTAATTGTACCCTGTGTATCCTTCTTTTACTATTTCGGATGCAATTTATTATCCATGTTTATTTTCTTTTTTTTTATTAATAACAACCATGATTATTTTGCAGATTCAAATAACTGTGAGCTGTGTCCAGGAGAATATTGGTCTAATGCTGTGAGAGATAAATGTGTGTTAAAGGTCATAGAGTTTCTTTCATTTACAGAGGTCATGGGAATAATACTGGTATTTTTTTCTTTGGCTGGAGCTGCACTTACTGTGCTAGTAGCTGTTTTGTTTCTTATAGAAAAAGACACTCCCATTGTTAAAGCCAACAACTCTGAGCTGAGCTTCCTGCTGCTCTTCTCTCTGACTCTGTGCTTCCTATGTTCACTTACTTTCATCGGTCAGCCCTCTCAGTGGTCCTGTATGCTGCGTCACACAGCGTTTGGGATCACCTTTGTCCTCTGTATCTCCTGTGTTCTGGGGAAAACAGTAGTGGTGTTAATGGCCTTCAGGGCTACACTTCCAGGAAGTAATGTCATGAAATGGTTTGGGCCTCTACAGCAGAGACTCAGTGTCCTCACCTTCACTCTCATACAGGTTCTTATCTGTGTCCTTTGGTTAACAGTTTCTCCTCCTTTCCCATACAAAAACATGAACTACTACAAGGAAAAGATCATATTAGAATGTAGCTTGGGCTCAGCTATAGGTTTCTGGGCTGTGTTGGGGTATATAGGAGTTCTAGCTTTCCTGTGTTTTGTTTTAGCTTTTCTAGCTAGGAAGCTGCCTGATAATTTTAATGAAGCTAAATTCATCACATTCAGCATACTGATATTCTGTGCAGTTTGGCTTACTTTTATTCCAGCTTATGTGAGTTCACCTGGAAAATTTACCGTAGCTGTGGAGATATTTGCTATTCTGGCCTCCAGTTTTGCTTTACTATTCTGTATATTTACACCTAAATGTTATATTATTCTGTTTAAACCCGAACTGAACACAAAGAAAAATATGATGGGGAAAAGTACATCCAAATCACTTTGAGAATCACGTTGTTCAAATTCACAAAGATATATTTAATCAATTTACCTGAACAATTTTCTTAATATAATCTTTAGTCCTCTTACATCTAATTAAATCTACTATACATACTAAGGGTGAGAATAGATTAAACTTATCAAAGAAGTTGTGTCTTAGCTCTGTCTGTATACAGATATTTTGTACACAGTAACATGCTTGTTTGTAATCAATAACAATTTGTCAAAATAAAGGTTTGAAATTAAAATGTACAACTGCACATATTAATAGGCCCCAATTCATATAACCAATATTTAATTAATTAAACCAATTAATTCACACATACATACAGTAAATACATACATAAATTGCCTATGGTGTACAAATGAGTATGTGATTGACCCCTAAATGGGCTGATTCCCTTCCCACCTTGTACCTTTGTATATGACAAGCAGTGCAGGAATTGGATAGATAATGAATTTAAGAACAGATGTGGATGAGAACATATTAAACATATTAAAAAGTGCATTTGTGTCTTTTTTGTTTATAGAAATATATTCTGTATCCACAATCATAGACAATTACATTATTGGCACTTAGAATGTGTGATCTCATGACTGATTCTATGTCAAATTTAAAATACTTGTACAAGTTGATTTATGGTTACTGCTTTGGTTGACTTTGGTTAACTTGATGGTTACAGCATCTACTATGGTTTCTGTCAGATTAGCAGAGGGCATTAAAGACCTAGAGCAGGGGCAGTCGGTATCCGTAAACACTCAAAAGAGCCATTTGGACCCATTTCCCACAGAAAAAAAAGAAAAAAACCACACAGGGAGCCACAAAACCCTTTTGACATCTAAAATGAAGAGAACTCTGCATATATCGTTTTTTTTTTACCTTTCTGGAAAGTATAGAAGAAACTGTAGTGTGTTGCATTTATGAAACAATTTTTTTTTCTGCAAGCAAACAAAAATATTTTGAACAGTTTGAACTAACCTTAACAAAAAGACACTGGGTTGAAGGTTACTTTCAAATAAAATGTTTAATGTCTAATTGAGTCCTCTTCGTATTCAAGACATCAAAATTTTAACTTGCCAGCTGCAGCAAACCAAAAATGCGTCAGATTTCGCAAGTCGGTTTATTTTAATGTTACAAGAGCATCATAATCTTAGATTTAGAATTACCTTTTTTTAAAACTAACTAACTAAAATAAAATAAATTTAAATTAAAGATATATTTTCCAAATGTACAGGGAACAGAGGGAAGAAAGAACCACTTCCGGCTCCGGAGCCGCGGGTTGCCGACTACTGGCCTAAAGCATATGCAATATATTTCATAAGATACAAAAGAACAAACAAAAAAAATTACTTTTACATCATAAGCTTATTTTAAAATTCACTATTTTGTGTGTACATCTAGAAAGAAACAACAAGGTCAGCTGAGGTTACGATGCAGGTGAGAAGGCAGTCAGATGGGACCATGCAGCAGGAACCTTTGTGTGTGTGAGATAGACAGTTGTCTAGAGATTTAGAGGGTGACATGTTGAAACTTGTACAAGCTGACAAAACACTCCTTTGAGAAAGAACTCATATGGATAGCAATATGATAGATGCCTCTATGAACACTATAATTACAAATAACAACCATATTAATTAAACCCAGCTGGCAGCAACATAATATACTTTCATAAAATCCTGCAGGAATATTGCTGTGAACAACAAACCTCAGCATCAGCAGTATATCGTACATGACACAGTTCAATCAGGAGTGAAGATTATATTGTTTAAATTATTTATAATTATCACAAGTATAATTTGACACATTACCCATACTAACAGGCTAGAATGAGACACATTGCATAATCAGAGTCAAATTAGCTTTTACATAACAGCTAACAGATACACAATAGTTATTGTTAATTACTTAGCACTGTCATAATAGATTTGTCAAATGATACATAAAGCTGCAAGTAGCATTTATAGGGCCAAGCAGTTTCCCAAGTAATCACATTAAAGCCATAGACCCAATATTTTACCAAAGGGATTCAAGAATGATTTTAATGTTTTCTCTCATGATGTAGGATTCCCTGACTACAGGGCAAAAGTTTTGGTTGACAAATTGGGCAGTAAGCTCATATTGTTTCTGCACCTTTAGATCGGTGTCAAAACAATGAGCCAAACCTGGAATCATTTTTAACATGTTATTTCAAACTTTGACCAGGAGATGGTGCAGGCAAGAACTTCGGTGAATAGCTTCAAAGCACACGTTTAAAGCATAAAGTGCTGTGAAAAAGTGTTGGCCCACATCCTGATTTTTATATATTTTTTTCATGTTTGTCACACTTTAATGTTTTAGATACTCAAAAAATTTTAAATATTAGTCAAAGATAACACAAATAAACACAACATGCAGTTTTTAAATGAAGGCTTTTATTATTAAGGGAAAACGAAATCCAAACCTACATGGCACTGTGTGAAAAAGTGTTTGCCCCTAAACCTAATAACAGGTTGGGCCACCCTTAGCAGGAAGAACTGCAATCATGTGTTTGCGATAACTGGCAATGAGTAAATAAAATTACATTTTATTTACTGTGGTGTATTTCTCTCGGGTTTGTGCGACTTTCCATGGACGAGAGGTTAACCGGGAGCTGAGAGACGTCACCTAAAGCCGCACCAATACCGCGCATGGCCAAAATATCATGCTATCGGGCCGGGTTTAGGTGACGTCTGAAGCTGAGCGGCTGCAAGCGGCAGTGGTGTTGTAGCTTTGGTGGAGAGAAGGTGTGTATTGCTCTTCTCTCTGTTCACCGGTACTTTCTCATGTTTAACAGTGCTTGGTGTACGTGTATATTGTGTTTGCTCAAATTTAACCCACAAATTAGCAAAAATGAGCACGAAACAGACGTCATTAGAAAGTTAGAAACTCTGCCGGTGATCTGGATTAAAGTCGGAATACCCTGAGATTGCCACCACAGCACTTAAATCCCTATTGCCATTTCCGACATGCTATCTGTGTGAAGCGGGGTTTTCTGCAGTGACGGCAACCAAAACAAAACAACTGAATAAACATTACACTGGACATTAGCAACACATTTCGCGTGTCATTGTCTCCTATTACCCCAGATGGAACCATCTCGTTGCAAAGAAACAAGCTCAAGGTTCTCATTGATTTAGCGTTGTAGTGAGTTAAAAAGGCATGTTTAAATAGAATTAAATTAAAATTATTAATTTTATAGTATATATAGTATTTATTTTAAGTATATAGCCGCCACCCCCACCCTCCACCGGCAGCGGGCCGTAGTAAAATTATCAAACATTGACGGTCTGCGGCGAAAAAAAGGTTGGGGACCACTGCATTACAGCACCGTGGAGGAATGTTGGTCCACTCATCTTTGCAGAATTTTTGTAATTCAGCCACATTGGAGGGTTTTTGAGCATGAACTGCCTTTTTAAGGTCATGTCACAGCATCTCAATAAGATCCAGGTCAGGACTTTGACTCGGCCATTCGAATGTCTTCATTTTATTTTTCTTCAGACATTCAGAGATGGACTTGCTAGTGTGTTTTGAATCGTTGTCCTGCTGCAGGACCAATGTTTGCTTCAGCTCTAGGTCATGAACAGATGGCCGCACATTGTATTTCATAATTTTTTGGAAGACTGTAGAAATTATGGTTCCATTTATCACAGCAAGTCTTCCAGGTCCTGAAGCAGCAAAACAGCCCCAGACTGTGTTACTTTTACACCAGATGTAATGGGACACGCACCTTCCAAAAAGTTAAACAATTGTCTTGTTATTTCACCGAGTATTTTCCCTGTCTGGGGGTTCATCAAGATGTTTTCTGGCAAATCTGAGACTAGCCTTTATCTTTTTCATCTTGGAACTCTGCCATGCAGACCATTTTTCCCAGTCTCTTTTGCCCATGAACACTGACCTTAACTGAGGCAAGTGAGGACTGCAGCTCTTTGGATGTTGTTGTGTCGTGTTTTGTGAAATCTTTAATGAGTAGTCCTGCACTCTTGGCGTAATTTTGGTCGGCCGGCCACAAACCACAGTGAGAGCCACTGTTCCATGTTTTTGCCATTTGTGAATAATGGCTCTTACTGTGGTTTGCTGGAGTCCCAAAGCTTCAGAAATGGCTTTATAACCTTTTCCAGACTGATAGATTACTTTCTGAATTTCTTTGGATCTCTTCGTGATGTGTAGTTTGGAGTATCCTTTGGTCTACGTCACTTTGTCAGTCAGGTCCTATTTAAGTGATTTCCTGATTGTGAACAGGTGTGGTAGTAATCAGGCCTGGGTTTTGCTAGAGAAATTGAACACAGATGTGATAAACCGCAGTTAAGTTTTAACTGTGGGGCCAAACACTTTTTCACACGGGGCCATGTGAGTTTGGATTTTGTTTTCCCTTAATAATACAAACACTACATTTAAAAACTGCATGTTGTGTTTACTTGTGTTATCTTTGACTAATATTTAAATTTGTTTGATGATTTGAAACATTAGTGTGACAAACATGCAAAAAAAAAAAAAAAAAAATCAGGAAGGGACAAACACTTTTTTACACCACTGTCAGAACCATTGGCCTTTTATAGACAAACTGGTTCATTTGTCAGAATTTGGTCAAATGCACCTTATAGCCTCCATGATAAGTGTGCCAAATTGTATAACTTTTTCTTGACAATTTATCGGGCTACCATAGACATCATATCCAGAAGAAGAAGAAGAAGAAGAAGAAGAAGAAGAAGAAGACTTTTATGAAAAATAAAAGAACGGACACAATAATAATTATTACACTATGGCTTTGCTTATGTAGACTGGCCACAGTTGGTTTTGACTGTCAATGCTGCACACACCCCAGTATGCAGGTCCATATTGCCAGCACAGAGGCTGTGCAATGGAATGACTATAAGGCAGCTGGAAACATGGAGAAAGGCAGAGAAGAAAAGTCTTCGCCTGTGAGAGACTCCACCAATGATTCCTGGGACACTCAGGTGTAGCTTACAACATTTTTATTTTTTTTTTTTACAACATTTAGGACTATAATGAGAAGATGCTAATGCACATGGTACCATTTCCACTGGAAAAATAATATACTGTACACATACACACACATTTGGCTTACTGTCTTTGCGAACCAACTGTCTCCAACTTTCATTGACAAAAAGGTTTTCCTTATAGATCATGTCAAATAATAGAAATGCCCACAGCAGTGTTTGTAAGGAATTTGAGTCTTAATAGTTTTGAATTAAACCAGATAGATGGAGCCACAAATGCTGTCCCTTAATGATGTCACAAGATGAGCTTATCACCTCTCTGATTCGTTGAGACTGAAAGGTTATACTAAGGACGCTCAGACCATACTTATAAATATGTGATGATTATCCTGTTGAGGACAGATCCAGTTAAAGCATTGGATGAATTTTGTGATGTTATTACTTATACTACTCCTTTCTCTATTCATGGCAAGGGGAGAAAATTGCCATATCCTGGAAAACCCAGCATATCCTCTGCTGTCTAAAGATGGAGATGTGATAATTGGAGCTGTCTTTTCAATACATAGTGGTACACAGATGCAGTCCCTGACATATACTGAAAAACCCCAACCTTTTATCTGCATTAGGTTTGTAGTAATGAAAAATTTCACATTTGAATTATATCATTATGTATGTACCAAATTTTTATCAAAACTATGTTATATTTCTGCACTGGAATTCTGTTACTTTTGACTTTATGTTTAATGTCCGATCATATTCATATTTTCCAATTTTTTATGTATATTTATAGATTTAACCTCAGAGAATTTCGGTTTGCTCAGACCATGACTTTTGTAATTGATGAAATCAACAGAAGCAACAGCTTGCTCCCAAATATTTCAATTGGTTACAGGATTTATGACAATTGTGGCTCTAGATTGTTGAGTATGAAGGCAGCCATGGCTTTATTGAACGGCCAGGACATGACAGCAGATGGTTCCTGCTCTGGACAAGCAGTCGTACAAGCCATCATAGGGGAGTCAGAGTCTTCTCCTACTATAGTACTCACAAAATCTACAGGACCATTTCAGATCCCAGTGGTAAGGATCATTAATTCTAATAATTCTGTAATATCAATCTATTGAATATTTACAAAACACATTTCAAATGTACACCATGCAAATATATTCATGTATAGAACAATATCTACAATTAAGTAAATGCTTATGTTATATGCTATATGATTTTTCAGCTAGTTATTGTTAGTATTTTATTTCTCAATGTCTCTCTAAAATTTATTTTTGTTAAAAGGAAATAAGCATGCCAACACTCCACCATGTTAGGTCCAACAATACAGACAGTTATTTTTTATCTGCCTTTCTTTCCTCAGATAAGCCATGCTGCCACATGTGACTGTTTAAGCAACAGAAAAGAGTACCCGTCTTTCTTTAGGACAATAGCGAGTGATTACTACCAAAGTAGAGCTCTGGCATATTTAGTCAAGCACTTTGGCTGGTCCTGGGTGGGAGCTGTGAACAGTGATAATGATTATGGAAATAGTGGAATGGCCATTTTTCTGAATGCAGCCACAGAGGAGGGAATATGTGTTGAGTACTCTGAGAAATTTGACCGCTCAGATCCCGAGAAAATCAAGAAAGTGGCCGATATTATTAAGAAAGGCACAGCCAAAGTAATTATCATTTTTCTTGCCCACATTGATATGAACATTTTAATAGACCATCTTATTTTAAAGAATGTCACCGGCTACCAGATGATTGGTGTTGAAGGCTGGATCACTGCTGTCAATCTAGTCACACCAGCAAGTTACAACATATTGTCTGGATCCATTGGATTGGATGTGGGAAAAATGAACATTGTTGGGTTTGCTGATTATGTTATTAAAGAGTTTTGGCAAACTGATATCCCTTGTTTGCATACAGAGGGAAACATTTCTCAAAGTGAAAACTACTGCAAGAAATATGAAGATATGACTCCATTTAAAAACTACAATGAAGACATATCAGAAATGAGATATGCGAATAACATATACAATGCAGTTTATGCTATAGCACATTCTCTACACAGCCTGTTGAGATGCACTGAAGGTCAAAGTTGTGAGAAAGGCAAAACAATACAATCATGGCAGGTAACACAAAGAACAGAAGCACACAAGTGATAACCGTGACTGATATTGCAATTAAATAAATATCTGTTTTCTTTTCAATTTAACGGTTGGGGAGTCACTAAAAAAGGTGAATTTTACCACCAAAGTAGGAGAACAGGTGTGGTTCGACAGCACTGGGGCTACCGCTGCAAAATATGATGTGGTAAACTGGCAACGAGGCTTCAATGGAGAGGTGCAGTTTAAAGCAGTGGGCTATTATGATGCCTCTCTGCCAGCTGGACAACAATTTGTTCTAAATTCTGATGATATAATTTGGGCTGGAGAGGCAAAAGAGGTACATACAATTATGCTATTATTAAAATAAACTATAAAGGAAGAAATAAATATGTTATATACATGCCACTAATATGTATGTTAAATTACTCCATATTGCTTTAGTGTGTAAAACTATAACATTGAAATGCTGCATGGATTTTATCAAAGAGCAATACATTTCTAATAGGATATATTTATCACATTTTTAACTCAACCAATTTATATTTTCTGAATTTTATGTGGAAAGTCCTGATTGTGGCCATAACATATCGTTCATATTAGAAGCCGAGGTCTGTGTGCAGTGAGAGCTGTCCTCCAGGAACCAGGAAAGCTGCGCAGAAAGGAAGGCCTGTCTGCTGCTATGACTGTATACCATGTGCAGAAGGAGAGATCAGTAACCAGACAGGTAATGTCAGTATTACCAAAATTCAAAGACAAATTGTTAATTGCACATTTTGTATCATCCTCCTATTATTTAGGGTACAGTTCCTCAACAATGGATTGAATAAATAAAGGCATGAGGCAATTTTTCTATTCCTTCCTAATAAGAATAACTATAATTATTTTTCAGATTCAAATAACTGTGAGCAGTGTCCAGGAGAATATTGGTCTAATGCGCAAAGAGATAAATGTGTGTCAAAGGTTGTAGAGTTTCTTTCATTTACAGAGATCATGGGGATAATACTGGTATTTTTTTCTTTGTTTGGAGCAGCAATAACTGTGTTAGTAGGGATTTTATTTCTGATGAAAAAAGACACTCCCATTGTTAAAGCCAACAACTCTGAGCTGAGCTTCCTGCTGCTGTTCTCTCTGACTCTGTGTTTCCTCTGTTCACTTACTTTCATTGGTCAGCCCTCTGATTGGTCCTGTATGCTGCGCCACACAGCATTTGGGATCACCTTTGTCCTCTGTATCTCCTGTGTTCTGGGGAAAACAGTAGTTGTGTTAATGGCCTTCAGGGCTACACTTCCAGGCAGTAATTTAATGAAATGGTTTGGGCCTCTACAGCAGAGACTCAGTGTACTCGCCTTCACTCTCATACAGGTTCTTATCTGTGTACTTTGGTTAACAGTTTCCCCTCCTTTTCCCTACAAAAACATGAACTACTACAAGGAAAAGATCATATTAGAATGTAGTTTGGGCTCAGCTATAGGTTTTTGGGCTGTGTTGGGGTATATAGGAGTTCTTGCTTTCTTGTGCTTTGTTTTAGCTTTTCTAGCTAGGAAGCTGCCTGATAATTTTAATGAAGCTAAATTCATCACATTCAGCATACTGATATTCTGTGCAGTTTGGCTTACTTTTATTCCAGCTTATGTGAGTTCACCTGGAAAATTCACTGTAGCTGTGGAGATATTTGCTATTCTGGCCTCCAGTTTTGCTCTACTATTCTGTATATTTACACCTAAATGTTATATTATTCTGTTTAAACCTGAACTGAACACAAAGAAAAATATGATGGGGAAAACTGGAATTAAATGACAAATAAAATGATTCAAACCTGCAACAGGAGTCATTTGATTGCTTTGAATGGACTATTTGACGATTCTAAATTACTACTACTACTACTACTACTACTACTACTACTACTACTACTAATAATAATAATAATACAAATAATAACTCTTTTCAAAATCTCATGTACATAAAATAAAGAAAGACACCACACAAACACATCAAATCAATCACCATATATGGACAGACGGTCATCTACCTCATGTACCTTAAGCCAGGTCAGGCTTGCAAGTACAACAAAAATAACGGTTACATAAAATGTGTTTAGTGTGATGTCCACATACTCCATTGTTGTGAGAAGGGACGCAGAGTAATGGAATATGCAGGTAATCTGCAGCCAGGTGCTAGTGATTGGCAAGCAGTGACTAGGATGCAGGAAGAGTCCTGTGTTCAAAAAATCTAAGCACCAGAAGAATTGTTTACTATTAATTGTTAAATTATTAGGTTTCATATAATGATGGTGAATATTTTGATGGGGATTATATTTCAATGTGGACTACTGTCTTTCTAATGAGAAAAATCATACAGACACCTGTAAGGATCCCTTATTTGATTGAGACATTTTCATTGTAAACAGACTTGTGTATTTATGTGTAACTATGCCACATGAAGCTAAATACTCCCATTGTTTTGTGCAGTATTAGATATAAAATATAATCTGCATAAAATGGTGATGTATGTACAAAAATGGAAACATTTGATAATGTATTTGCCGGTGACCAATGAATTATTGCACAGGTAGATGAAAGAGTGGGTTTCAGGAAACAACAAATGTTTCTTAGTCAGCCGAGGAAACCGAACATATCTAACATATCTTTGGTGTTATGTTTAGATATGTTTGGTTTTCTTGGCTGACTAAACCACATTTGTTTACTGAATTTGATATTTACTGAAACCCACTCTTCCGTCTATCTGTGCAATAAGGTTTCTAGAAGGAAATTAATAATTTTATTATTACTATATTATTATAGTCTCTAATATTATGAACTTGTAATATTTGCAGAAAATATGTTTTTATAATAGTTTGCTACATTGCTCCAGTAATAATGTGTGCATATGTTGCCGAATACAATCACAATTATCTGTATACACAGTAACATAAATGTATTTATGGGACACAAATCTAACCATAAAGTATGCATTCAATATAACCACAAAAAAAAGGTGATGACGTGTTGAGATACGATCACATGATTTCATATTGAAGGCACCCAGAAGGATCCGTCACTCCCTATATAACCTGCTCTTCCATTTGTAAAGGAAATACACTAGTGCCCCAGAGCCTCTGTGATGTTTCTACATACATTTTTGCTCATCTGTGTCTTCAAAGTAAAGGGAGAAAAGGCTAATTGCCAAATGATTGGGAACCCCGAGTACCCCCAGCTCTCCAAGGATGGTGATGTCATCATTGGAGGAGCTTTTTCAATTCACAGCAAAATTACATTACAGCCACTTTCATTTACTGAGAAGCCACAACGTCTAATCTGCACAAGGTTTGTTTATTTTTATTAATATTTCTTCTTCTTTTGTAAATTATTTGTCAGGAACTGTGGAAGTCAAAGTGTATAAACAAATTGTGAATAATAGTATGAAATCATGCTAATGTGAATAAATATTAATGAAATTGTTAATATTTATTTTTTTAGCTTGAACTTCAGAGAATTCCGGTTTGTTCAGACCATGATCTTTGCTATTGATGAAATAAACAAGAGTGGCCTGCTTCCTAATATTTCCATTGGATATAAGATATTTGACAGCTGTGGCTCAACTTTAGCCTCAATGAGATCGGCAGTGGGTTTAATAAATGGTCAAGAGCGTACAGCTCATGAAACATGCTTGGGGCATTCAGCAGTGCAGGCCATAATTGGGGAATCAGAGTCTTCCTCGACCATAGTGATGTCTAGAGCAACAGGACCATTCAAGATTCCAGTGGTAAAATATATGGAGATAAAAGTGATAGTATGAATTCTTTTAAATGTGATACATGAATAATACTGTCTTGACCTGTCCCTTACTTTCAACAGATCAGTCATTTTGCTACGTGCGCTTGCCTTAGCAACAGAAAGGAATATCCATCCTTCTTCAGAACAATTCCCAGTGATTATTACCAGAGCAGAGCTCTGGCTCAGTTAGTGAAGTATTTTGGATGGACCTGGGTTGGAGCAGTAAGAAGCGACAATGACTATGGCAACAATGGCATGGCCACATTTGTGGAGGCAGCTGCAAAAGAGGGAGTCTGCATTGAGTATAATGAAGCAATTCTAAGAACAAATTCAAAGGAGAGCATTGCTAAAGTTGTAGAAATAATCAAAAAAGGAACAGCTAAAGTTTTGGTAGCCTTTTTGGCTCAAAATGAAATGGATGTTTTGTTAGAGGAGGCCTTTGCTCAAAATGTGACAGGGCTTCAATGGGTAGGCAGCGAGTCCTGGATAACTGCCAGATATTTAGCAACTGAAACTACATCAAAGGTTATCAGCAGTGCATTAGGATTTACCATCAATAAGTCTAAAATTCCAGGGCTAAAGGACTTCCTTGTAAAGGTTCATCCATCGCAGATTCCCTCAAACTCTCTTTTAGTAGAATTCTGGGAAGTGACATTTGGATGTCAGTTTTCACCAAAAACAGAGGGTGTAAAACTCTGTACTGGATTTGAAGATCTCAAAGAAATAAATAATACATTCACTGATGTTTCAGAGCTAAGGATTTCCAACAATGTGTATAAAGCAGTTTATGCAATAGCTCATGCTTTACATAATGTTTTGGCTTGTAATGCTGATGGAAATGTGAACTGCACCCAAACAAATCTATTCCTACCTGGCCAGGTAAGAAAAAAACGAGAAAAAAAATTAACTCTATTTTCTATAAAAATAGAACAGTGAAAATAAAACAGTACTGAGAGGAAAGGATTACAAGAAAATACACATGGATGTAAAAATAACACATGATTTCCCGATGCAGGTACAAGAATCCTTACAGCGTGGGAACTTTACAATACCATCAGGTGAACGTGTCTATTTCAATGCTAATGGAGACCCTACTGCAAAATATGAGCTGGTAAACTGGCAGAAAAATTTATATGGAGAAATAAACTTTGTTGCAGTGGGTTACTACGATGCCTCACTCCCAGCTGACAAGCAGTTTGTCATGAATCCTGTTAATATAGTTTGGGCTGGAAATAGCAATATGGTAGGTATGGAGTACAGAATTGAAAACTTATTGTGAAATGTTTAATTTCCCAGATTTTAACTAAAACGGAATGTGTGTCAGAGGCCGAGATCAGTGTGCAGTACGAGCTGTGAGCCAGGATACAGACAAGCACAAATCAAAGGGAGGCCTCCATGCTGCTTTGCCTGCATACAATGCCCTGTGGGTGAAATTAGCAACGAGACTAGTATGTGTTCATGTGTTACTTTATGGCTAAAATATGAAATGGAGTGGGGACTGGGATTTCAATATAAAGATAACAGATAAATGATTGTGACCATTTTCTCTTATTTCAGACTCTGTTGAATGTATCAGATGCCCCCAGGAATACTGGTCAAATGAAAATCATAGTCTGTGTGTTCCAAAGAAAGTGGAATTCCTTTCGTTTGATGAAAACATGGGGATTCTCCTAACAGCTGTTTCATTAACTGGAGTTTCTATCACTACAGCAGTAGGATTGGTATTTTTCTATTTTCGGGATACGCCACTTGTAAAGGCAAGCAACTTTGAGCTGAGCCTCTTGCTGCTCTTCTCTCTGAGTCTGTGTTTTCTTTGTTCACTTACTTTCATCGGACAGCCTTCCGAGTGGTCCTGTAAGCTGCGCCATACAGCATTCGGCATTACTTTTGCACTTTGTATGTCCTGTGTTTTAGCAAGAACAATAGCAGTGGTGATGGCATTTAAAGCCACAATGCCAGGTAGCAGTTTCCCTCAATGTTCAGTGCCTGTGCAGAGAATGAGTGTTTTCTGCTGCACCCTTTTTCAAGTCATTATATGTGTGCTGTGGTTAACACTTGCACCCCCAGTGCCTCAAAAAAACACTGCTCATTATATAGATAAAATAATCCTAGAATGTGATTTGGGCACGGTTATAGGTTTCTGGGCTGTGCTGGCATATATAGGACTTTTGGCTCTTTTATGTTTTATTTTAGCTTTTCTGGCTCGTAAACTGCCTGATAATTTTAATGAAGCCAAATTAATCACATTCAGCATGCTCATATTCTGTGCAGTTTGGATCACATTTATTCCTGCTTATGTCAGCTCTCCTGGAAAATTCACTGTAGCTGTAGAAATATTTGCTATTTTGGCATCAAGCTTTGGTTTATTATTCTGCATATTTGTTCCAAAGTGTTATATAATCATACTGAAACCAGAAAAGAATACAAGAAAACATCTAATGGGCAAAGCAAATACAAAATCTTAGTGGGACACAATGTACTGATGGAAAATTCATACATCAAATACATTTTTTAGTATGTTAACGAGTTCAACACATAAAAGCAATAAAGACAATTATTTTGAATCACAATATTGATTTTTTTTTTCACATTTATTTTAATAACATACAATTTAATAAAATAAAAAAAATTGTAATAATCATTCGTTTGAGCAATAACTTTGGAATCATCATTGGTCATTTTATTAAATATGTAAAAGGTAATTGTTGATATTTGAGAAAGCTGCATAATTTGTACACAGTATAATAATTAAATAAATAAATAAATAAATAAATAAATAAATAAATAATAATAATAATAATAATAATAATAATAATAATAATAATAATAATAATAATAATAATAATAATAATAATTATTATTATTATTATTATTATTGTTCTTCTTATTATTATTATTCTTATTATTGTTGTTATTATTTTATTATTATTATTTTTATTATTATTATTTATCTAAAGGCAGGATAAAAATGCAATAAAGTTTTTTTCAGCCTAATTGAGCTAAGTGTGTAATCCACATATCAGTGTTTTTTTTTTTGTTTTTTTTTTTTTTTTTGTTATTGTTATCACCAGCTCATTGGAGATAATTGGTGAACATGCAAATTAGGTCCCATGTTCCACAGTTATTTGAAGTATATAAGGACAGGATGTGTTAGGTATAGTCCAAGGATCAGAGACATATGCTTTCTATATAGCATGATGTTTTTTTTATTAGATATACTAATGATAATATTCTTTACTGCTAAAGCTGAAGATCAGCAATGTGTAGCGTACGGAACGGATGAACTACTTCATTTTTCAAAAGAGGGTGATGTAACAATAGGAGGCATTTTTTCATTTCATCAAAATCCTCTTGGTATAAATCCAACACTGCTGGTCAACCCAGGAAATATGAGATGTTATGGGTAAGTTGATAGCTAATGGAATATTACAGACCTGAAATTAAATACTTATGAACATCAAAAATGGTAAGACAACACTAAAAGGAATACATGCAAGCAAAAACCAGTACAAAAAAAAGTTCATTCAAATTCAAATGTTATTTATATATAAATTGTTATGAATATACCTACGTCTGTTTTCAGTATTGATCCGGGAGAATTGCAGTATGCCATGACAATGATATTTGCTATAGAGGAGATTAACAATAGCACAGATATTCTTCGGGACCTTACACTTGGCTACAGAATATATGGCTCCTGTCCCAGCATTCCTCTCTCTGTAATGGCGTCTCTGCTTCTCATGAACAGGCCAGGAGTGGAGAAAGAAAACTGCTCAAAATCCTCTACTGTACATGCTGTCATTGGGGAAACTACTTCCACAGCAACTATAGGTATTGCGAACACCATGGGCCCATTTCATATACCAGTGGTGAGTAATCTGAGAGTACCTGTGTACTGTTTATCCTAAAAAAAATGCAAACTGTATATAAAGATAATGCAAAAGATTTCCTTATATACCGATATATATATATATATATATATATATATATATATATATATATATATATATATATATATATATATATATATATATATATATATGTTGTGGATATCATATCTGTCTAGAATATAGCTTTCTAATCACATTATGCACTAAAATCTGTGTGATTAAATGGATGTAATTATCAATTCTATGATAATTATTACTAGGTGCATTTCTTTTACAGATTAGCCACTCAGCTACCTGTGCATGTCTTAGCAACAGAAAAGAGTATCCGTCTTTCTTTAGGACAATTCCTAATGATTATTACCAAAGCAGAGCACTGGCAAAGCTGGTCAAATATTTTGGATGGACTTGGGTGGGAGCTGTTAGAAGTAGGAGTGACTATGGAAATAATGGAATGGCTGCTTTTCTAGAAGCTTCTGAAAAAGAGGGAGTATGTATTGAGTACTCTGTGGCTATTGACAGGACTGACCCATTAAAAAAGTTTCTAAATGTGGTGGATATTATCAAGACATCCACCTCCAAGGTCATTGTAGCTTTTGCAGATGGGAATGATCTGGACATCCTCATAAAAGAGCTTTACTATCAGAATGTGACTGGTTTTCAGTGGGTTGGAAGTGAAGGATGGATTACCTACAGCTACCTATCCAATGACATCAATTATGCGGTGCTCGGTGGTGCAATAGGTCTTGCAGTGCCCAATGCCTACATTCCTGGCTTGAAAGAATTTATTGCAAGTAGGCGGCCCTCTTTAAACCCAGGTAATACAGGTCTGGTTGAATTGTGGGAGAGTGTGTTTGACTGCAATCTAAGCCCCCAGTCACAGACGGCTGAGAAATCCTGCACTGGAAATGAGTCTCTTGAGAATGCACACACTCGCTTTACAGATGTTTCAGATGCTAGCTTATTAAACAACATTTACAAAGCTGTCTATGCTGTGGCTTATGCTGTGGATAGTATTTTAGCTTGTCATGATGGGAAGGGGCCATTTCCCAAAGATACATGTGCAGATGTAGGAAGCATAGAGCCATGGCAGGTGATTCCATTGCATTAATTTATCCATTAATTTTGGTCAGTACAAAAGATAAACAAATAAATAAATATTTGTTTCAGGGTATACTGAACCTTATATATCTTTCAGGTGCTCCAAAACCTAGCTCTTGTGAACTTTACTACCAAGAATGGTGATATTGTATTGTTCGACAAAGTAGGTGACCCTGTCGCACGCTATGCCATTGTCAACTGGCAGAGGAATCGTAAAGGAACAATCGTATTTGAATCTATTGGCATGTATGATGCATCTCGGCAAGAAGGCAAGGAGTTTGTAATTAATACCAGCAGTGCAATCTGGACAGGAGACCAGCATACAGTAAGCAACAGCATGTAGAGAAACTGCAGATATTCTTATGACCTCTAAACATATTTTATTACTCTGTCTATTGCTTAACAAACTCATTCTTAAACAGGGTTACATGTATACTCCAGGTTCCTTGGTCTGTATGTAGTGACAACTGTCTCCCAGGGACCAGCAGGACTGTCATAAAAGGAAAACCAATATGCTGCTTTGACTGCATCCCCTGTGCAGATGGGGAGTTCAGCAACACCACAAGTGAGAAGACCAGGCTCCTTTCATTTACATTACTGCTTTTGCTTTTTTTTAAACATCCCCTAAAAGCTCACATGACTTCACACAATCATAAAATGTCCTCATTTTGCCTTTCTAATATATCTTTGGTTTCAGATGCAGTGACATGTCTCCCATGCCCTCTTGAATACAAGTCAAATGGGAACAAGACTCAATGTGATCTGAAAAACATTGAATTCCTGAACTTTAATGAACTTATGGGCATTCTTTTGATGGCATTCTCTTTGTTTGGTGGATGTCTCACAATCATAGTTGGGTTAATATTCTTTTACTACAGACAGACACCTATTGTTAGGGCTAACAACTCTGAGCTGAGCTTCCTGCTGCTTTTTTCTCTGAGTCTGTGTTTCCTCTGTTCACTTACTTTCATTGGACAGCCCTCTGATTGGTCCTGTATGCTGCGTCACACAGCGTTTGGGATCACATTTGTTCTCTGTATCTCCTGTGTTTTGGGGAAAACTGTAGTGGTGTTAATGGCCTTCAGGGCTACACTTCCAGGAAGTAATGTCATGAAATGGTTTGGGCCTCTACAGCAGAGACTTAGTGTTATTTCCTTTACATTAGTTCAAGTCTTCATATGTAGTCTTTGGCTGATGATTTCTCCTCCCTTTCCTTATAAAAATATGTCCCACTACAAAGATAAAATAATTTTAGAATGTCATGTGGGATCAGTTTTAGGTTTCTGGTCTGTGCTTGGATACATAGGATTTCTTGCTTTCTTGTGTTTTATCTTAGCTTTTCTAGCAAGGAAACTCCCTGATAATTTCAACGAAGCCAAATACATCACTTTCAGCATGCTCATATTCTGTGCAGTTTGGTTTACATTTATTCCAGCTTATGTCAGCTCTCCTGGAAAGTTTATTGTAGCTGTGGAAATATTCGCAATTTTAGCCTCAAGTTCTGGGTTACTTTTTTGTATTTTTATTCCAAAGTGCTACATAATTTTGCTCAAGCCTGACAAAAACACCAAAAAACATATGATGAATAAAACACCCTCCAAACCACTCTGAACAGGATCACATACAAATGGATGTAAGAAAGGAAACAAACCAACTAATTAAAATAAGTATATGTTCATTCATGAATGCTTGCTAGTTTTGCTATAAAATCATACATGTAAACCTCACTCACTCACTCACTCACTCACTCACTCACTCACTCATTTTCTACCGCTTATCCGAACTACCTTGGGTTACGGGGAGCCTGTGCCTATCTCAGGTGTCATGGGGCATCGAGGCAGGATACACCCTGGACGGAGTGCCAACCCATCACAGGACACACACACTCTCATTCACTCACACACTCACACACTACGGACAATTTTCCAGAGATGTCAATCAACCTACAGTACCATGTACGTCTTTGGACTGGAGGAGGAAACCGGAGTACCCGGAGGAAACCCCCGAGGAACGGGGAGAACATGCAAACTCCACTCACACAAGGCGGAGGCGGGAATCAAACCCCGACCCTGGAGGTGTGAGGCGAACGTGCTAGCCACTAAACCACAATGCTCCCTGGAAGCGCAACCCCCCCCCTCCCCCCCACACACACGTATCTGGCTATTTACAATGTATGGTAATCATTTAATAAAATGATGAATTCAACAATCAAAAGATATCTATGAAGGAATGAATACACAAAGAAATAATATGGACTGTTATATTCAGCTGTGTGTGTGTTTGGTCATATTATTAAAAGACCAATGCAATAATACCAAAAGAGCCCTCAAGTTAAGCCTTTTTCTTTTGCTTAGAATTACTGTTACTATACATAAAGTATTCAAACCTTACAGTATTTTGACTGGGTACTATTATCCAACCAGTTCAGGCTGCTCAATTTCCTGTTACTTACAGTACAAACAACCATTTGAACTGAACAGTTTGGGTTTATTAACACCTAAAAATCACCAGGGCCAGTGAGAATAACCTAGAAAACTTCTTGTGTTTGTGTCACACATGCCAAGACCTTTAACAAAACCAAATAATTATATAATTTGAAATAAATAATGTTATATTTTCACATAACTAAAATAATTAATTTTCCCCTCTTGTCCTTATGGACAATGTTCAGTTAATTCATGTCAAAAGAAATATTCAGTCAGTTTTATTTTCAGATTTCCACAAAGGAAGAACATTTCAAGGGGGTAAATTCAAGCCACAATAAATGACTAAGAACATAATGATAATCATTTATATTTCATTGACTAGCAAGACCGTGAAAAGTGATGGGGAACTGTATACAATGGCTTAAATAAAAAATGTCAAGTATAGATATTTATCATTCTAAAAGTCCAAAATATCATTTGAGTGAATGAATGAGTGAAATACAAAAATAAGAAAATCAACAGCAAAAAAAGGGGACTATTAGTCCCGATTAGCCCAGAGAGTTGAAGCACTATCTCATGAGCTACTGATTTCTATGCATAATAATGACACACCTTCTTTGATTTTCCAGAAAAGATTTGCATTTCTATTTGTATATATACTAAAGATCCTCCCTGTTCAACTAGATGACATATCAGACTTTGCATACATGCTCACACTTACTATTATTACATTAAACTTCTATAGGTAGATGGAGTCATTGTTTACTCTCTTGCATGTGCTAATGGCCATCATCAATTTTTCCAGAGCTAACGAGACAATTTGTAGCTTGTATGGAGAACGTGCATACCCACATCTGTGGAAAGATGGTGATATCATAGTTGGAGCTATTTTTCCTTTTTATAGTAACTGGGAGATCTCTGACTTATCTTATTCAGTCATGCCACCTCCAGTAAAGTGCACAAGGTAAGCAGCATATGAAAATGAGCAATTTAAATTAAAATATAATACATATTTTAGTAATTATGTTGCAGTTACTGTATATGGTCTAATATATTAACATGTTTATGTTCCTGTCCTAATTTTTTTATGCAGCATGGAATTTAAAGGCTTCCATTATTCACAGACCTTAATTTTTGCATTAGAGGAAATCAACAATAGTTCTACGTTACTGCCTGGAGTCTTGTTGGGCTTCAAGATTTATGACACCTGTGGCTCCACATCTTTGGGTGTTAAAGCGGCAATGACACTTCTGAATGGGAATGAGAACTCTGTCTCTAATGGGATCTGCACAAAGCCAGCTGAGGTGCAGGCCATAATAGGAGAGACATATTCATCAGTGTCCATGGCTATAGCAAAGAGTATTGGACCTTTCAGCATGCCCTTAGTAAGAATTTATGCATTTTTATCAAGATTATGACTATTACAACTCCATTTCAAGGTTAGAAAAAATCTACAGCTGGAAGGTCATTTTATGTTTCGATTATGTTTTCTGACCATCTGAGCATTATGTCTGATATTCCTGTTTGGCTCTAATTGCAGATCAGTTACTACTCTACTTGTGAATGTCTCAGTGATAAATCAAAATATCCCTCATTTCTGCGCACTATTCCCAGTGATTTCCACCAAAGCAGAGCACTTGCAGAGATGGTCAAGCACTTTGGTTGGACCTGGGTGGGAGCAATAAGAAGAGATGATGAATATGGCAATAGCGGAATGGCAACTTTCTCGAATGTGGCAGAACAGCTAGGGGTCTGCTTAGAATATTCCCTTCCATTCTTACCAACCTACTCACATGAAAAAGTGCTGAGAATTATTGAGCAAATTAAAATGTCCACTTCTCGTGTGATAGTAGCCTTTTTCACTCAATGGGACTTCGATGTTTTGCTACCCATGCTTTCTGAACACAACATCACCGGCTATCAGTGGGTGGGAACTGAGGGCTGGATCTCTGATCCAGTAGTGGCCAAATTAGATAAGCACAACATACTGCAAGGAGCTATAGGGCTAGCCATTCCCAAAACAAAAGTCACAGGTCTGAAGGATTTTATTCTTGATATTAAACCACTGAAATCGGTAGGCAGTACCATTTTTACTGAATTCTGGGAAGCTTTGTTTAAATGCAAATTTACAGTGCAGAATGATTCAGAGGACTCAACAGTATGTACAGGTGAAGAGAAACTCTCTGAGATAGAAAACACCTTTACTGATATGTCTTTTATGCCAATTTTCAATAATATCTATAAAGCAGTCTATGCCATAGCCTATACTCTACACAGTCTTCTTGGCTGCCAACAAACATGTCCTACAAAGAAGCAGCCGGATCTGTTCACAGTGAGTAAATACCATTTCTGAAATGCATTTTGCACTGAAATATGGACTTTACACAAACTTATAATTTACATCAAATATGTAAAGCTTTCGTGAAACATAAAAATTTGCTCTATTCCATCAGTTTCTAGAACAACTCAAAAAGGTGCGTTTCAAGACAAAAGATGGTGAAGAAGTTTATTTTGATGCAAATGGTGATCCTCCAGCAAAATATGAAATAATAAACAGGCAAATGAGTCAAGATCATCAGTTTGAATTTGTTACAGTTGGACTTTATGACTCCTCATTTCCTGTTAATGATCGATTAGCAGTAAACATGGCCTCTATTGTGTGGGCAAACAATTCAAATCAAGTGAGTATTAGGGGACAAAATTCTATGGTATCAATATAAACCATAAAAAGACTTTACAGACTGTCTATCATATTATAATGTAACTACATATTGTATTTAAACAAAGGTGCCCACATCTGTATGTAGTGAGAGCTGCCCCCCTGGTACAAGGAAAGCTGTACAGAAAGGAAAACCAATCTGCTGTTTTGACTGCATACCATGTGCTGCTGGAGAGATCAGTAATATGACAGGTACAGAATATCTCTAATAAAGAAATATAAAAGAAAATTAAAGCTACTACTACTATGAATAATAATAATAATAATAATAATAATAATAATAATAATAATAATAATAATAATAATAATAATAATAGCAGATAAGGATATATACAGGTATAGGAATTAACCTTTTATATAAATGTATCTACATTTTTTCTCATTTGGTATTTTTTATCTCTCTCACTCTATGGCAGATTCCATTGAATGTGAACAATGTCAGCAAGATTACTGGTCAAATGCTGATAAGAGTAAATGTGTAAAGAAGGAAGTTGAATATTTGTCCTATGAAGAAACAATGGGGATTTTGCTAACAGTTGTTTCTATTGTTGGTTCTTTAATGACAATTATAATATCAGTCATATTCTTTAAATATAAAAATACACCAATAGTCAAAGCCAACAACTCTGAGCTGAGCTTCCTGCTGCTCTTCTCTCTGACTCTGTGTTTCCTCTGTTCACTTACTTTCATTGGTCGGCCCTCTCAGTGGTCCTGTATGCTGCGTCACACAGCGTTTGGGATCACCTTTGTCCTCTGTATCTCATGTGTTCTGGGAAAAACAATAGTGGTGTTAATGGCCTTCAGGGCTACACTTCCAGGGAGTAATTTAATGAAATGGTTTGGGCCTCCACAGCAGAGACTCAGTGTACTCGCCTTCACTCTTGTACAGGTTCTTATCTGTCTGCTTTGGCTGACAATATCCCCTCCATTTCCCTTTAAAAATCTAATTCACTACAAAGAAAAGATCATTCTTGAATGCAGTTTGGGCTCAGCTATAGGTTTCTGGGCTGTACTGGGTTACATAGGATTTCTTGCTTTCTTGTGCTTTATTTTAGCTTTTCTAGCTAGGAAGCTTCCGGATAATTTTAATGAAGCAAAATTCATTACATTCAGCATGCTGATGTTCTGTGCAGTTTGGATCACATTTATTCCTGCTTATGTGAGTTCACCTGGAAAATTTACTGTAGCTGTAGAGATATTTGCTATTTTAGCATCAAGCTTTGGTTTACTATTCTGTATCTTTCTTCCAAAGTGTTACATAATTATCATGAAGCCAGAGAAAAACACTAAAAAGCAAATGATGGGCAAAGTGCCAGGTCAGTGATTTAATAATGTAAAAATACTGATTAATGTGGACCAAAATAAAGCATATTATTAAGCATTTAGTTTTTTAACATTTCATTACAAATGTATCAGATGCCAATAAAATGTAAAAAAAAATTGACCTGAATATTGACCTGTTGTTTTAATGCTGTACCCTACTGCATGATATTAACCTTTTGATTCTGAATTTATATTAAGATGTTATATACATATGGTATGAACTAATTAGGAACTACAATAAAACTACCCACAATGTTACAAAATGAGTGATGAATTGTGCCTTGTTGTTTTATATTTTGTAGTTATTTTGAACCTCATCTTAGCTGTATTCAGTTATATGCTCCTTCTGCTTACCAACTAAAATAGCTTAGTTTATTATTTACCCAATATTCACTCAAGTCTTACATACACTCAATATTCCTATTTTATACCATTTCATGTTTTCACAGGAGACAATAGTGTTACACAATTGTAATCAAAAAGTTATTAATTATAAACTTGTTCTATGCCCTTCTGGCATGTGGCATATGTTATTACCTCATTGTATGGTTTTTAATGATACATTTTATTGCATAACAGATGGGATGAATTGGCATTTATGTCATTTTATGAAGGGCCTTGTTTAGGAACCCGGCAGTGGCAGCTTGGAGGTCCTGGGATGTTAATCACTGAGCTATTCATATTAGGACCCTTGGAAATTCATGTCCATAAATCACACTAGCCATGTAGCTAAAATATTATCTCCTATTTCATATTTGTGAAATCCGTAAAATCTGTATGTAGTGCCGCCCCCCTGGTAAAAGGAAAGCTGTACAGAAAGGAAAACCACACCAGGTTACATATGTAACCCGGTTCCCTAAGGAGGGAACGAGACCCTGCGTCAGTGCTGACGCTATGGGAATGCTTCTGTGAGGAAGTTGTGTCTGAAGCTCTGTGTGCACACACGCCAATTTAATGGCTTGGGAAGGACATGTGATGAAGTGATTGCGTGCCAGCAAGTCCATATAAAGGCATCTACAGTATGTCACATTGCTCCAGCTTCTATTTGTCTGAAGAAAGCGCGAGGGGATGCCAGGGCGTGGCCAGCAATGCAGCATCTCGTTCCCTTCTCAGGGAACCGGGTTACATACGTAACCTGGTGTAGTTCTCTTTCGAGGGAACTCAACGCTGCGTCAGTTCTGACACTATGTGAACACCAAAACCCACGCCGCGACGAATCGGTCGATGACTGTGCCAGAGGCCGTGAAATAGCACAAGCAGACTGGGAACAGACCATCAATGGCCCTGCAGGTCCTGGGACCCTGGAGTTGGGTCCAAGTACAGGTTATAGTACCTGATAAAGGTGTGCAGAGAGGACCAACCTGCCGCAGCACAAACATCTCCAAAGGGAACACCCCTGGCCAAGGCACTGGATGAGGCCTGATGCCGAGAGGCGATTCAAGAACGCGCACCTCATAGGCCTGAGCTAATGGCCTCCACAACCCAGTGCATCAGGCGCTGCTCGGAAACCGGATTACCCTTATTCTGGCCCCCAAAGCAGAAAAAAGAGAGGAGGAGTTACTCCACAAGCTAGAGCGGTGGACATAAGTCCTCTAGGCCCTTTCTGGGCAAAACAAATGCAGCCTTTCCTGTTCCGCTGACTCATTGTGCGGTGGACACTAGGCAAACAGTATGACTGGACAGCCAGCCATCCTGGGCACCTTAGGGACATATCCTGCCCTGGGGTGCAGAATAGCCTTGGACATGCCAGGGGAAAAGCAGCCCCTCCATGACCACAGAGGGGTCACAGGAAGGAAGGCGCAGTCTGCAGGAAGGCCTCAGCCACCTGACACCACGCAGAAAGCGAGAGACCAGAGGCAAAAAAGCCTCCACTTCAGAGCATATAGCTTCCTAGTCTCGGTCACCTCAGATGAGAGGCCTGCCTCTAGGAACTGGTCCCCCTCAGGGGCCAGACCCAAAGCTTCCACATCTCGGGGCGGGGTTGTAGGATTGCCCCCTGCACCTGAGAGAGGAGATCCTCCCTGATGGGAACCTCCCATGGAGTGCCATTCAGAAGGGAGGCTAGGACTGTGATTCAACTCGAGAAGGCCTACGAGGGGCAACTAGGAGGAGGTTGACCCGGTTGTGGCTCACTCTGGCTAGGACTTGCAGGAGCAGAGCTACCAGGGGGAAGGCGTACGGATGGATCCTCGGCCACCTCCATACCAAGGCATCCAGGCCCAAAGGGGCCGGATAAGGGAGGGAAAGCCATGGCGGACAGTGGGTCGACTCCTTGGAGGCGAACAGATCCACTTCTGCCTGGCTGACCATCTGCCAAATTCGCTCCACCACGTGGGGTTGTAGACTTCACAGGAAGTCTGCCTCCCAATTTACATGCCCTGGAATGAAAATCGCTCTCAGCGAAAGGAACCTGGTCTCTGCCCAGAGCAGAATCTGCTGTGCCAACCTGAAAAGGGGGTGCAAATGCAGACCACCCTGATGATTGATATAGGGAACCACCGCAGTGCTGTTTGTCAGTACTAAGATATGGCAGCCCCTGAGGTGTGGAAGAAAGTGTTTCAATGCTAGAAACACAGCCCTCATCTCCAGGCAGTTTATGTGCCATGAGAGATAGTGGCCCTCATAATTGACCCTGGGCAGGACGGCCATCCAAGGCCAATCCCCAGCCCGAAAGTGTGGCGCCCATTGAAAAAGTCCTGCGACGGTGGCACGCCCTTAGAGTGATACCCAAGGCCAGGAGCCGGTCTTTTTTTCACATGAGAAGGGTACAAAGCCCACGGCACGTAACATTTATAACCCTGAGGGGATGTCTGCGAGCATGAAAGCCCGCACCCCTGAGCCAGAGCTGGAATGGCCTCATGTGAAGCAGACCCAAAGGGATAATGTTGGCTACTGCTGACATGAGGCTGAGCACCCTCTGTGCCTTGGCGATAGAGAGGCTTCAGCCTAGCCGAATAGCTTTCACTGCTGACAAGATAGAAGCCACCTGAGTGGGACACAGATGTGCCTGCATTGTGGTGGAGTCCCAAACTAGACCCAGAAAGGTGGTTCTCTGAAAAGGAGAAAGCACAGACTTTTCTGGGTTCAACCTGAGGCCTAGAGACCTCATATGGGCAAGTTTCCACGCTTGTTGTCTGATAGTGGTGTCAACCTCGTGCAGACCTCCCAGATGTCCTGAAACAGCGCACTGGCAGGTGATAACCCAGGGAGATCTGTGCCAGCAATAGGAGCAGGTACAGACCCTATTCAGGAATGCTCCCCTACTGCCCGCCCGGTCACTTCCATTGTTCGGGGGTAGTAGGGAGGGTGTTCCTGAATTGGACCCTCCTAGGAACCCCAGTCCTCGGTCATCAGGACTCCTTCGTAGCCTGCCTGGCCGAGATGACGGACCTAAGGTCCCCTCTCACCTGATGGGTCTTGGCTCAGGTACACTGACCGGCCTCCCTTGTCTTAGACGGGGGGCATGGACCTCCACACTAACCCTCCTTACTGCCCTGAGTGAGCTAAGAGGGGGTTGGGTGTGGCTGGAAGATGACCCAGGCTGCTCGCCACGACAAAAGAGAAACTCCCTGAACGCCGCCAAAAAGCATTTTACCTCCTGGTGCCTGTCAACGACAGTACTCACTGCATCGCCAAACAAACCCTGAGGTGAAACCGGGGCATCCAGGAGAAAGGACTTATCCTTATCTTTAATATTAGTTAAATTGAGCCACAGGTGCCTCTCTGTGGCAAACACTGCAGCCATTGAACGGCCTATGGAGCGGGCCATCTGCTTCGTGGCACAGAGCGCAAGGCCGGTGGCTTGGCGGAGCTCAACTGAGTCCTCATTATAAGATTTAGACCACGTTCACCGGAAGCAAACAATCCTTTCCAGTAGTGTTACAGTTTAGTTTCTTAAAGGGCTAATATAACATTTTAGCAATGCATGAAAAAGGGCATTAGTACATCTGTCGCACATTTTACACAAGCTTAAATAACGTGAATGACATGTTATCTTTTTAACCTGGTTACATATTAACATGATTTCAATAAAATTAGCATTCAATAAAACATATATAATACCAGGGTATTATATTGCAACATATATTATAGAAGGTGCTCAACTGCACAAACTGTAAATGAGTAGGTTTTTAGTAAAACAACACTAAAGCACGGAGGTCAAACAGGGTAAAGGCCTAATTTAGCCAGAATAGAACTGTCACACCTCCTCTTGCTGTGACCCACGTGTGTAACTTCACCATAGAGGATTTGTTTTGCTTTCTATATAAATACGACCTATTCTTTTTGTTCAGTTAGCTAAGAGATCAGACCATAGATTATAAACTTTTCTCTCCTCTACACCTGGATAGCTTGATGGAATCAATGTTTACACTCATTCAAGTGGTAATGGCCATCATCTATTCATATACTGCAGAAGAGACTTGTAACCTGCGTGGAGAGCCTGCATACCCACAGATATGGAAGGAGGGCGATATTATAATTGGAGCAATTTTCCCTTTTCATTTTAAATGGGAGATTACAGACTCGTCCTATTCGTTTATGCCACCTCCAGTGAAGTGCACGAGGTAAGCAGTATACATGTTATGTGAAATATTATAATACATTACTAATAAGATCAAAACAAATTATAGTATTTAATACTTTACACAAACAAATACATATTTCTATCTGTTTTTAACAAGTCTGGAATTCAGATCCTTCCAATATTCACAGACCTTGATATATGCAGTAGAGGAGATCAACAACAGTTCATCTTTACTGCCTGGAGTTTCACTGGGCTACAAGCTCTTTGATACCTGTGGTTCCACAACACAGGGAGTGAAAGTAGCAATGGAACTTCTGAATGGAAATGAAAACTCAGTTTCAGATCAGATGTGCACAAAGCCTGCACAGGTTCAAGCCATAATAGGAGAGACATATTCATCAGTGTCCATGGCTATATCAAAGAGTATTGGACCTTTCAGCATGCCCTTAGTAAGTATTCACATTACTTATATTTAAGTTATTGTGAACGTGACTTAAAAGTAATGCATTGAATTGCTTATTCCTAACTGATGATTTACAACATAATGATATTATGTTACAACATAAAATATACTGACTGCTATTGCTGATGTAACTGTGTGAATCTCATTTTAGATCAGTTACTTTGCTACTTGCGAATGTCTCAGTGACAAAACGAAATATCCCTCTTTTCTGCGCACTATACCCAGTGATTATTACCAGACCTTAGCACTTGCAGAGATGCTCAAACACTTTGGCTGGACCTGGGTGGGAGCAATAAGAAGAGATGATGATTATGGTAACAGTGGTATGGCTGCATTTACTAAAATTGCAGAACAACTGGACATATGCTTAGAATACTCGCTTCCATTTTTTAGAACATATTCCAAAGAAAGAGTCTTGAGAATTGTTGAGCAAATTAAAAGCTCTACTTCTCGAGTGATAGTGGGCTTTGTCACTCAATGGGACTTTGAAGTTTTGCTACCTGTGCTTTCTGAACACAACATCACTGGATATCAGTGGGTGGGAACTGAGGCCTGGATAGCTGATCCAGTTGTTGCCAAACTAGATGAGCACAACATACTGCACGGAGCTATAGGGCTAACTGTTCCCCAAACAAAGGTGACAGGTCTGGAGGATTTCATTCTTGATATAAAACCACTAAAATCAGTCAGCAGTGCAATTTTTAATAAATTCTGGGAAGATTTGTTTACCTGCAAATTTGCAGTGCAGAATGATTCAGAGGACTCAGCAGTATGTACAGGTGAAGAGAAACTCTCTGAGATAGAAAACACCTTTACTGATATGTCTTTTATGCCAATTTTCAATAATATCTATAAAGCAGTCTATGCCATAGCCTATACTCTACACAGTCTTCTCGGATGCCAACAAACATGTCCTACAAAGAAGCAGCCGGATCTGTTCACAGTGAGTTGATATTGTTTTTTGTACTCAAGCATTTTACACAAACACATGCAATAATTTAATTAATTAGGAGAAAAATAACCCTTATAATAAAAATAAATAAATAAATAAAAATGTATTTGCTCTACTCTATCAGTTTCTAGAACACCTGAAAAAGGTGCGTTTCAAGACAAAAGAAGGTGAAGAAGTTTATTTTGATGAAAATGGAGATCCCCCAGCAAAATATGAAATAATAAATAGACAAACAACTAAAGATCAGTACAAATTTGTCACAGTTGGACTTTATGACTCCTCTCTTTTTGTTCATGATCGATTAGCAGTAAACATGGCCTCCATTGTGTGGGCAAACAATTCGAAGCGGGTAAGAATAAGAAAAATGTGTCATAAATGTAATGCATAATCACAGAAATACTTTATAACGTGACGTTATCATAAGATAATTTTAAATAACCACATTTTCTATCAAAGGTGCCCAAATCTGTATGTAGTGAGAGCTGCCCTCCTGGTACAAGGAAAGCTGTACAGAAAGGAAAACCCATCTGCTGTTTTGACTGCATACCATGTGCTGCTGGAGAGATCAGTAATATGACAGGTACAGAATATTGCTAATAAAAAAATAATAGAAAATTAATGCTACTACTACTATGAATAATAATAATAATAATAATAATAATAATAATAGTAATAATAATAATAATAAGTATCATTATTATTATTAATTTAAATTCATCTACATTATTTCTCATTCTGTAACTTTGTCTCTCTATCTCTATGACAGATTCCATTAAATGTGAACAATGTGAACAAGATTACTGGTCAAATGCAGACAAGAATACATGTGTAAAGAAGGAACTTGAATATTTGTCCTATGAGGAAACAATGGGGATTTTGCTAACAGTTGTTTCTATTTTTGGTTCTTTTATGACAATAATAATATCAGTCATATTCTTTAAATATAAAGACACTCCAATAGTCAAAGCCAACAACTCTGAGCTGAGCTTTCTGCTGCTCTTCTCTCTGACTCTGTGTTTCCTATGTTCACTTACTTTCATTGGTCGGCCCTCTCAGTGGTCCTGTATGCTGCGTCACACAGTGTTTGGGATCACCTTTGTCCTCTGTATCTCCTGTGTTCTGGGGAAAACAATAGTGGTGTTAATGGCCTTCAGAGCTACACTTCCAGGCAGTAATGTCATGAAATGGTTTGGGCCTCCACAGCAGAGACTCAGCGTACTCGCCTTCACTCTCATACAGGTTCTTATCTGTGTGCTTTGGTTGACAATATCCCCTCCTTTCCCATTTAAAAATCTAATGCACTACAAGGAAAAGATCATTCTTGAATGCAGTTTGGGCTCAGCTATAGGATTCTGGGCTGTGCTGGGTTACATAGGATTTCTTGCTTTCTTTTGCTTTCTTTTAGCTTTTCTAGCACGGAAGCTTCCAGATAATTTTAATGAAGCTAAATTCATTACATTCAGCATGCTGATGTTCTGTGCAGTTTGGATCACATTTATTCCTGCTTATGTGAGTTCACCTGGAAAATTCACTGTAGCTGTGGAGATATTTGCTATTTTAGCATCAAGCTTTGGCTTACTATTCTGTATCTTTCTTCCGAAGTGTTACATAATCATCATGAAGCCAGAGAAAAACACTAAAAAGCAAATTATGGGAAAAGTGCCAGGTCAGTGATTTAATAATGTAAATATGCTGTTTAATATGGACCAAAATAAAGCATATTATTCACACTAGAATCAAAATCAAATTTTCATAAAATTATTTAGATTTTCTGAAAAATGATTGGATGTGTGAATTACAGTCTTGAATTACTGTATTCGGTACAAAAATATTAGTAATTGTCTGATTATATATACGTATATATACGTATATATACACGTATATATATATATACGTATATATACGTATATATACGTATATGTATATAATTTTATTGTTATATTAATGCTGTGCCGCTATTTGTGATTTTACAAATGACTTACAGAATTCTAATAAAACCACCTTAAATGATACAAAATGAGTGGTTTTTCAGTTGTTATTTATATTTAATACAATTGCATGAACCATATTTTAGCTGTATTCATTAGTTACCTACTTTGCTACCAAAGAAACTAGCCTGCAAAGGAAGATTCAAACTATGTACAGGCTGAATTTTATTTCAGCTGCATCAGAATAGTCAAAACATTTCACTGTGTTTCAGATGTCTACTTCAGATCGGGCTGATATGGCATCTGCAAATAACAGGGACGCTACCTCTAGTTACCTAGGCTGTATCATACAGTAACAACCTAACTGAATTTCACTTAATGCCAAGAGAAACTCTCATTGCTCTCCCACAGAGACTATATAAAATACAGTAGCAAATCAGATACCCTGTAATAATTTAAAGATACACGATAAAAGGCCTTCTTCATATACACAAAACAAATGCAGACTGGATTAGCATTTTCCCACAACCCTTACAAAACCCCCTGGTCCATTGTTAGGATGGACCTGTATTGTCCTCCCTAATCCTCTTGGGTTAAATCTCCTTTCTAGGACATTGGTATATACCTTTATTAAGGAGATTATCAAATCGCATCCACCCTTGATATCTTGGTACTAAAATGGGCTCTGGAATTTCCTCCTCAGGGAAGAGCAAGGAGTTCAGTTTCGAGGGAACTCGACACTGCGTCAGGGCTGATGCTATGGGATGGGAAGGCTTCTGTGAGGAAGCTGTGTCTGAAGCTCTGTGTGCAGATTGAGTTAACGGAAGCAGAGAAAGTGATGGGTATTTCCCTTTCTCTTGCCCTCTCCCCTGACTCCGTTTGCTCGGTTTCGGGTTCAGGAGCTCGTGCTGCGATTTCTCCTGACCTGGAAGAGAGCATGCTGCTTCCGCGTCCATCCAAGCCTTGTTGAACTACTTCAGCCCTTGTGGGTAAGGCCTACATGGCAGCAGGCCAAGCAGGTGCAGCCCTGCACCCCATGGCAGTTTTGCAGGCCTACCAGGCCGACCCGCTAACAGAGGTCGACAGAGGCCAGGGGTTGGGACCTCAGGTGGTATCTGAGCTCCACCGAGCCACTGACTTTGCACTCCGTGCCACAAAGCAGACTGCCCGCTCCATAGGCCATGAAATGACTGCGCTGGTTGCCACAGAGAGGCACCTGTGGCTCAATTGAACTAATATTAAAGATAAGGATAGGTCCTCTCTCCTGGATGCCCCAGTGTCACCTCAGGATTTGTTCGGCGACGCATTGAGTACTGTTGTTGACAGGCACCAGGAGTTAAAATGCCTTTCGGCGGTCAGTCAGGGAGTTTGTCTTTCGTCGCAGCGAGCAGCCTTGGTCATCTTCCAGCCGCACTCAACCCCCTCTTAGCTCACTCAGGGCAGTAAGGAGGGTTAATGTGGCTGCCCGTAAAGTAGAAAACAAATATATGCAGTAGTGTTAAATACAAAATAAAAGAAGCAAACAATACAGTAGTTCTTTCAAGCTAATTGCACCAGGTAATAATAATGTATTGTGTAGTTTAAAAAAATGTTTTATTGCACAGTTATTGCAAAAAAAAAATTAAGTTATTGTTAGTGCATGTTTTAGCAGACCCAGTTTTCATGGCATAACAGACCAGATTATACAGTCTAATAGCAGTAGGGAAAAAATGCCTTCGCTATTGATCCTTCCGATCCTGAAGGAGCTGCTCAAAGATGAAACTATTTTGTACAGAGGTGAGAGTAATTTTTCATCAATGATGATGCTAGCTACCATCCTCCTTTCTCCCACCTCCTGTAAGGTGTCCAGGGGAATCCCCATGACTGAGCTGGTCCTCCTTATCAGCTTGTCCATTCTCTTGCTGTCTGCAATAGAGATGCTGCTGCACCAGCATACCATTCCATAGAAGATGGCTGAGGCCACCACAGAGTAAAAAAAAGTTCTTCTGTAGTGCTCCTTGCATTCCAAAAGAGAAGATTCTGCTCTGCCCTTTCTTAGAAGTTACATCTGATTGATGAGCACCCAGGTACTTATAAGAGACCACTCTCTCAATATCCTTTCCCTGAATGTTCACTGGTGATAGTGAAGTGTGTTTTTGCCTGCGGAAATTCACCATCAGTTCTTTGGACTTCCTTGCATTTATCTGGAAGCAGATCCTTTGGCACCAGTCCACAAAGTTCTGGATCAGTTCTTTGTACTCACTGTCATCATTATCCATGATAAGGCTGACAAAGCAGAGTCATCAGAGAACTTCTGCAGGTGAAGGGTTGCTGAGCTGAACATGATGTATTCAGTGTGACAGTGATGAGGAACGGAGACAGGACCTTTCCCTGTGGGGATCCAGTGTTGCAGATAACCATGTCAGACTCACAGACACAAGACGTAACATACTGTGGTCAGTTTGTGAGGTAATCCAGTATCCAGGTACTGTAGATCGATGATAGTCCACTCCCATGTACTCCAGCTTATCCCTTAGAAACTCAGTATAAAAGCACTAGAGAGGTCAAAAAACATGACTCTCACTGTGCTTCCAGAGTTTTACAGGTGTGAAAGCTCTATTAAGAAGGTAGATGACAGCATCATCAACTCCAATGCCAGGCTGGTAGGCAAACTGAAGTGGCTCCATCGATAGGTTCACCATAGGTCAGAGATGAATAAACACCAGCCTCTTCAAAGGCTTCATCCGATGTGAGGTCAGTGCTAATGGTCTGTGGTCCCCAAAGTCTTTTGGGCATGATGTCATTGGTGTAGGTACCACACAGGATGTCTTCCACAGCTCTGGCATCTTCCCCAGCTTCTGGCTCAGACCAAACATGTACAACAATATGAGAAACAGCTGGTCTATACAGGTCTTAAGGAGCCTGGATTTGATGCTGTCTGGGCCTTCAGCCTTCCTCAGCTTGATAATTTTGAGCTCCATTCTTACCTGGGCTACTGTAAGGGGTAGTATGTTGTGTTTGAAGTGGGGGCTGGGGTTACTTGGTAGGGGGATAGGTTGGATGTGTTCTGGATGAACTGTGAGCTGAGAGCAGTGCAGAGAGATGTGGAGCTGGGGCAGGGGTGAATTTGGTATAACATGGTGATGAATGCACAGTTGCAAACAAGGAAACCTGCAGAATACCTAGTAATGTTAAACTTTACTCCAAATGTACATTTAATCATATGTGTACTGATACAGTATATCAATCATTTATTGAAAATCTTTCCCAAAATAAATAATATGGCAAAAATCCAAAGATAAAGTATAGCATTTATTTTAAAAGAGAAATGCCACACCTCCTTTGGCTGTGATCCAAATGCATAACTTAACAATGGATGATTTGTTTTGCTTTCTATATAAATACCACCTATTTTTCAGTTCAGTTAGCTCAGCGATCAGACAATACTGTAGATTATAAGTTCTTCTGTTCTCTAGAGCTGGATAGCTCAATGGAATCAATATTTACTCTCTTTCATGTGGTAATGGCCATCATCAATTCATATACTGCAGAAGAGACTTGTAACCTGCGTGGAGAGCCTGCATACCCACAGATATGGAAGGAGGGTGATATTATAATTGGAGGAATTTTCCCCTTCCATTTTAAATGGGAGATTACAGACTCATTCTATTCGGTTATGCCACCTGCAATAAAGTGCACGAGGTAAGGAGTGAATCATTCAAGTCAAATATTAAAATTTATTAATACTAATATTCACACTGATTACAGTATTCACTTATTTACAAAATAATGTAAATATATTGTAAATGTAAAATAAGGAATTCTTTTCTGTTTTTATAAGTATGGAATTTAGAGCCTTCCAGTATTCACAGACCTTGATATATGCAGTAGAGGAGATAAACAACAGTTCATCTTTACTACCCGGAGTCTCACTGGGCTACAAGATCTTTGATTCCTGTGGTTCTCCAGCACATGGGGTGAAAGTAGCAATGGCACTTGTGAATGGAAATGAGAACTCAGTTTCAGATGAGATCTGCACAAAGCCTGCACAGGTTCAAGCCATAATAGGAGAGACATATTCATCAGTGTCCATGGCTATATCAAAGAGTATTGGACCTTTCAGCATGCCCTTAGTAAGTATTTATGCATTTATAACTTTTAGACTTTTTATATTATTTACTTGTGATGATTTATTTAAAGCTCAAGATACATGACAGCATATGAATGATTCTGACTATTGTTCCTGATGTAACTGTGTGAATCTAATTTTAGATAAGTTACTATTCTACATGTGAGTGTCTCAGTGACAAAAGGATATATCCTTCATTTCTGCGCACTATTCCCAGTGATTATTACCAGACCATAGCACTTGCAGAGATGGTCAAACACTTTGGCTGGACCTGGGTGGGAGCAATAAGAAGAGATGATGATTATGGTAACAGTGGGATGGCTGCATTTACTAAAATTGCTGATAAACTAGGCATATGTTTAGAATACTCCCTTCCATTTTTTAGAACATATTCCAAAGAAAGAGTGTTGAGAATTGTTGAGCAAATTAAAAGCTCTACTTCTCGAGTAATAGTGGGATTTGTCACTCCACGGGAATTTGAGATTTTGCTGAACGTGTTTTCTGAACACAACATAACTGGATATCAGTGGGTGGGAACTGAAGGATGGATTGCTGATCCAGTGGCAGTCACGTTGGATAAGTACAACATACTACAAGGAGCCATAGGGCTAGCTATTCCCAAAACAACTGTAACAGGACTGAAGGACTTCATTTTAGACATAAAACCATTGAAGTCAGTAGGCAGTGCCATTTTTACAAAATTCTGGGAGGCTCTGTTTACTTGTACATATAAAGGGCAGAATAATTCTGGGACTATTCCAGTGTGTACAGGTGAAGAGAAAGTGTCTGAAGTGAGAAACACCTTCACTGACATGTCTATGATGCCAATTTTCAGTAATGTGTATAAAGCAGTATATGCCATTGCCCATACACTCCATGAACTTCTTGGCTGCAAACAAACATGTCCTACAAAGAAGCAGCCAGATCCCTTAACTGTGAGTTTTTTAAGTCATGTTTTTGGTCATTTAATTTTGACATATAAAGATTCACTTATTTAAATGAGTGTGCAAAATATTTTATAGTTTGTAAAAATCTATTATTTTCTAAACACTATGAACTTTATTCAATCAGTTTCTAGAACACCTGAAAAAAGTACGTTTTAAGACAAAAGAAGGTGAATATGTTTACTTTGATGAAAATGGTGATCCTCCGGCAAAATATGAAATAATAAACTGGCAAAAAACTAAAGAAAACCAATATGAATTTGTCACTGTCGGACTTTACGACTCCTCTGTTCCTGCTCAGGATCGATTAGCAGTAAATATGTCCTCCATTGTATGGGCCCAAAATACAAATAAAGTGAGTATATTAAAGTAATTGTAGCTTGACTTCAATTAAATTTATTACCACAGTATTTTTTTATAATGTCTATCTTACTTCAAGTACCCACATTATTTTATGTCAAAAAGGTGCCCACATCTGTATGTAGTGAGAGCTGCCCCCCTGGTACAAGGAAAGCTGTACAGAAAGGAAAACCCATCTGCTGTTTTGACTGCATACCATGTGCTGCTGGAGAGATCAGTAATATGACAGGTGTGTAACGTTTTTAAAGAAACAACATTTTATAGAATAAAACTACATAATAATAATAATAATAATAATAATAATAATAATAATAATAATAATAATAATAACTGCAAAACCAACATTTCTTCCATATTGCTTTTGTATTTCTGTAATGTCTGAATTTTTTTGTCTTTCACTCTATGGCAGATTCCCTTAAATGTGAACAGTGTCAGCAAGATTACTGGTCAAACGCAGACAAGAATACATGTGTAAAGAAGGAAGTTGAATATTTGTCCTATGAGGAAACAATGGGGATTTTGCTAACAGTTGTTTCTATTGTTGGTTCCCTAAAGACGATAATTATAGCAATCATATTCTTTAAATATAAAAATACACCAATAGTCAAAGCCAACAACTCTGAGCTGAGCTTCCTGCTGCTCTTCTCTCTGACTCTGTGTTTCCTCTGTTCACTTACTTTCATTGGTCAACCTACTGATTGGTCCTGTATGCTGCGCCACACAGCCTTTGGGATCATCTTTGTCCTATGTATCTCCTGTGTTCTGGGGAAAACTATTGTGGTGTTAATGGCCTTCAGGGCTACACGTCCAGGAAGTAATATCATGAAATGGTTTGGGCCTCTACAGCAGAGACTCAGTGTACTTGCCTTCACTCTCATACAGGTTCTTATCTGTGTGCTTTGGTTGACAATATCCCCTCCTTTCCCCTTTAAGAACCTTAAAAGCTACAAGGAAAAGATTATACTAGAATGTCATTTAGGCTCAAACCTAGGTTTCTGGGCTGTACTGGGTTACATAGGAGTCTTAGCACTTTTATGTTTTCTTCTAGCTTTCCTAGCTAGGAAGCTTCCAGATAATTTTAATGAAGCTAAATTCATCACATTCAGCATGCTGATGTTTTGTGCAGTTTGGACCACTTTTATTCCTGCTTATGTCAGCTCTCCTGGAAAATTTACTGTAGCTGTGGAGATTTTTGCTATTTTAGCATCGAGCTTTGGTTTGTTACTCTGTATTTTTCTTCCAAAGTGTTACATAATCATCATGAAGCCAGAGAAAAACACGAAAAAGCAAATTATGGGAAAAGTGCCAGGACAGTGAGTTAATAATGTAAATATTCTGATTAATATGGACCAAAATAAAGCATATTATCTGCTGCACATGATGTTTGATTCTCAGCATATTTATTTATTTAGATTGTATGTATTTCTTCTGAAAATTTTTGGATTATATAAACTGATTCGGTAATATTATATGCGAGGTTTTAACAACAACAAAAAAAAATACACATCTATACTTTATCCTTCTATTGTTGCATATCCTACTACTTCTATACCTTATGAGGAACATCTCTGTATACTTTCCTTGGTAAGTTTTACTAAATGACATATGGACACAAGCATTAACATCAAGCTGCAGTATAGTTGCTCCTTGTGGAATCTGTATGAATGATATACCCTCTTAACCTGGGTAGCAGCTTTATGGCACACATAGGTAGGATGTGTGAACCTGGTTCCCTTTCGAGGGAACAAGATGCTGCGTCAGTGCTGACGCTATGGGAACGCTTCTGTGAGGCTTCTGTGTGTCTGAAGCCCTGAGTGCACACATGCCATTTTAATGGCTCGGGAAGGACACGTGACGGAGTGATTACGTGCCAGCAAGTCCATATAAGGGCATCTACGTCACACTACTCCAGCTTCTTTGTCTTCAGGAAGAGCTTTGTGTATGTGTGTCGATTGTTTGTCCTGTCTGTCTAGTACAGGGAAAAATTATATATATATATATATATATATATATATATATATATATATATATATATATATATATATATATATATATATATATATTAGGGCTGTAATTTTCAGCTACAGCTGCGCCTCGTTGTTCGTGTCCCGCGTCCGCTGAGGTCTCGATCGCCGGGGTTCGTAGGTTGAGTTAACGGATGTGGAACAAGAGATGGGGTTTTCCCTTTCTCTTTCCCTCTCCCACAACACTGTTCGCTCGATTTCGGTTTCAGGAGCTCACGCTGCAATTTCTCCCAACCCGGAAGTGAGCATGCGGCTTTCCGCGTCGGGCTCTGAGGAGCTCGATGTGGGCAGGGAGGGGCTTCCCCCCTCTGAATAGCCGACACAATCAGCTGTGTTCGAGGCACTCCTCGTGACATGTCTAGCTAAAATTAGATTGGCCCGAAGAGGAAGTAAGTGTCGCCCGTTATAAGCTAGACGACCACTTCTGACTTCAGGCCGCAAGCCACCTTCACGTGGGCGGCTGCCGTATTTCTCAGACCTCCATGCCGAGGTGTCGAGGTCTTTTCTCCTGCCATGTCAGACTAATCAGCCATTATAGGGCTTGAAGGCCATGGTATGGGGCGATGCCTGGAATTGAGGAGACGCTTACGGGTTATCTCTCACCTACATCGCCCGCACGGAGGAAACCTGCCTTCAGGTGGTATCTGAGGTCCACCGAGCCACTGACTTTGCGCTCCATGCCACAAAGCAGACGGCCCGCTCCAAAGGCCATGCAATGGCTGCACTGGTTACCACGGAGAGGTGCCTGTGGCTCAGTTTGACTAATACTAAAGATGAGGATATGTCCTCTCTCCTGGAGGCCTCGGTGTCACCTCAGGGCTTGTTCGACGATGCAGTGAGTACTGTCATCGACAGGCACCAAATGCCAGTTGGCGACATTCAGGCTCCCCTACTGCCTGCCCTGCCGCCTCCGGCATTTCAGGGAGCAGTGGGGTCTGTGCCTGCTTCTCTTCCTTGCATGGGTCTTCCTGGGTTGGCACCTGCCAGATTCAGGGCACCCGGGAGGTCTGCGCAAGGTTGACACCACTATCAGGCAGCCAGGCAGCGTGGAAACTTCTGCCAGGGGTGTCTCAGTGGGTCCTGGATACCCCTCCCGTCCTCCGCGCTTCCAGGGTGTGCTGCCTACGATTGTTGGCAGACACCAGGGGGCGTTCCTCCAAGAGGAACTCTCTCACTCCTGAGGAAAGGGGCCATAGAGCATGTTCCCCTCCCAGAGCGGGACTCCAGCTTTACAGCCAATATTTCATTGTTCCTAAGAGGGACGGGGGCTGTGTCCAGTTTCGGACCTGTGGGCTCTGAACTGTACTCTGAAGACTTACAGGTTCAAGATGCTCACGCTCAAGGTTATCGTGTCCCAGATCAGGTCCAAAGACTGATTTGTGACTATTGACCTTGAGGACGCTTACTTTCACATAGACATTTTGCCAGAGCACAGGAAGTTCCTCAGGTTCACTTTTGGGGTGAGAAGTGTACCGGTATTGTGTTCTTCCTTTTGGCCTTGGCCTTTCACCACGCACGTTTACAAAGTGCATAGACACTCCCCTGGCACCATTGTGTCTCCAGGGCATCTGTGCACTGAATTACCTGGACGACTGGATCATTCTGTCCCAGTCAAAGGCTAGGGCAGCCAGTCATTGAGATGCTGTGCTTGCCCATACGAGGTATCTAGGCCTCAGGTTGGACCCAGAAATGGGTGTGCCTTCTCCTTTTCAGTGAACCACCTTTCTGGGGCTAGTTTGGGGCTTCCCCCTGATGCTGGCACATCTGTCTCCCGCTCGGGTGGCTTCCATCTTGTCAGCGGTGAAAGCTACAGACAGACAGCACTGCGGTGGTTTCCCATATCAATCATCAGGGCGGTCTGCATTTGTGCCCCCATTTTAGGTTGGCACAGCAGATTCTGCACTGGGCAGAGACCAGGTTCCTTTCACTGAGAGCGATTTTCATCCCAGGGCATGTAAATAAGGAGGCAGACTTCCTGTCGAGGCAGGTGCTGAGGCCCGGGGAGTGGCATAGATGCCATAAAATGTCTCCACCCCCATGGGTTGGAGTGACATTGGTGTGGACATGGCCGAGGCTCTGTCGGTGCACCTTCCCCCCGGTAGCTCTGCTCCCGCAAGCCCTAGCCAGAGTGTGCCACGACCAGGTCAACCTCTACTCCTAGTTGCCCTTCGTTGGCTTTCTTGAGTTGGTTCACGGTCCTCCCTCCTGAACGGCATTCCATGGAGGTTTCCGTCAGGGAAGATCTCTTCTCTCTGGTGCAGGGGGCAATCCTACACCCTTTCCCCAAGATATGGAAGCTTCGGGTCTGGCCCCTGAGGGGGACCAGTTCCTAGAAGGAGGCCTCTCATCCGAGGTGACCAAAACTCTACTGAATGCTAGGGCTCCCTCCACCAGGAAGCTATTTGCTCTGAAGTGGAGGCTTTTTCACCTCTGGTGTGATGAACACTGTCAGAATCCAGTTCACTGCCTGGTCAGTACAGTGCTGGAGTTCCTGCAGTCTCTCTTTTCTCGGGGCTTGTCCCCATCTACTTTAAAGGTGTACGTGGCTGCCATTGCTGCCAACCACAAACCTGTCCTCGGGGCCTCCTTTGGTAGGCACCCTCTGGTCTCTTGCTTCCTGCGTGGTGTCAGGTGGCTGAGACCTTCCTGCAGACTGCGCCTTTTCTCCTTGGACCTCTCTGTGGTCCTGGAGGGGCTGCTGAAAGCCCCTTTGAGCCCATGGAGTCAGCCTCTGAGAAGTTTCTGACCCTGAAGTCGGCTCTGCTTCTTGCCTTTGCCTCTCTCAGGAGAGGCGGGGATTTGCAGGCTTTGTCAATCGCCCCCGGCCGCCTAGAATTTGCCCCCGGCATGTCCAAGGCTATCCTGCACCCCAGGCCAGGATATGTCCCTAAAGTGCCCAGGATGGCGGGATGTCCAATCATCCTGCAGGCCTACTGTCCCCCGTCCGATGAGTCAGCAGAACAGGAAAGGCTGCACTTGCTTTGACAAGTAAGGGCCCTGAGGACTTACGTCCACCGCTCTAGCTCGTGCCGTAGCTCCTCCGCCCTTTTTGTCTGTTTTGGGGGCTGGAAAAGGGGTAATCCGGTTTCCAAACAGCGCCTGGCGCACTGGGTGGTGGAGGCCATTACTCAGGCCTATGAGGTGCGTGATCATGCCTCACCTCTTGGCATCAAGGCCCACTCCACTAGGGGTATCGCCTCATCCAGTGCCTTGGCCAGGGGTGTTCCCATTGAAGATATTTGTGCTGCGGCAGGATGGTCCTCTCCGCACACCTTTATCAGATTCCATGACCTGGACTTGGACCCCACTCCAGGGTCCCAGGTATTGTGGGGCCTGTGATGTGCTGTTCCCAGTCTGCTCGTGGAATCTGTATGAAGGATACTCTTAACCTGGGTAGCAGCTTTATGGCACACATAGGTAGGATGTGTGAACCTGGTCTCAGCAAATCAAGCAAATGTCAATCTGCAAGAAACAGACTTATTTCATTCTTTTTTCTCAGGTCTAAATTAAATTTTTAATTCAACAGGCTGAAAGAAAAAATTTAATTCAACAAATGTGGCAAACTAGTGGCCTCCTCCCAACTCTTGGTTTAATGTTTGTTTTTTTCAGCACTTTATGTTCTCTCCATCTCATGATAATATGTTCATTAATAAGGAAAAGTGGATAAGTTTAGCTTAATTCCACTGCAAAAATTCTAACCATTGATTACAGTGACTGGAAGCATTTTTTAAACTATATTTATGTGTCTGTTTTAGAAATGTTTTAAAATGGGAGGTCACAAGAGAGTAAATGTTCCCATAGAAGGGATATTTGATAAAAGAGTGCTTCTCCAGAAATTACATGAATATTAAGGCCCTATCCATCTCACTGAAGGTCAACTCCCAGAAGGTCTGATAATTTAACCACTTTGATTAAAGTCACAAACTATATTATTTTTAATAAAACACTTGAAATAAAATATTGACAATTTGAGCACAAAGAACACGCTAAATATGAATCTTGTGCCAAGATGTCCTATTTGTTTTAGGTTAGAAACATGTCACACCTCCTTTGCTTGTGACACATATATATTAACAAAGAGCATTTGCATTTCCTAGTATATAAATGTCTCAAATCCTTTCCGTTCAGTTGGCTCAGATCAGACATAACGTATATTTGTTATATTTATCTCTCTGAATATCTCTTCTTTTAACCTGAATAGATAGATGGGGTTAGTCATTACACTTATACCTATACTGATGGCAACAATCGATTTGTACACTGCCAAAGAGACTACTTGCACTGTGCTTGGAATGCCAGACTATCCACTGCTCTGGAAGGATGGGGATATCTCAGTTGGAGGAATTTTCCCCTTTCATAAATGGCAGCTCATGTACCCATCCTATTCGGTTATGCCACCTCCAATAAAGTGTATGAGGTAAGCATAAACATTAAGTGAATATTGTAATAAATTATATTCTACAATTGGTAATAATCCTAGGATTAATTATATGATATACAGAATAATACATCTGTATTTTTTCTATTTGATTTTTTTTTTTTTTAACAAGTATGGAATTCAGAGCCTTCCAGTATTCACAGACATTAATCTTTGCAATAGAGGAGATCAATAACAGTTCATCTTTACTGCCTGGTGTCTCATTGGGCTACAAGATCTTTGATACCTGTGGTTCTGCAGCACAGGGAGTGAAAGTAGCAATGACGCTTGTGAATGGAAATGAGAAATCAGTTTCAGATGAGATCTGCACAAAGCCTGCACAGGTTCAAGCCATAATAGGAGAGACATATTCATCAGTGTCCATGGCTATATCAAAGAGTATTGGACCATTTAGCATGCCCTTGGTAAGAGTTTAATTATTTTTTATTCAAAAATATGACATTTACAATATAATTTCAAAGGTGAGAGAGCATTTTGTATTTTATTTGCAGCTAATGTTATGTGGCTGAATGAACAATACTGACTATTATGCCTGATATAACTATGTGAAAATGTTTTTATTTAATTACTGTCTTAGCTATGAATATCTAATTGTACTACAGATGTTATGCAACTGACCTTAATGCCTTAGATGACGGTGTGTATCTGATTTTAGATCAGTTACTTTGCTACCTGTGAGTGTCTCAGTGATAAAAGAAAATATCCTTCATTCCTGCGCACTATACCCAGTGATTATTACCAGACCTTAGCACTTGCAGAGATGGTCAAACACTTTGGCTGGACCTGGGTGGGAGCAATAAGAAGGGATGATGATTATGGTAACAGTGGGATGGCTGGATTTACTAAAATTGCAGAAGAACTGGGTATATGCTTGGAATATTCACTTCCATTTTTTTTATCGTACTCACAAGAAAAAATTGTAAGAATTGTTGAGCAAATTAAAAGCTCTACTTCTCGAGTGATCGTGGCATTTGTCACTCGTTGGGACCTGGAGATTTTGCTTAATGTATTTTCTGAACACAACATAACTGGATATCAGTGGGTGGGAACTGAAGGATGGATTGCTGATCCAGCAGCAGCCACATTGGATAAGTACAACATACTACAAGGAGCCATAGGGCTAGCTATTCCCAAAACAACTGTAACAGGACTGAAGGACTTCATTTTAGACATAAAACCATTGAAGTCAGTAGGCAGTGCCATTTTTACAAAATTCTGGGAGGCTCTGTTTACTTGTACATATAAAGGGCAGAATAATTCTGGGACTATTCCAGTGTGTACAGGTGAAGAGAAAGTGTCTGAAGTGAAAAACACCTTCACTGACATGTCTATGATGCCAATTTTCAGTAATGTGTATAAAGGAGTGTATGCCATTGCCCATACACTCCATGAACTTCTTGGCTGCAAACAAACATGTCCTACAAAGAAGCAGCCAGATCCCTTAACTGTGAGTTTTTTAAGTCATGTTTTTTGGTCATTTAATTTTGACATATGAAGATTCACTTATTTAAATGGTCATGCAAAATATTCTATATTTTGTAAAAATCTATTATTTTTATGAACTTTATTCAATCAGTTTCTAGAACACCTGAAAAAAGTACGTTTTAAGACAAAAGAAGGTGAAGACGTATTCTTCGATGAAAATGGTGACCCTCCGGCAAAATATGAAATAATAAACTGGCAAAAAACTAAAGAAAACCAATATGAATTTGTCACTGTCGGACTTTATGACTCCTCTGTTCCTGCTCGGGATCGATTAGCAGTAAATATGTCCACCATTGTTTGGGCCCAAAATACAAATAAAGTGAGTATATTAAAGTAATTGTAGCTTGACTTCAATTAAACTTATTACCACAGTATTTATTTATAATGTCTATCTTTCTTCAAGAACCCACATTATTTTTTGTCAAAAAGGTGCCCACATCTGTATGTAGTGAGAGCTGCCCCCCTGGTACAAGGAAAGCTGTACAGAAAGGAAAACCAATCTGCTGTTTTGACTGCATACCATGTGCTGCTGGAGAGATCAGTAATATGACAGGTATTAGAGGACAAACAACAATTAACAATACAATTACATTTACTTCTTTTTTAATGATATACTTACATTTAATAATAATAATAATAATAATAATAATAATAATAATAATAATAATAATAATAATAATAATAAGTATTTAGTCTGCTCATAATTTATGTAACTGTTGAACTTTTTCTGTAATTGTTATCTCTCTCACTCTATCACAGATTCCAATGAATGTCAACAGTGTCAGCAAGATTACTGGTCAAATGCTGATAAGAATAAATGTGTAAAGAAGGAAGTTGAATATTTGTCCTATGAGGAAACGATGGGGATTTTGCTAACAGTTGTTTCTATTATTGGTTCTTTAATGACAATGATAATAGCAATCATATTTTTTAAATATAAAAATACACCTATAGTCAAAGCCAACAACTCTGAGCTGAGCTTCCTGCTGCTCTTCTCTCTGACTCTGTGTTTCCTCTGTTCACTTACTTTCATTGGTCAACCTACTGAATGGTCTTGTATGTTGCGTCACACAGTGTTTGGGATCATCTTTGTCCTCTGTATCTCCTGTGTTCTGGGGAAAACAATAGTGGTGTTAATGGCCTTTAGGGCTACACTTCCAGGAAGTAATATCATGAAATGGTTTGGGCCTCCACAGCAGAGACTCAGTGTACTTGCCTTCACTCTTGTACAGGTCATTATTTGTGTACTTTGGTTGACAATATCCCCTCCTTTCCCTTTTAAAAATCTTATGCACTATAAGGAAAAGGTCATTCTTGAATGCAATTTGGGCTCAGCTATAGGTTTCTGGGCTGTGCTGGGTTACATAGGAATTTTAGCAATACTATGTTTTATTTTAGCTTTTCTGGCTAGGAAACTTCCGGACAATTTCAACGAAGCAAAATTCATCACATTCAGTATGTTAATGTTCTGTGCAGTTTGGATCACTTTTATTCCTGCTTATGTCAGCTCTCCTGGAAAATTCACTGTAGCTGTGGAGATATTTGCTATTTTAGCATCAAGCTTTGGTTTATTATTCTGTATCTTTCTTCCAAAGTGTTATATAATCATCATGAAGCCAGAAAAAAACACAAAAAGACAAATTATGGGAAAAGTGCCAGTTTTGTAGGCCAACTGTATAAAGATACTCGATTAAAATGTTTAACTTATGAAAATATTCATTAATTGATATTTGTAAATAAACTAATAGAAATTAAAAAACCTTGACAATAGAGCACTGGCTATCATTGTTAATGGTGACATTATTTTGTGTCTCTTGCTGTTAAAACTTTCTTTTGAAGAAAAAGGTACCTTTTTTTTAATAAAGAGAGACATAAACCAAATAAAACTTCCAAATAAAATAAATAGTAACATAAAATAAATAGTAAAAAATAAATATTTTCAATTTCAGGTTTCAATATTGTCCACCACATAAAACAAATAATTTAAAAATAACACACATACAAACAACACTAATTAAATAAATATACAACAATGTTAACAATACATTCCAATCACTTAGTAACACATTTAAGCTATACTGTACAAAAAGTAACGATAGTAATGATAACAATATTCAACAGGCAACTTAATACTGTACATAAAATAAAGTAAATAAAGTAATACATTCAAAGTTAAAAACACTAATTTTTAAGACTGCGCACAAACATCTCTCGCCTCAGGCCGCCGCCATGCGGATTGCTCACCGAATTCTGATTGGTCCAGAGGATATATAGCGTTTAGGCATAAAACAGGTTTGGCGCTTAGCGCGGTTTGGAAAGAAACTGCATCTTGCAGTAAATTTTAAACAAGGAAATATAGCGTTTTGGCATGACTCATTGATGGAGCAGTATATAGGTTCACAACACAGCAAAATGACATGACAAACTCGTTTTGGAAAACAGCTCTTCATATATATATATAATAAACAATAAACAAGGAAAAGAAACAGACTAGATTTGTAAAGTTTGTCACGACAAACTTTGATGTTGGCTTTGACGGTGCAAGTATTTGCAAAGGACGGTGCTTTTGGAGGCAAGTGGACATAAGGGTTAGTGTTGCTTTTGGAGGCAAGTGGGCAGAAAGCTAGGGTGCCAAAACATTTGGAGATAAGTGTAGACAAGCATGTGACATCATCCAAATACTCTTGAGGAAGTTCCCCTCATTTGGCTGAGTGTTTTGATATGTCACATGTCCATGTTGTGCTCATTTTTGATTTTCACATGACATCACGTGACGTGAGCAGAATCCACGTGAGGCAGTTCCCCTCATTGTGCTGAGTGTTTTGATATGTCACATGTCCATGTTGTAAAAAGTTTTTTGATTTTGCTTATATTGTGGGTGAGGCTGCGGCATAACCGAAAGGCCAGTCAGTACACTAATTTAAAACTTTGTTCAGAGTATCACTCTAAAGTAGCTGGCCGAGTTTGGTGTAGATAGTTAGAAAGCTTGCCGAGTTATAAACCTCCAAAGTTTATAATGGGAGTCTATGTGGGAAAAAGCCAATTTGTGACCTGGTACCGGAAGTACTGGTACTCGGATTGCTTAGAAAAGTAATAGCAACAAACTTCAGACAAGGATCTACGACATATCCAAATTTGGTGGCTCGAAAGCTCTAGGAGGAGTTGCTCTTGATAAACTTGAAAAACAAGGGTGCATCAAACAACAACGGTTTACATATGTAATCTTGTTCTCTGAGAAAGGAACAAGATGCTGTGTCATGACTGACAGCATGCCAGCAAGACCATAAATGGATGTCTAGATCACATTACTGCAGCTTCTACTGGATGTACAGTACGAGTTGGATCCTGGTCTAGGTTATATAATGTGATAAAGGTGTGTGGAGAGGACCAATCCTGCTGCAGCACAAATATCCTGGTGGGGTATAACCCTTGCCAGAGTGCTGGACAAGGTGATACACCTAGTGGAATGAGCCATAATCCCTAGAAGTCACATCTCATAGGCCTGGAGATAGCTACTGTACCAGCACCCTGACTATGGTGCTGCTTGGAGACCAGATTGCTTTTGTTGTGGCCACCAAGGCAGAAAAAAAAAGGGAAAGGATTTACCCCAATTGGCAATTGGCATAAATTGTGAGAAACCAAACTCTCCTGGGGTGGAAGGCAGAAGGCCTGCAGAAAGACTGAATGACCAGCAGAGCCATTTCCAGGGTCAGAAACTCCTCAGAGGCTGACTCCATTGGCTCAAAGAGAACTTAAAGCAGCCCCTCCAGAACCACTGATGCACCTTTTCCACCAAAAAGAACCGGGTGCTGGTTCAGAGTTAGTGCTGGTGCTGGTTCAAAGTTGGTTCCACTGGCGAACCTTCTAAGAACCGGTTTGCTCTCCACCGGCTAGAGAGCCGTCACAGATCCGAGTCTGACGTCACTGTATACGTGTCACGTGTCCCAGCAACTTTAGCGCAGCAGCGGTAAACACAAACACATCAACAATGGTGGATGTTGCTTTACTGTTAATGCTCATGGCTTTGAGAGCCTACATTGGCATCCAAACATGGCGATTCCAACGTGTATGTGCAGCTCCATGTAATCTATATAAATGGAGGTTGTTATCGAGAAAGTACATAACATTATTACGCTAACAGTAGTACTAAACTAGGTTCCGATACTGATTACACTACAGGCAAAAGTTCAACGTTGTCTCCAAAACCTTGGTTGGGATACAGGAGTCAAGAAGCTGGTTCCCCTCCTCTTAGTCTGGGGCCAGACCAAGAGGTTCCATATCCCAGGGGCGGGGATAGAGAATCACCTCCTGTGCCTGAGATGTTCCTCCTGTGTTGGAGCACACAGGTCCAAAATTGGGCATAGCCCCTGTCCTTCTTGGGAACCAAGAAACGCCGACTGTACAGCCAGAGGTTTAACAAGTGAAGGGAATACACTCTACTCCCCTTTTCTAAGATAAAAGGGAAGTTGCTTCTGGAGAAATGAGGTTTGGACTGTGCCAATAATAGTGGACAGCACAACTTGAATGGTGGCAAACTGGATTCTGTAGCCCTTTTCCAGATATCCAGAACCCACTGTGACACACCTGACAGGCTTTCACACTGCCCGGTGGTATGTTTTTTTTTTGTCCTCGGGCATCCTCCAGGGTCACGCCCTGACCGACCCACACCCTGAGCCCGGTTTTCCCACAAAGAAAAACAGCTGTTGGTGTTCTTTGAGAGGGATTCTCTAAGAACACCAGCCACAAACCAGGAGTTCACTACCAGTTTTACTTTTAATTTCACTCACTCACTTTCTACCGCTTATCCAAACTACCTCGGGTCACGGGGAGCCTGTGCCTATCTCAGGCATCATCGGACATCAAGACAGGATACATCCTGGACGGAGTGCCAACCCATCACAGGGCACACACACTCTCATTCATTCACACACTATGGACAATTTTCCAGAGATGCCAATAAACCTACCATGGATGTCTTTGGACCAGGGGAGGAAACCGGATTACCCGGAGGAAACCTCCTGAGGCACGGGGAGAGCATGCAAACTCCACACACACAAGACAGAGGCAGGAATCGAACCCCGACCCTGGCGGTGTGAGGCGAATGTGCTGACCACAAAGGCACCGTGCCCCCCCTGCTTTTGATTTCAATTCCTGGTTAACAAACAGTTAAACCATGTGCACACATTAAGTATCGTCAGTCTTGCTGCAAGCCATTTCTCCTTTGAGTTGTATTATGCTATGGTGTTTGACATTGTTGTATTTGGATTTTTTGATTTTCAGATTAAATGAATTTAGTATTTAATACAACATAGTGTGCAAGCACAAGTTTGGTCTCATTTAAATATATTTGCATAGGAATTATGTGACATTATATTATATAATTATAACATATTTTTCGGAAATGTTAAATCTTATATGCATATCATTACACATAACATAGCAATCATTATTTTATATATAAATAATAATAATAATAATAATAATAATAATAATAATAATAATAATACATTTGAAAAAAAAAAGAGAAACAATGAAAAACAAAGGAACATTCCCTGATACAATGGTAAGCAAGCATAACCAAGTGGAAACAATAGGGTAAATGACATCAAAACCCACCTGATTCATATTACAATTATGTCACACCTCCTTTGGTTGTGTTCATATAATATGAGGTGTTATTGTTTCCTTCTTTATAAATAGCATAGGTTACTTCTGTTCAGTGATCTAACAGATCATACATTCATTATTACTAACTAGATGGAGTCAATCTGTACACTATTGCATATTGTAATGACAATCATTAATTTTTCCAGGGCCCAAGAAAAAACTTGTAGTGTGTATGGAGAGCTTTCATACCCACAGATATGGAAGAATGGTGATATCATTATTGGAGGAATTTTCCCTTTCCACAGTAAATGGGAGATGACAGACTCATCCTTTTCAGTCATGCCACCTACAATAAATTGCATGAGGTAAGCCATGTAAATATTATGTTAAATAATACAACAAATGACTACTAGCAATTTGCCTATTGCATATGATATCATAAATTTAATAATGTATCTGTATTTCTATTTGATCCTCTTTAAAAAGTCTGGAATTTAGCGCCCTACAGTATACACAGACCTTAATCTTTGCAATAGACGAGATCAACAACAGTTCATCTTTACTGCCGGGAGTCTCACTGGGCTTCAAAATCTTTGATACCTGTACTTCTCCAGCACAGGGGGTAAAAGTAGCAATGGAACTTGTGAATGGAAATGAGAACTCAGTTTCAGATGAGATGTGCACAAAGCCTGCACAGGTTCAAGCCATAATAGGAGAGACATATTCATCAGTGTCCATGGCTATATCAAAGAGTATTGGACCTTTCAGCATGCCCTTAGTAAGAATTTTTTTTAATTATTTAATGTTTAGAACACTACTGTACATGTAAGAAGACAGAAAAGTATTTTATTGCTCATTCATAATTGATAATGTTGTGTGATGGTACGAAAAATACTCACTGAATATTATGCCTGATATAAGTATTTAAATCTAATTTTAGATAAGTTATTATTCCACCTGTGAGTGTCTCAGTGACAAAAGAAAATATCCCTCATTTCTGCGCACTATTCCCAGTGATTATTACCAGACCATAGCACTTGCAGAGATGGTCAAACACTTTGGCTGGACCTGGGTGGGAGCAATAAGAAGAGACGATGATTATGGTAACAGTGGGATGGCTGCTTTTACAAAAATTGCAGAAGAACTGGACATATGTTTAGAATACTCGCTTCCATTTTTTAGAACATATTCCAAAGAAAGAGTGTTGAGAATTGTTGAGCAAATCAAAAGCTCTACTTCTCGAGTAATAGTGGGATTTGTCACTGCCCGGGAATTAGAGATTTTGCTTAATGTATTTTCTGAACACAACATAACTGGATATCAGTGGGTGGGAACTGAAGGATGGATTGCTAATCCAGCAGCAGCCACATTGGATAAGTACAACATACTACAAGGAGCCATAGGGCTAGCTATTCCCAAAACAACTGTAACAGGACTGAAGGACTTCATTTTAGACATAAAACCATTGAAGTCAGTAGGCAGTGCCATTTTTACAAAATTCTGGGAGGCTCTGTTTACTTGTACATATAAAGGGCAGAATAATTCTGGGACTATTCCAGTGTGTACAGGGGAAGAGAAAGTGTCTGAAGTGAAAAACCCCTTCACTGACATGTCTATGATGCCAATTTTCAGTAATGTGTATAAAGCAGTATATGCCATTGCCCATACACTCCATGAACTTCTTGGCTGCAAACAAACATGTCCTACAAAGAAGCAGCCAGATCCCTTAACTGTGAGTTAACAATGTTTTCTAAGTCATGTTTTTTGTAATTTAATTTTGACATAGATTCACTTATTCAAATAAGCAACAAAATATTTAATAGTTTGTAAAAACAGGTTATTTTCCTAAACTATGAACTTTATTCAATCAGTTTCTAGAACACCTGAAAAAAGTACGTTTTAAGACAAAAGAAGGTGAAAATGTTTACTTTGATGAAAATGGTGACCCTCCGGCAAAATATGAAATAATTAACTGGCAAAAAACTAAAGAAAACCAATATGAATTTGTCACTGTCGGACTTTACGACTCCTCTGTTCCTGCTCAGGATCGATTAGCAGTAAATATGTCCTCCATTGTATGGGCCCAAAATACAAATAAAGTGAGTATATTAAAGTAATTGTAGCTTGACTTAAATTAAATTTATTACCACAGTATTTTTTTATAATGTCTATCTTACTTCAAGTACCCACATTATTTTATGTCAAAAAGGTGCCGACATCTGTATGTAGTGAGAGCTGCCCCCCTGGTACAAGGAAAGCTGTACAGAAAGGAAAACCAATCTGCTGTTTTGACTGCATACCATGTGCTGCTGGAGAGATCAGTAATATGACAGGTACCGAATATTGCTAATGAGGACAAACCACAATTAACAATACAAATACATTTACTTCTTTTTTAATGATATACATACATTTAACAATAATAATAATAATAATAATAATAATAATAATAATAATAATAATAATAATAATAATAATTTAATCTGCTCATAATTTATTGTATAGATTTAACTTTTGAACTTTTTCTGTAATTATTATCTCTCTCACTCTATTACAGATTCCAATGAATGTGAACAGTGCCAGCAAGATTACTGGTCAAATGCTGATAAGAATAAATGTGTAAAGAAGGAAGTTGAATATTTGTCCTATGAGGAAACAATGGGGATTTTGCTAACAATTGTTTCTATTATTGGTTCTTTTATGACAATAATAATAGCAATCATATTTTTTAAATATAAAGACACTCCAATAGTCAAAGCCAACAACTCTGAGCTGAGCTTCCTGCTGCTCTTCTCTCTGACTCTGTGTTTCCTCTGTTCACTTACATTCATTGGTCGGCCCTCTCAGTGGTCCTGTATGCTGCGTCACACAGTGTTTGGGATCACCTTTGTCCTCTGTATCTCCTGTGTTCTGGGAAAAACTGTAGTGGTGTTAATGGCCTTCAGGGCTACACTTCCAGGCAGTAATGTCATGAAATGGTTTGGGCCTCCACAGCAGAGACTCAGTGTACTTGCCTTCACTCTTGTACAGGTCATTATTTGTGTTCTTTGGTTGACAATATCCCCTCCTTTCCCTTATAAAAATCTCATGCACTATAAGGAAAAGATCATTATTGAATGCAATTTGGGTTCAAACCTAGGTTTCTGGGCTGTACTGGGTTACATAGGAATTTTAGCAATACTATGTTTTCTTTTAGCTTTTCTGGCTAGGAAACTTCCAGATAATTTTAATGAAGCTAAATTCATCACATTCAGTATGTTAATGTTCTGTGCAGTTTGGATTACTTTTATTCCTGCTTATGTCAGCTCTCCTGGAAAATTTACTGTAGCTGTGGAGATATTTGCCATTTTAGCATCAAGCTTTGGTTTATTATTCTGTATCTTTCTTCCAAAGTGTTACATAATCATCATGAAGCCAATGAAAAACACTAAAAAGCAAATTATTGGAAAAGTGCAAGTGCTATAAGCCAATTGTGTACAGGTATTTGATTTATAAATCTAACTCATAAAAACATTTATCAACTAATATCTGTAAATGAAAAAAATAATATTAGTAATAAAAGAAAACTTGACAACCGATGACTGACTATCCGTGTTAAAGGTGAAAATTTTTGTGTTTATTAAAACCTTTCATTCAAAGAAATTGGTATGCAGGTACACATAAGATGAACAATAAAGCAGGAAATAAAACAGCAAAACAAAAACAAATTACCATATAAGAATGGCCAGGCAAGACAATACAACACAACAACATTACACTCAGCAAGAAATGCTATCAGAATAGATGAAATAAATTTAACTTTTTGCCTGGGTGTCAGGTACCTTGGATTGTTGGTGCCAGGTACCTTGTTTCAGTATTTCTATAACTGCTGATCTCCTGAGATATTAATGCAAAGCAGTCTAAACCAGATGGTGCATTAAAGTTAAAAAAAATAAAATATAAAAAGGTGATGAGATGTGAAAGGTCAGGAAGGACAGAAAGGCTACATTACCTCAGATGATCACTCTGTACAATTGTGTTGAGCAGAGAAGCATCTCAAAATGACAACATGTCAAAGATTAATACAATACAAGAAGAGATGAATTCATCACTGGGGCCCTCATGACTTTGGGGACCTGGGGACCTGAATCTAATGTGTCAGAAGGAATGGGCCAAACCTGAATAACAATGGTGCAAAAACCTAATTACTTATCTAATTACCTCTCAAAGCTAAATAACCTACAGTGGTCTGAAAAGTGTTTGTCCCTTCCTGATTTTTTTTAAATTTTTTGATCTAATGAAGGACAATGATCCAAAACACACCAGCAAGTCCACCTCTGAATGACTGAAGAAAAACAAAATGGAGACTTTGGAGTAGCCTAGTCAAAGTCCTGACCTGAATCCTATTGTGATGCTGTGGCATGACCTTAAAAAGGCAGTTCATGCTTGAAAACCCTCCAATGTGGCTGAATTACAACAATTCTGCAAAGATGAGTGAACCAAAATTCTTCCACAGTGCTGTAACAGACTCATTGCAAGTTATTGCAAACGCTTGATTGCAGTTCTTGCTGCTAAGGGTGAGCCAACCAGTTATTAGGTTTAGGGGGCAAGCACGTTTTCACACAGAGTCATGTAGGTTTGGATTTTGTTTTCCCTTAATAATAAAAGCCTTCATTTAAAAACTGTATGTTGTGTTTACTTGTGTTATCTTTGACTTTAAATTAGTTTGATGATCTGAAACATTAAAGTGACAAAGATCTTTTTCCATTCTATTCCATTTTCTACCGTTTATCCGGAACCGGGTCGCAGGGGCAGCAGTCTAAGCAAGGACTCCCAGACTTCCCTCTCCCAGACACTTCCTCCAGCTCCTCTGGGGGAATACCAAGGCATTCCCAGGCCACCCGAGAGATATAGTCCCTCCAGCGTGTCCTAGGGCGTCCTCCCGGTTGGACATGCCCGGAACACCTTCCCAGGGAGGCGTCCAGGAGGCATCGAGATGCATGAGCCACCTCAGCTGACTCCTCTCGATGTGGAGGAGCAGCGGCTCTACTCTGAGCTCCTCCCGAGTGACTGAGCTCCTCACCCTATCTCTAAGGGAGCGCCCAGCCACCCAACGGAGGAAACTCATTTTGGCCGCCTGTATCCGGGATCTTGTCCTTTCGGTCATGACCCAAAGCTCATGACCATAGGTTAGGGTAGGAACGTAGATCGACTGGTAAATACAGAGCTTCGCCTTGCAGCTCAGATCTCACTTTACCACAACAGACCAGTATATCGACCGCATCACTGCAGAGGATACACCGATCCGCCTGTTCATCTCCCACTCCGTCCTTCCCTCACTCTTGAACAAGTGAACCCCAAGATATTTAAACTCTTTCAATTGAGGCAGGAGCTCTCCACCAACCTGAAGGTGGCAAGCCACCCTTTTCCGGCTGAGAACCATGGCCTCGGACTTGGAGGTGCTGATTCTCATCCCCGCCGCTTCCCACTCGGCTGCAAACTGTCCCAGTGCACGCTGAAGGTCCTGATTTGATAAAGCAAACAGGACAACATCATCTGCAAAAAGCAGAGACGAAATCCTGTGGTCCCCAAACCAGACTCCCTCCGGCCCCCGACTGCGCCTAGAAATCCTGTCCATATAAATAATGATCAGTACCGGTGAAAAAGGGCAGCCCTGCCAACATGCACCCTTGTTCCCTACAAATCTGACTTACTGCTGGCAAAGCAAACCAAACTCCTGCTCTGGTCATGTAGGGACAGGACAGCCCTTAGCAGAGGGCCCCAGACCTCGTACTCCCAGAGCACCCCCCACAGGTCACCATGAGGGATATTGTCGAATGCCTTCTCCAGATCCACAAAACTCCCATGAACCCTCCAGCAACCTGGCAACGGTATATAGATGGTCCAGTGTTCCACGACTGGGATGAAAACCGCATTCTTCTTCCTGAATTCGAGATTTGACTATCGGCCGAATTCTCCTATCCAGTACCCTGGCATAGACTTTTCTGGGGAGGAGTGTGACCCGCCTGTAGTTGGAACACATCTTCCGGCCCCCTTAAACAGAGGGACCACCACCCCCGTCTGCCAGTCCAGAGGCACTGTCCCCAGCCACCACGCGATGTTGCAGAGGCGTGTCAGCCAAGACAGCCCCACAACATCCAGAGACTTGAGGTACTCAGGGCGGATCTCATCCATCCCCTGTGCCTTACCACCGAGGAGCTTCTAAACTACCTCAGTGACCTCAGCTTGGGGGATTGACGAGTCCACAACTGAGCCCTCGGCCTCTGCTTCCTCAGTGGAGATCCTTGAAGTACTCCTTCCACCAACCGAGGATGTCCCCAGTCGAAGTCAGCAGATTCCCACTCCCACTGTAAACAGTGTGTGCACCTATCAGCTGCCTCCGGAGTCCCCTGAGCCAACCAGGCTTGATAGGCATCCCTTATTTCCGGGGCCCACCATCGGGTTCGGGGATTGCCGCCACGACAGGCATCGGAGACCTTACGGCCACAGCTCTGAGCAGCCGCGTCGACAATGGAAGTGGAGAACATGGTCCACTCAGACTCTATGTCTCCAACCTCCCCCGGGATTTGGTTGAAGCTCTACAGGAGATGGGAGTTGTCAATCTCTCTGACCAGAGACTCTGCCAAACGTTCCCAGCAGACTCTCACAGTACGTTTGGGTCTGCCAAGTCTGTCCAACTTCCTCCCCTGCCATCAGATTGACCATCATGTGCCTCCAGGTGTCACTGTTGCTGCCCACGTGAGCGTTGAAGTCCCCCAGTAGAACGACAGAGTCCCCGGTCGGAGCACTTTCCAGCACCACTCCCAGAGACGCCAAGAAGGTCGGGTACCCTACACTGCCATTTGGCCCATAAGCCCAAGCTGTGTATGGAGGCGAGGCCAACTATCTCTAGTCGGTATCTCTCAACCTCCCGCACCAGCTCAGGCTCCTCCCCCCCCCAGCGAGGTAACATTCCATGTCCCTAGTGCCAGATTCCGTGTCCGGGGATTGGATCACAGAGGCTCCCGCCTTCGACTGCCACCCAATCCACATTGTACCAGCCCCTTACAGTTCCTCCTGCAGGTGGTGGGCCCACAGGAGATCGGCTCCACGTCTCTCCTTTGTGCTGGGCCCCATGGGGTAAGACCCGGACACCAGGCACTCGCATGCGAGCCCCAACCCTGGGCCTGGCTCCAGGGTGGGGCCCTGGTTGCGCCATACCGGGCGACATAACAGACCTTGTTTTATTTTTCCTCATAAGGGGATTTGAACCGCTCTTTGTCTGGCCCATCACCCAGGACCTGTTTGCCTTGGGAGACCCTACCAGGGGCAGAAAACCCCAGACAACATAGCTCCTTGGATCATTTAGGCATGCAAACCCCTCCACCATGATAAGGTGTCGGTTGATGCAAAAAAAGGAAGGGGGCCAAAATTTTTCACACCAGTTTATGTTAATAATTTGTGGTGTCTTCTGGCCTTTGCTGGTCTGCCATAGTTACTTTGATCAAAAGGTACAGGCTCTTTTTTGATACCTTGAATAATGAAGGCTACTGTATACAATTTAATGAAATTATTATTTCAATATTTTATAAAACACATTGTGCAAGAGCAAGTTGGGTCTCATTTACATATATTTACAGATATGTTCTAGATTTCTGACCCAAGAAAACATATATTTATTAAAAATGTGATATATATATATCAATATACTCCAATATATATATTGCGTTCTATGCATAGCCACAATAATTCTATTTAAAAAAAAAAAAATGAAAGCAATATTTGAAGAAAAACAAAATAAAGCAAAACACAGGATCAACTCTGCCCCACCCCATGGTAAGGGTAAATAACATTAAGGCCCACCTGATTCAGATTAGAATCGCCACACCTCCTTTGGTGTGTTCATATAATATGAGGTGTTATTGTTTCCTTCTTTATAAATAGCATAGGATTCTTCTGTTCAGTGACTCAACAGATCACACATTTATTATTAACCAGATGGCGTCAATCTGTACACTATTGCATATTGTAATGACAATCATTAATTTTTCCAGGGCCCAAGAAAAAACTTGTAGTGTGTATGGAGAGCTTTCATACCCACAGCTATGGAAGAATGGTGATATCATTGTTGGGGGTATTTTCCCTTTCCACAGTAAATGGGAGATGACAGATTCATCCTATGCAGTCATGCCACCTACAATAAATTGCATGAGGTAAGCCATGTAAATATTATGCTGAATAATACAATAAATGACCACCAACAGTTGGCAATACCACTGCATATGATATAAACTGAATAACGTTTCTGTATTTTTATCTGATTCTATTTAACAAGTTTGGAATTTAGAGCCTTCCAGTATTCACAGACATTAATCTTTGCAATAGAGGAGATCAATAACAGCTCATCTTTACTGCCTGGTATCTCATTGGGCTACAAGATCTTTGATTCCTGTGGTTCTCCAGCACAGGGAGTGAAAGTAGCAATGACGCTTGTGAATGGAAATGAGAACTCAGTTTCAGATGAGATCTGCACAAAGCCTGCACAGGTTCAAGCCATAATAGGAGAGACATATTCATCAGTGTCCATGGCTATATCAAAGAGTATTGGACCTTTCAGCATGCCCTTAGTAAGTATTTATGCATTTATAACTTTTAGACGTAATATATTATTCTACATGTGAGACGTATTGTGATGGTTATTTACAGCTTATGACATGTGACAGCATGAATGATACTGACTATTGTTCCTGATGTAAGTGTGTGAATCTAATTTTAGATAAGTTACTATTCCACCTGTGAGTGTCTCAGTGACAAAAGGATATATCCTTCATTTCTGCGCACTATTCCCAGTGATTATTACCAGACCATAGCACTTGCAGAGATGGTCAAACACTTTGGCTGGACCTGGGTGGGAGCAATAAGAAGAGACGATGATTATGGTAACAGTGGGATGGCTGCATTTACCAAAATTGCAGAAGAGCTGGGTATATGTTTTGAATACTCACTTCCATTTTTCAGAACTTACTCACAAGAAAAAGTGTTAAGAATTGTTGAGCAAATTAAAAGCTCTACTTCTCGAGTGATCGTGGCATTTGTCACTCCCTGGGACCTGGAGATTTTGCTTAATGTATTTTCTGAACACAACATAACTGGATATCAGTGGGTGGGAACCGAAGGATGGATTGCTGATCCAGTGGCAGTCACGTTGGATAAGTACAACATACTACAAGGAGCCATAGGGCTAGCTATTCCCAAAACAACTGTAACAGGACTGAAAGACTTCATTTTAGACATAAAACCATTGAAGTCAGTAGGCAGTGCCATTTTTACAAAATTCTGGGAGGCTCTGTTTACTTGTACATATCAAGAACAGAATCATTCAGGGACTATTCCAGTGTGTACAGGTGAAGAGAAAATGTCTGACATTGAAAACACCTTCACTGACATGTCTATGATGCCAATTTTCAGTAATGTGTATAAAGGAGTTTATGCCATTGCCCATACACTCCATGAACTTCTTGGCTGCAAACAAACATGTCCTACAAAGAAGCAGTCTGATCCCTTTACTGTGAGTTAACAATGTTTTTAGGTTACACTTTTTGTGTCTATAGTGCTTTGGTTGCTATAGACAGCAACATTTATATTTTAATGTAAAATGCATTTCTCTCCAAAACTGAATTCATTTTAATTTTACCCATCAGTTTCTAAAACACCTAAAAAACGTGCATTTCAAAACCAAAGAAGGTGAAGAGGTTTATTTCGACAAAAATGGTGATCCTCCAGCAAAATATGAAATAATAAACTGGCAAAAAAGTAAAGAAAACCAATATGAATTTGTCACTGTTGGACTTTATGACTCTTCTGCTGGTGCTCAGCATCGTTTAACAGTAAATATGGCCTCTATTATCTGGGCACAAAATACAAATCAGGCGAGTATTTAATGACATTTGTGACTTGAATTCATTACCACTGATAAGGTGTTCTTACTCTATATAATATAAAAATTTTGTTTAATTATAGTCTTTGTGCCCATGGGTTATATATTTTAATGCTTAAGCAATGCCCAGTGGAAACAGCATTTAATATGAATTTAAACATTTGCCTTGGTCACAGGTGCCCACATCTGTATGTAGTGAGAGCTGCTCGCCTGGTACAAGGAAAGCTGTACAGAAAGGAAAACCCATCTGCTGTTTTGACTGCATACCATGTGCTGCTGGAGAGATCAGTAATATGACAGGTACAAAAATGCCTTAAATCAAAGAAACAAAAAGGAGTTAAATACAGTATTACCGTTAAAATTTAAGAAATCAGAATATATTTTAAAATATTGTAATGATACAATATTTTAAAATAACAGCAACAAAGTTTGTGTTCTATCATATTGTGTGTTTCTGACGTATTTAAAAGCACTATCTTTCTCTCTTTGACAGATGCGATTAAATGTGAACAGTGCCAGCAAGATTACTGGTCAAATGCAGACAAAGATAAATGTGTAAAAAAGGAAATTGAATATTTGTCCTATGAAGAAACAATGGGAATTTTACTAACAGCAGTGTCTATTATTGGTGCTTTAATGACGGTGGTAATAGCAATCATATTTTTTAAATATAAAGACACTCCAATAGTCAAAGCCAACAACTCTGAGCTGAGCTTCCTGCTGCTCTTCTCTCTGACTCTGTGCTTCCTCTGTTCACTTACTTTCATTGGCCGGCCATCTCAGTGGTCCTGTATGCTGCGTCACACAGCGTTTGGGATCACCTTTGTCCTCTGTATCTCCTGTGTTCTGGGGAAAACTGTAGTTGTGTTAATGGCCTTCAAGGCTTCACTTCCAGGAAGTAATGTCATGAAATGGTTTGGGCCTCTACAGCAGAGACTCAGTGTACTTGCCTTCACTCTCATACAGTTCCTTATTTGTGTGCTTTGGCTGACAATATCCCCTCCTTTCCCCTTTAAAAACCTAATGCACTACAAAGAAAAGATTATTTTAGAATGTCATTTGGGCTCAGATTTAGGTTTCTGGGCCGTGCTGGGTTACATAGGCCTTCTGGCACTTTTATGTTTTGTTTTGGCTTTTCTGGCCCGAAAGTTACCGGATAATTTTAATGAAGCTAAATTCATCACATTCAGCATGCTGATGTTTTGTGCAGTTTGGATCACATTTATTCCTGCTTATGTCAGCTCTCCTGGAAAATTCACTGTAGCTGTAGAGATATTTGCTATTTTAGCATCAAGCTTTGGTTTACTATTCTGTATCTTTCTTCCAAAGTGTTATATAATCATCATGAAGCCAGAGAAGAACACCAAGAAACAATTAATGGGAAAGGTGTCTTAACTGAGATAATATACATTATGATTTATTATTATGATTATAATTATACTATAAATTACTAAGGGCCATAATTATATAACCCACTTAATCTTTCAAACCTTTTTCAAAAGAAGGATAATCTTTACTTGTAAGTAAACTAAAATGCAATACGTTTTTCTTTTTACAGTAAATCACTATATGTAAACTTAAAAAAAATGCCCTTAAAATGATAGAATTAATAAATATTACCATTTCCCTATTTTCATTTCCAGTGTCATTTACTTAAATATTTTTTTTTTACGGTTAACAAATTGATAGTACCTGTTCATTCATTCATTCATTCATTCATTCATTTATTTTCTACCGCTTATCCGAACTTCTCGGGTCACGGGGAGCCTGTCTCAGGCGTCATCGGGCATCAAGGCAGGATACACCCTGGACGGAGTGCCAACCCATCACAGGGCACACACACTCTCATTCTCTCACCATACGGACAATTTTACAGAGATGCCAAACAACCTACCATGCCTGTCTTTGGACCGGAGGAAACCCCCGAGGCACGGGGAGAACATGCAAACTCCACACACACAAGGTGGAGGTGGGAATCGAACCCCCAACCCTGGAGGTGTGAGGCGAACGTGCTAACCACTAAGCCACCGTGCCCCACGATAGTACCAGTTTTGCTTTTTTAATATTTATCATATATAAAAAGATCATACCAAACATATTTGCTTACTTACGCCTATTAGATTTACAACACTGATTGTTGTAAATACATATTATATTTAATGAAAGTTTGAACACATTTCCTTACATCCCCTTCCTACCTCATCTTTGATGTGTGTATGACACTCTCCCCAATGTGTATCTGGATTGGAATCTAATATTCAGGACATATTAATACATAGATACATCAAATCTCATAGAAACAGTATTTTTTTCATGTAATCCTAATTAACCACTTATTATGGAGCTGCATAATTTCATATGAGGATTAATGTAGAACTGTACTGATTTGGCCATTTATCTGTCATTTTCTACATATCCACAGGGGGTCACTAATTCCTGCTGTTACACATGGCCTTACACATGGGTCAGATATTCTGTAAATATATTCCCAATTTCCTGCCAATATTTCTTTATAAGTCTTAGTTCCTGCTTGGGAGGTTTCATAATGCATAATTTCTTTTTTGGGCATAAACACCACTTATAAATGAGCACCCATCTGAGGAAATATTGGCTGTCTGTAGTGACAAATTAATTTTATTTCATGCATAAAATAAAAAAAAAACACACATTACTGGCTATGGGAGTCCAAGCAATGACACCACTTGCAGCATCATTTTTCTCTCATCTCTTTGGTCTTCATGATAGTTTATCCTTTTCCTAACAAATGCACTCTTCATGGGAAAACTCAGGCCTAAAAAAATATTTTTGACACTATATCAGAAAATGATTTCAGGGCTGTCAAGTGTCACGAACTGAGAGTGACAGTCACACATTTGGGTCTTTTGTCACGATCTCCCGCCACACATTATATTTCTCACGCAGAAAAACTTTTTAACTATCATATATTTAATATGCCGCAGAGCCCAAAATATATCAGTCCACACCGCTGTCTCTATGGAACCGGGCAGGAATCAAGCGCGTCTCCCCTGGAGTCGAGCCTGACACTTATCAGCCAATCAAAAAAAGGGGGGGCTACACAAGAGCCAATCAGAAAATAGCACTATTGTATCTGGGTAAGATTTAAAGCAACAACCAATGAAAAAAAAAAACATATTCATTAGAAAGGGTATTTTCGATGGTCGGTTTGAACAAAACCTCAACACGAAAGAGCTTGTCTCTGGCCGGGACATTGTCCTCAATCATGACACTAAAAATGGCTGGGCTTGAGCCGAACTGTTTTATATGGGAGCGACATTACACATGATAAAGGAGTCCAAAAAGGCAACAAACACTTACAATAAACAACACCAGTCATAATCTCTCTCTCTCTCTCTCTCTCTCTCTCTCTCTCTCTCTCTCTCTCTCTCTCTCACACACACACACACACACACACACACACACACACACACAAATTAATAAATGGAAATTACTTTGTATTTGGTTAAATTGCGGTCAGTGATCCTTACTAAACACAACTCCCCCATTATTGTTTTTTTATTTTGGAGGGGGTTTGGAGATGTCACACTTGCCTGTCTTCAAAACTTAAGAGCCCTGTGAATGCTGAACTTCTGATTTATCATCTCATACCTCTCCCTATATATATATATATATATATATATATATATATATATATATATATATATATATATATACTGCTAGCATGTTCTGTATATGCTAATAATTAGCAATGTGGCATGTGGCCCACAAGTGAAGAGATTAAAATAGCATAATAATTCAATAATTTAAGATTGAACTAAAAATTACATGTCTCTGCCTACAGTATATAGTAAGCCTTTTCTGAAGTCTTACAAAGCCAAGAGGCTAACTGATGTAGTGGAGAATAAAGTATTAAAACAAAACAAAAAAAAGACATTGGCAAATATAGTCTTATTATTGCCTAGCCGTTTCATCTGCATACTTACTACAGAAAGGTATATTCTCTGAATTTTGAAATAAGGTGCCAGTTAGTGCTGGTGAGTGACAGATGCAGTTATTCTACATAATTGTTTGTAATATCTAGAATTACTGATTATTCTTTACCCCTAAAGAACAATATGTTGGGGGTGCAGTAGATTCTGTGACCGAGGAAAAGAAACAGGAAAAGTAAAGATAAAACAGGCTCACATTGTCACGCCTTCTTTGATCATGACCCACAAGTGTAACTTTACCATAGAGATTTGCCTTTCAATTTGTATAAATACCATCTATGCTTCCTGTTCAACTTAATGATATATCAGACAACACACACATTCATACATACACACTCTCTTATATCATTTCTTGAGCATTAGTTCTAAATGGAGTCCATTTTTACACTTGTGCATGTTTTAGTGGCCATTGTCAATTATTCAGGAGCTAATAATTATACTTGTAGCCTGCGTGATGAGAATGTAGACCCACATATATGGAAGAATGGTGATATCATAGTTGGAGCAATTTTCCCCTTTCATAGTAATTGGGACATCTCGGAGTCATCTTATTCTGTCAGACCATCTTCAATGAAGTGTATGAGGTAAGCAGCATTGAAAAAATACATCCTGGCATTATTGATCATCTATTATAATTAATATATGTATAATGATCCACAAGTAGCAAAGTTACTGTTAGTAAATAATATTAAGTAATTTTTTCTGATTTTTTTTTTAATCAGTCTGGATTTCAGAGCTTTCCAGTATTCACAGTCCTTGATTTTTGCAACAGAGGAGATCAACAACAGTTCCTCTTTATTACCTGGAATATCATTGGGTTACAAGATCTATGACACCTGTGGTTCTGCAGCATTGGGGACGAAAGTGGCTATGGCTCTCATTAATGGAAATGAAAACTCAGCCTCTGATGAGATTTGCACAAAGCCTGCACAGGTTCAAGCCATAATAGGAGAGACCTACTCTTCAGTGTCAATGGCTATATCAAAGAGTATTGGACCTTTCAGCATTCCCTTAGTAAGGTTTAACTTAATATTTATACATTTTGGGGAAAAAACATTACAACACTATTTTACGAATGTGTATGAAATGAACATCTGGAAACAAACTTTCTAGTTTATTTCTGATGTGAAATGAAAATATTCTGACTGAACCTAATGCCTGAGATACCTGTGTGAATCTGATTGTAGATCAGTTATTTTGCCACCTGTGAATGTCTCAGTGACAAAAGGAAATATCCCTCATTTTTACGCACTGTTCCCAGTGATTATTACCAGAGCAGAGCCCTGGCAGAGATGGTTAAGCACTTTGGCTGGACTTGGGTGGGAGCAATAAGAAGAGATGATGATTATGGTAACAACGGTATGGCCACTTTCACAAAAGTTGCCGAGCAACTGGGCATCTGCTTAGAATATTCGCTTCCATTTTTTGGAACCTACTCAAAGGAGAAAGTGCTAAGAATTGTTGAGCAAATTAAAAGCTCAACCTCTCGAGTAATAGTGGGATTTCTCACTCAATGGGATTTGGAAATTTTGGTGCATGTGCTTTCTGAACACAACATCACTGGATATCAGTGGGTGGGAACTGAGGGCTGGATCGCTGATCCTATAGTGGCCACAAGCGATAAGCACAACATACTGCAAGGAGCCATAGGACTGGCTATACCCAAAACAAAGTTGGCAGGTCTAAAGGACTTCATTCTAGATATAAAGCCACTAAAATCTGTAGGAAGTGCAATTTTTACTAAATTTTGGGAGAGTTTGTTTAAGTGTAAATATACAGTGCAGAATAATTCAGAAAACTCACCAGTGTGCACAGGAGAAGAGACGTTGTCTGAGATGGACAATGCTTTCACTGACATGTCCCTGATGCCTATTTTTAGTAATGTATATAAAGCAGTATATGCCATTGCCCATACGTTACATGAACTTCTTGGCTGCAAAGAAACATGTCCTACAAAGAAGCAGCCCGATCCTTTCACAGTAAGTTAATACTATAGTACTTGTTTTAAATTTTTTACAGTTTTACATCTACATTTTTTTATTAACATATAAATTTTCTTTATTTCCTAAGTTTCTAGAATACCTTAAAAAGGTACATTTTAAGACCAAAGAAGGTGAAGAAGTTTATTTCGATATAAATGGTGACCCACCAGCAAAATATGAAATAATAAACTGGCAATTAAATAAAAACAATCAAAGTGAATTTATAACTGTTGGACTTTACGACTCCTCTTTACCTGCTCCTGGTCGACTAGCAGTAAATTTGTCCTCGATTGTGTGGGCACAAAATAGCAATAAGGTGAGTGTAAGGTAAAATTTAAATAAAAATCCCCATATTTTAAATATTTTGTTACATATTGACATGGCTATTGTTTCAATTATGTAATACTTAAATGATTAAAATAAAATAAAATAAAATATTTATAATTTCTTTGTAAATATTCATATCGATGCTAGGTACCAATATCTATATGTCAAGAAAGCTGTCCTCCAGGCAGCAGGAAAGCTGTACAAAAAGGAAAACCCATCTGCTGTTTTGACTGTATTCCATGTGCTGCAGGAGAGATCAGTAACATGACAGGTAAAGAAATGACCAAGAAAGGACCAGGGAAAAAACCTTCCCAGTTGAAGGGTCTCCAATATATCAATATCCTGTATATACATCACTTTGTCTATCTTATTTTTTATTACTTACTTTCCCTTTTTCTATATGACAGATGCTATAAAATGTGAACAATGCCCACAGGACTACTGGTCAAATGCACACAAGGATGAATGTGTAAAGAAGGAAATTGAATATTTGTCCTATGAGGAAACAATGGGGATTTTGCTAACAGTAATGTCCGTTGTTGGTGCATTTATGACGATGGTAATAGCGATCATTTTCTTTAGATATAAAGATACCCCAATAGTCAAAGCCAATAACTCTGAGCTGAGCTTCCTGCTGCTCTTTGCACTGGCTCTGTGCTTCCTCTGTTCACTTACTTTCATTGGTCAGCCCTCTCAGTGGTCCTGTATGCTGCGTCACACAGCGTTTGGGATCACCTTTGTCCTCTGTATCTCCTGTGTTTTGGGGAAAACCATTGTGGTGTTAATGGCCTTCAGGGCTACACTTCCAGGAAGTAATGTCATGAAATGGTTTGGGCCTCCACAACAGAGACTCAGTGTACTTGCCTTCACTCTCATACAGGTGCTAATCTGTGTGCTTTGGTTAACAATATCCCCCCCTTTTCCTTTCAAAAATCTAAAGCACTACAAAGAGAAGATTATTCTAGAATGTCATTTAGGCTCCAGCTTAGGTTTCTGGGCCGTGCTGGGATATATTGGACTTTTGGCACTTTTATGTTTTGCTTTAGCTTTTCTCGCACGAAAGTTACCAGATAATTTTAATGAAGCTAAATTCATTACATTCAGCATGCTAATGTTCTCTGCAGTCTGGATCACTTTTATTCCAGCGTATGTGAGTTCACCTGGGAAGTTTACTGTAGCTGTGGAGATATTTGCTATTTTAGCATCAAGCTTTGGTTTGCTGTTCTGTATCTTTCTTCCAAAATGTTATATAATTATATTGAAGCCAGAGAAAAACACCAAAAAGCAAATCATGGGGAAGGTTAAGTAAAGCTTCTGTAATAGTGTACATACTAATCAACTTTATTGCCCTATATGAAGCTTATTGCCAAATACTTTAAATACTAACGTTATGCTTTTTTCACTGAAACACCAATATAGACATGAATATTATTCTTAACATTAATTCAACAGTATAAATTGCTGTTACAGCTTTGAACCATTGTACAGTGTAAAGTTTATTTTACTATATAGAACCCAGTTCATTTGTTGTAACAGAAAGGGTGTAAAGGGCCTTTGAACTCTTCAATAAAATTTCATACACCATATCTATAACAGTTGCAGTAGCTTATTACATAGAAACATACTGTAGATTATATCGGAACTAGTTCAGTAAAATGATGAATAGCCTATATGGAAAACCCTATAATAAAAATGAATAAAGTACAGTCATTTTAAAGAGTTTGTGGTGTGAAGATTTCTATAGAATGTACCTGTACCGGATTCTTGTACTCATGCCTTATCTGAAACTACCTTCAACTTTAGTTACCAAGGGCTTAATAACACTTGTGTGGTGTTCACCAAGTTCTGTAAACACACAAATAAGTCAACTGACAATTAAATACAAATAACTGCAGGTCATTTTTTCCAAAGCATAAACCAACATTTATAGCAATCAGGTGAGGAAAAAAGTTTTACCTACTGTACATTGTAAATGAAAAAAGCCACATGTAGCACCACCTACACCACCAACACCTACACATACAATATTCTTATAAAAGTCTTATAAAAGTCTTTTTTGATGTACAACTCATTTTACAAGCCATTTTATTGCCTCAGTTCATTGATGTTTGAAAGCATGTGTTGTTTGTGGTGATGGGTAAAAAGCAAACATAACCTAATGTGGTGCTTTGCATAATGACCAAGCATCTCCATCTTGGTCTCATCAGTCCAAGTCATGTCGCCATATTCTTTATGGAGAAAATTGGTCACCCTTAAATAGCCATATGTTTAGTCTTTTTGTAATTGTGCTGTCACGGAGATAAACATTACATGGTCTGATGTAACATCCGGTCCTGCAATGCCGACCCAAAACCACCAGATGGAGCTGGTTCCGAGTGGCAGAGAACAAGCAAATGATTGTTTACACCTGTGTGTCTGCTGAAAAGCCTACATAAATTATTTTGTTGTTTTAAGATTAGCTGGAATACCAGAGACCATTCCCATGCAGCTTAATAAATCAGACAGTGCTGAGCAGCATGATTCCTGGTGTGTATTTTCAGTTTTGTGTATTCTTACAGTGTCATAAATAAAATCATTGCACTAACAACATTTTAAGGCCTTGGTACAAGTGTAGTTGAAGGACTGATAAGTACTTGATAAGCTTTGTAGAATTAGCCAGCACTCTAGCTGCTGGTTCTCAAAGCCCTTGCGTCACTGTATTGAAAATGACCCAGAGGATGATTAAGAAGCACCTTTGAGCATGTAGCAGGGATATGCTGCTGGCCGGATTCAAAGTGGCCAGTCTGTGTCCAGCTTCTGCCCAAAACGCTACATATTGTGAGACAGCCATTTTTCCTGATCCATTCTTGCCACTATGAAGCTGTGTTGTACATGGTTGTGGACATTCATTCATTTTCTACCACTTATCCATTCTGGGGTCACGGGAAGCCTGTCAGTATCTCAGGCGTCATCGGGCATCAAGGCAGGATACATCCTGGATGGAGTGCCAACCCATCGCAGGGCACACACACTCTCATTCACTCACGCAATCACACACTATGGACAATTTTCCAGAGATGCCAATCAACCTACCATGCATGTCTTTGGACCGGGGGAGGAAACCGGAGTACCCGGAGGAAACCCCCGAGGCACGGGGAGAACATGCAAACTTCACACACACAAGGCGGAGGCGGGAATCGAACCCCCAACCCTGGAGGTGTGAGGCAAACGTGCTAACCACCAAGCCACCGTGCCCCCCTGGTTGTGGACATAGCTACAGGTATAAGAATTCTATAAGTAAGCTTATAGTTCAAATATTATAAATTATTATGACCCAGTATAAAAAATAGATAACCATAACTAAATACATTGGAAACATTTGACAAATTTCCTTAATGTAGCATCCAGTAAAAAAGAGTGAATGAATGAATGACACATGAATGTAGAATCCCAGTGTCCAAAGCAAACACGTGTGGAGACTGTGTTATATTTGGAAAGCAAAAATATTAGTGTCACTGCAGGACAAAACCTCTGCACTGCTTTTTCTGTGAACTGTATAAGACTTTTAATATTGGTAATACATCATTTCCATGGCATGTAATCAGGTTGTGCAGGGGGAATGTATTCCAGAAAACATCTCACCTCCTTTGATTGTGGCACATGTGAGTAACTATACCATAGAGGATTTGCATTTCCATTTGTATAAATACCATTAAATCCTTCCCGCTCAACTAACTGGCAGATCATAACTTAATAGGCACACATATGCTCTGTATTCATCATCTGTTCTCAAAAGCAGGATAGGTAAATGGAGTCAATATTTACTGTCTTGCATATGATAATAGCCATTATCAATTTTTCCAAAGCTAATGAGACTACTTGTAGCCTTCAAGGAGACCTTGCATACCCATATTTTTGGAAGAATGGTGAAATCATGGTTGGGGGAATTTTTCCCTTCTATAGTAGTTGGGAGTTCGCAGACATGTCCTTTTCAGTCATGCCACCTCCAATAAAGTGCACAAGGTAAGCATTATTTACAAAGGATAATTCTTAATTCATGTTATTAATTGAGTGTTTACTATGGGAAAATATGATTAGATGCCTTTACTGTATTCTAAAATGTTGGATTTGTCACTCTGTCTGATTTTTTTTTAATTAGCTTGGATTTCAGAGCCTTTCAATACACACAGTCCTTGATCTTTGCGATAGAAGAGATTAACAACAGTTCCTCTTTACTTCCTGGAGTCACCTTGGGCTACAAGATCTATGACACTTGCAGTTCTTCAGCAATGGGAGTGAAAATGGCAATGACGCTTATTAATGGAAATGAGAACACAGTTGCTCATCAGGTCTGCACAAAGCCAGCCCAGGTGCAAGCCATAATAGGTGAGGCATACTCATCAGTGTCCACAGCTATAGCGAACAGCATTGGACCTTTCAACATGCCCATAGTAAGAACATATGTGATTTTTAACACTTTAAAGACATTTAAGTTACAGCTGAAGGCATTGTTATAGCTCACTCTTTGTGCATTGTGTTGTGCAAAATGAATGAACATAATGCCTGAGTTGCTTGTGTTAATGTCATTTTAGATCAGTCACTATTCCACCTGTGAGTGTCTCAGTGACAAAAAGAAATATCCCTCGTTTCTGCGCACTGTTCCCAGTGATTACCACCAATCTAGAGCCATGGCTGAGATGGTCAAGCACTTTGGCTGGACCTGGGTGGGTGCAATAAGAAGAGATGATGATTATGGTAACACTGGGATGGCTACATTTACTAAAGTTGCAGAACAGTTGGGAATCTGCTTAGAATATTCCCTTCCCTTTTTTAGAACCTACTCAAAAGAAAGAGTGCTGAGAATCGTAGAGCAAATCAAAAGCTCCACTTCCCGAGTGATAGTGGGATTTCTTGCTCACTGGGATTGGGAGATTTTAGTGCATGTATTCACTGAACACAACATCACTGGATACCAATGGGTGGGAACAGAAGGTTGGATTGCTGATCCGGTTGTGGCCACACTGGATAAACAAAATATATTGCAAGGAGCCATAGGGCTGGCTATTTCCAAAACAACTGTAACAGGACTAGAGGACTTCATTCTAGACATAAAACCACTGAAATCTGTAGGAAGTGCCATTTTTACCAAATTCTGGGAAGCTCTTTTTAACTGTAAATATGCAATGAAGAATGATTCAGAGGGGTTACCACTGTGCACAGGAGAAGAAAACCTGTCTGAAGTGGAAAACACCTTCACTGATATGTCTATGATGCCCATTATCAGTAATGTGTATAAAGGAGTTTATGCCATTGGCCATACCCTACATGAGCTTCTTGGTTGCAAAGAAACCTGTCCTATAAAGAAGCAGCCTGATCCTCTCACTGTGAGTTAAAAGTGGTGCTAAGGCACTGTTTATGCACCTTGGATAACACATACTGTACAAATATGCTGTATTGAAAAAAAAAACTGTGTATACTTTACACACAAAGTGTAATATTCCTTACTTTAGAGAATTTCTAAAGTATATCATTTTTCTTAACATTTGAACTTTCCTTGGTTAATATCTAATTGTTGTTATTTTTAGTTCCTTGAACATATCAAAAAAGTGCATTTCAAGACCAAAGATGGAGAAAGCATATATTTTGATAAAAATGGTGACCCTGCAGGAAAATATGAAATAATAAACTGGCAAAAAGATAAAGATCACCCACATAAATTTGTCACTGTGGGATTTTATGACTCTTCCCTACTTCCTCAGAGTCGTTTATCTGTAAACATGCCCTCTATTATTTGGGCAAACGATACTGATACAGTGAGTATATAAGAAAATATGTGAACATATTTCATGATATAATTCTTTTAATATGTATAGCACTGTAAAGTACTAAAAAATGCCTTTGCTTAGATTCCAAAATCAATATGCAGTGAGAGCTGCCCACCAGGAACAAGGAAAGCTGTGCAAAAAGGGAAGCCAATCTGTTGCTTTGACTGCATACCATGTGCTGCAGGAGAGATTAGTAATATGACAGGTACAGAAATATCTAGGTGTTGTGACAATTATAGTGCCATTTAAGACTTTGCCCTGGACATCTAAAAGCTTGCAAATAAGGTTATAATTCAAAATCAATTTTGCTGTAGGTAGGTTGATTGGCATCTCTGGAAAATTGTCCGTAGTGTGTGAGTGTGTGAGTGAATGAGAGTGTGTGTGTGCCCTGTGATGGGTTGGCACTCCGTCCAGGGTGTATCCTGCCTCGATGCCCGATGACGCCTGAGATAGGCACAGGCTCCCCGTGACCTGAGAAGTTCGGATAAGCAGTAGAAAATAAATGAATGAATGAATGAATTTTGCTGTGCATACACATATTTAGTAGGAAGCTTGAATTGTGCAGTTTCAAATCCCTGCAATATATGATACAACTAATATTAAGAATGACAAGTATTTAATGAGCTGTGGTAAAAAATATATGGATATTATATTATACATACATATAATAATAAATTATATAAATTAAAATTATTAAAATATAATATTAGATTTACATTATTTAAATGAACAGTCATTTTGTATTTGTACTTATTATTTCTCAAGTATATATCTAACTTCTTTATTTCTCTATTACAGATTCTATTGAATGTAAACAATGTATGCAAGATTACTGGTCAAATCCACAGAAGGATGAATGTGTGAAGAAAGAAATTGAGTATCTGTCATATGAGGAAACTATGGGAATATTGCTCACAGTTATTTCGGTTGTTGGTGCAATTATGACAATGGTAATAGGAGTCATATTTCTTAAATATAAAAACACACCAATAGTCAAAGCCAACAACTCAGAACTGAGCTTCTTACTGCTCTTTGCATTGGCTCTGTGCTTCCTCTGTTCGCTTACTTTCATTGGTCAGCCCTCTGACTGGTCCTGTATGCTGCGCCACACAGCGTTTGGGATCACCTTTGTCCTCTGTATCTCCTGTGTTCTTGGAAAGACAATAGTTGTGTTAATGGCCTTCAGGGCTACACTTCCAGGCAGTAATGTCATGAAATGGTTTGGGCCTCCACAACAGAGACTCAGTGTACTTGGCTTTACTTTCATTCAGGTGCTAATTTGTGTGCTTTGGTTGACAATATCTCCTCCTTTCCCCTTTAAAAACCTAAACCATTACAAGGAAAAGATCATTCTAGAATGTCATTTAGGCTCAACTATAGGTTTCTGGGCTGTACTGGGTTATATAGGACTTTTGGCTCTTTTATGCTTTGTTTTGGCTTTTCTGGCCCGAAAGTTGCCTGATAATTTTAATGAAGCTAAATTCATCACATTCAGCATGCTCATATTCTGTGCAGTTTGGATCACATTTATTCCTGCTTATGTCAGCTCTCCTGGAAAATTCACTGTAGCTGTAGAGATATTTGCCATTTTAGCATCAAGCTTCGGCTTATTATTCTGTATCTTTCTTCCAAAATGTTACATAATTATACTGAAGCCAGAGAAGAATACTAAAAAACAAATGATGGGGAAAAATACCAGTTAACTAAGCTAATAGTCCAAATATTATTAATAAATTTTGACTTGTAAAAATATGACTAGGTAACCTTAATGAACACACTGGATTACACACCAAAGCACTTTAAGTTCTTTTCTGTACTTTTACTCATTTAATAATGGATTTTATTTTCTCCTCCACTTAAAAAAACACTGTGGCTCATTGATATTGAACATCTAGTTATTATTCTTTAATGATAAACTTCTATTTTTAAATGTTTCTATATCTATATAACGAATATATTTGTATATTTGTCGTGGCCTAATGGTTAGAGAGTCTGACTCGTAACCCAAAGATTGTGGGTTCGAGTCTCGGGCTGGCCACGACTGAGGTGCCCTTGAGCAAGGCACCGAACCCCCCAACTGCTCCCCCGGCGCCGCAGCATAAATGGCTGCCCACTGCTCCGTGTGTGTGTTCACAGTGTGTGTGCACTTTGGATGGGTTAAACGCAGAGAACAAATTCTAAGTATGGGTCACCGTACTTAGCCGTATGTCACGTCAATATAACGAATGCATATAAAAAGCCACGTCACCAGTATCAGTGCTGTATTATGGCCAAGTGTAAAATCACTGGCTAACAGTAATCAAACACTACGGACCAAGACTACAGACCAAATGAACAATACCATATACTTTGGTAAGAAATACAATCTTCCATCATTTTAGTTTCCAAAATACATTATATATTAATATAAATGTAATTCTAAATACAGGTGTGGCACATTTTCTCTTTCTTAGACAGTGAAGACATTCAAATGTCTTACATTAAATATGTTTTCTGTTCTATTTCACTTTATTGAACAATCAGAGGCAGTGTTTAATTCTTTGGCATCCACTTTTGAATGCAGATACATGTAGGGACCTTCAACAATATCACACCGTGACAGTGACATACAGTAGTATTTGCTATAAATAATGAACTCTCCCCTTCTTTTTAACTTGCATTTGTGCATGTACCAGGTAACATGGTCCCAAAAGAGCCCTTTATTGTAGTACTTGTGTAGACCTCTCTTCACAACTCCCAAAGGATACTTTTAAGAAGTGGGTATAATTTAGCAAAAGGATTGGAGAAGTGCATGCCTTATTATTAACCTTGCCCTGCATACCTTTGTAACTGAATAATTTCAGTTACAAAGGTCTTGTAGATTAGCCCACTATTCTGTGTAATGGGACAGTAAAAACCACTGCTTTTCAGTCCATGAATAAGCAAATAGAATTTATAGAAGTGAGAAATTATTTTGCAGAAAGAGTGAAAAATTGGAATAGGCTTCTGAATCCTGATATTATAGGTGAATCAGCCTGCCTACTGAGTTCTCCAGAATGGACGCTCACACTATGTACTGCTACTCCCCTCTGCTGGATGATGGTGGTGTAGCACAGCACCTTTGAGGACCCTGCAATACCAAATTAAAATAATAGCTAGAAAACTGGGTCAGACAACAGACTGCAGGCATCCTTTGCACATGGGTAATGTGTTGCATTAATAGCTTCACTGTCCCCTCGGTGGAAGGGACCTTGGACAGAGCTTCAATTTCAAGAATCAGTCAACTAAAACCAGCAGGACTCTTTGCTGCTGGACCCGAGAAGACCTTTAAAAATGTCCATGGATATTTGGGACCATTAGACATTCTGAATAATAAGGGGATGGAGAAGGCCCATTGGGGTGGTGTAAGGGATCTTATTGAGGATGCACACATGAAAGCTGCAACAAAGGCCTGGATATCCTTCTCCATTCTCAACCACCAAAACCTCAATCTAAGAAATTCAAGGATCCTAGTCACTTCTGGTCATCTTGAGAATTGGGACACATACCACTCCAAGATATGCTCACATGTTGAGGTAGGGACATAAAACTTTCCCAGGGGACTGCCTTTTGGGTCAGGCTCCTGCCATAAGGCTTCTCTGATGGCAGTACTGTATGTAGAAGCTCACAAACTAGAACCACAATTTGAGTGCTTGGGATTATAGGCTCAGGCTCCTGATTTAGACCTGAGTGAGACCATCAGCAGGAGAGGGCATCAGGGTTACTATTGCAAATCAAACCTGCCTAAAAAACAAAAGCCCACCTTTCCTGTTCGAGTTTGAGACACTTGGTCTGTTGGATATACAGTAGGTGCTTAGCCCAAATGGCCCACCTAGCTTTCATAAGTCCAGCCACTGTTACACTTCTTTAAAGACCTTCTTAAAAGTGAAAATGTCTCGGCCCCCATTATCATAATTTTACTTCTGCAGGGTATGCCTGTTGAATATAATGCCCAATGACTGTGAAAGAACTTCTTCCATGAATACAGTTGATGCAGGATGGATCTCTTTGACAAATGGTACCTTGTGATCAGGCAATTCAAGAACTGGGACTCAGAAACTCAAAAAACGGAAAGGCTGACTCCCACAGGACCTCATTAATAAAAATTGATTAAATGTCATATATCATTATTTGTTTTAGTAAATATTGATGTTTTCACACCTGAGTAGATACGTACCCACTGATGGGTCTATACAAGTGGAATACCACGAGCAAGAATTTGATCAATGCACAATATTGTGTTTTTTTATAGTGACTGGAAACAAATAAAATTAGACCCTTTTACAGTTTCATATAATGTCTTCTTCTTTACTGTTCAACCATAAATAGTGGCATATCATTTATACAAGAAATATAATACATGATGAGATGCAGGATTCACTAGAAGAAAAGTAATCAAATAAATGATCATATCATAGGGAGGAAGCAGTCATGAGCTGAATTACCTTTGTTACTTAGTTATAGTAACATAGTTTATTGAGAGAAGTAGTCCCTCTTACGAGATTTTTCCGAATGGCTGAAAAAAAGACATCCCATAATGATAAATATCCAGAGAGATACCAAAAATTGTAATAATCAGTTTAAAAAATACACAATAAGAAAAAACAATACAAAAAAAAAAGAATATTGGGATGTGGGATGTGGTAGCTCAGTGGTTAAGGTGTTCGACTCCTGATCAGAATGTCATTGGTTCAAATCCCAGGTCCACCAAGCTTCCACTGCTGGGCCCCTTAGCAAGGCCCTTAACCCTCAATTGCTCAGAAATATAAACTGAAATAAAAATGTAAGTCACTCAGAAAAGAGTGTCTGCTAAATGCTGTAAATGTAAATATTAACACTGAGTAATAGGCCATCATGGAAAGATACTGTACAAGCTAAAAAATGGCCTAGCTACTGTATTTGGTCACACCTCCTTTGTCCCATCAGTGTAACGTTTCCACAGAGATTTTTTTTTCCATTTGTATAAATGCCACAAAATCATTCTAATTCAAACAGCTAGGACAACAGACCTAGCAGACATAACCAATATCACCATCCTGTAGCTGAGTAGGTTGATGGAGCCTTTACTCTTTACGCTTTTACATATGGTAACAGCCATAATAAATTTCTCCAGAGGTAATGGGACTACCTGTTCGTTGCGAGGAGAACCTACATATCCACAGATATGGAAGGATGGTGATATCATTGTTGGCGCAGCTTTCCCTTTTCATAGTAATTGGGAGACCTCGGACATGTCTTATTTGGTCATGCCACAACAAATGAAGTGTGGGAGGTAAGAACTTGAGCATGTCACACATTTATCATCTATAATATTAAACATGTTTTCATTTTTCATTCTAAAATAATAATAGCGTATTTTTCTCTGATTTTAAACAGTCTTGATTTCAGAGCCTTTCAGTATTCACAATCCTTGATCTTTGCCATTGAAGAGATCAACAACAGTTCCTCTTTATTACCTGGAGTATCACTGGGATACAAGATCTATGACACTTGCAGTTCAGCAGCATTGGGGGTGAAAGTAGCTATGGCTCTCATTAATGGGAATGAAAACTCAGTCTTGGATGAGATGTGCACAAACCCAGCCCAGGTGCAAGCCATAATAGGAGAGACCTACTCTTCAGTGTCCATGGCTATTGCAAGGAGCATTGGACCTTTCAGCATTCCCTTAGTAAGAATTATTATATAAGTAAAACGATTCTGATGTTTTGAGCCATATAAAATGACAAATAATTATTATCGATCATAATGCCTGTGAAATATCTTTTTCAATATACTTTTAGATCAGTCATTACTCTACCTGTGAGTGTCTCAGTGACAAAGGGAAATATCCCTCATTTCTACGCACTATACCCAGTGATTATTACCAGACAAGAGCACTTGCAGAGATGGTCAAACACTTTGGCTGGACCTGGGTAGGAGCAATAAGAAGAGATGATGATTATGGAAACAGTGGGATGGCTGCATTTACTGAAGCTGCAGAACAGTTGGGCATCTGCTTAGAATATTCCCTTCCGTATTTTAGAACGTACTCAGATGAAAAAGTGCTGAACATCATTCAGCAAATCAAAAGCTCCACATCTCGAGTGATTGTTGCATTTCTTGCTCATTGGGACTTAGAAATCTTGCTCCAAGTCTTTTTTAAACATAACATCACTGGATACCAGTGGGTTGGAACTGAAGGCTGGATTTCTGATTCAGAACTTGCTGCAAAAGATGAACACCATATACTGAAGGGAGCCATAGGACTAGCTATACCTAAAACGACAGTGACGGGTCTAAAAGACTTCATCCTAGATATTAAACCACTAAAATCTGTGGGCAGGGACATTTTTACTAAATTCTGGGAAGCATTATTTAAGTGTAAATATGCAATGCAAAATGCTACAATGGACTATCAGTTGTGTACGGGTGATGAGAAACTCTCAGAGATGGAAAACACCTTCACTGACATGTCCCTGATGCCTATTTTCAGTAATGTGTATAAAGCAGTATATGCCATTGCCCATACACTACATGAACTTCTTGGCTGCAAAGAAACATGTCCTACAAAGAAGCAGCCCGATCCTTTCACAGTGAGTTAATACTGCTACTTAGACATCATTTTAGCACTGCAATTAAATCAATTAACAAAATGCTACTCTTTAAGTGAGAACATACTTTCCAGTACTGGAGAACACTTTTCATGTGAAATAATTATTTATATTTCTTCAGTTTCTAGAAAATCTAAAGAAAATACATTTTAAAACAAAAGAGGGTGAAGAAGTGTTTTTCGACAAAAATGGTGACCCTGCAGCAAAGTATGATGTAATAAACTGGCATGGGAATGTACAACATGAATTTGTTACTGTTGGATTTTATGACTCATCCATAATGGGTCATGATCGATTAGCAGTAAATATGGATTTAATTGAATGGGCACATAATATCAAGCAGGTGAGTACAAATGAACGACAAAATCGCAATTGATAATTTGCATTGATAAATGCTTTCCCAATCTATGAAAGCAAGCACATCAAATATATAAATACATGTCTCAATCAAAGGTGCCGATTTCGGTGTGTAGTGAGAGCTGTCCTCCTGGCAAAAGGAAAGCTGTACAGAAAGGAAAACCCATCTGCTGTTTTGACTGCATACCATGTGCTGAAGGAGAGATCAGTAATATGACAGGTACTGAGACTAAAAGTAAATGATTACTAGAAAACAATCTAGAAAATGATTTCTGTTGTAAATATATTAGACGGTATGTTAATTCACAAAATATCTAAAGCTCTTTGGTTGTTTTGAGTCAGGTAAAGAGAATGTGTTTTTTTTTTTTTATAGTCAACTCCTTTAGAGAATTATATTTGTATTACATTATATCATGCTGAAGATTTCTACATGGATCCATTTTTGCTATTTTTCCTTCTCTCTCACTCTGTGACAGATTCCATTGAATGTCATCAGTGCTATCAGGAATACTGGTCAAATCATCAGAGGGATCAATGTATCAAGAAGGAAGTTGAATATTTGTCTTACAAAGAAACGATGGGAATTCTGCTAACAGCTGTTTCTATTATTGGTGCATTTATGACGATGGTAATAGCAATCATATTATTTAGACATAAAAATACTCCAATAGTCAGGGCCAACAACTCTGAGCTGAGCTTCCTGCTGCTCTTCTCTCTGACTCTGTGTTTCCTCTGTTCACTTACTTTCATTGGTCAGCCCTCTGATTGGTCCTGTATGCTGCAACACACAGCCTTTGGGATCACCTTCGTCCTCTGCATCTCCTGTGTTCTGGGAAAAACGTTAGTGGTGTTAATGGCCTTCAGGGCTACACTTCCAGGAAGTAATGTCATGAAATGGTTTGGGCCTCCACAGCAGAGACTCAGTGTTATAACATTCACTCTCATACAAGTGATTATTTGTGTGGTTTGGTTGACAGTATCTCCTCCTTTCCCCTTTAAAAATCTAAAGAGCTTCAAGGAAAAGATCATTTTAGAATGTAATTTGGGCTCAACTGTAGGTTTCTGGGCTGTTCTGGGTTATATAGGGTTTTTGGCTATTCTCTGTTTTATCTTGGCTTTTCTGGCCCGGAAGTTGCCTGACAATTTCAATGAAGCCAAATTCATCACATTCAGCATGCTGATATTCTGTGCAGTTTGGATCACATTTATTCCTGCTTATGTCAGCTCTCCTGGAAAATTCACTGTAGCTGTAGAGATATTTGCTATTTTAGCATCAAGCTTCGGCTTATTATTCTGTATCTTTCTTCCAAAGTGTTACATAATTATACTGAAACCTGAGAAGAATACTAAAAAGCAACTGATGGGCAAAGTGTAATTTCCATGAACTAGTAGTCTGTATGTGTGTAGGAATGATTATTGATATGATCTCTACTGACTTTATTTGGAAGTAACAACAACCCATATACAAAGTTTAATCTGTGGGATTCCTTCCATGAAGGAAGAACCATTATGTCTCAGACAACTACCACTACCGGACAAAGTAAAAACAAGCTTTTGCTTACATTCAGGAAAATAATTCATATTATCATTAACTATCACAATACTTTTGTTATTGATAAAGCTTGTACTACCAGAGAAAGATATCTCATGACCAAAATGTAATTTTTTTTTCAGTTATATTAGATTGCATTTTCTCATATAGGTGCTAAAACAAATGTGAAACAAAGTCATAGACTAATAACACTTTCATTTCCCAAAAATTAAAATCTCCCATCATACATGCATATATTCCTCACATCTGTATCTGCATACTTATCTACATTTTCTTAGGTTTAATGCAGCTACTATATCAATTATTTAATTTCCATTTTTCCATAATATGGCTTACTATATGCAATATGTAATAACAATTATTAATATTCTTTGTATGTATTCTGATACATAAAAATGACTTAAATTGGACTTTATCCCTTCTGTAATCATTGGAGATTTAGCTGAGCCTTGTTATAAGGTTTCTGAGGTAAATAACAAAGACTTTATTTGAACACATGGTCGATTTAAGTATACAGGTCAGTTATTTATATTTTTAATTGTTTCATTGGAGTTAAATCATGCAGAGCTGTCAACTGATCATCACTTAGTGGTGAGTTAAATTCCTCACACAGGGCACGTGACAAATTTACCTGGTTAATCCAAGAAAACCTTTTTTGGGTATCGTGGCAGCAACTGGCAAAAGACATGAAGTTTTACAATAGATTTTACTTTTAGGAACATTTTTAATTCCTTTATGCTTGAGGCAGCTGTATTAATCTGTAGAGGAGGCGGTTGATTATCTTGGTCCATAGTGTCCACAGTGTCCACAGCCCAAAGTGTCCCAAGGGAAGAAGAGATGCTAGCAGTGAGTAAACCATATGAGGTGGTACAGTAATAGCTCAATGCTTTAGATGGCAGACTGTAATGTTGCCTGAAACCAATTCACTTTGATGAGAAGAGAAGCCAGTTGGAAAGACATAAATGATTTAAAGGTGCGGTGCACGATGTTTGAAAGCCAATGTTGACATTTGAACTCACCAAAACAAACACGCCCCTAACCCAAATGGGTCCCACCCCGTTTTGATAGCTCCGCCCCACACATATATACGTAACCCAGGCAACATTTATGGCGGAACCTGTTGGGGCAGCTGGCCGAGGGATATTTTTATCAATAAATGAGCACAATGAGTAATACTATGGTAATACAAATGTGTTTTTGTAGTACTGTGTGTTGTACCGTGAAAGGTTTATCTCCGTTTAGAGAACGACAGGTATCCGCCATGTCAATCTTTCAATCGCTTTCTGTAATGTCAGACGTGCGCTCTGAACACTCTCTCCGCTGCATATTGACAAGACACGCCCCTTTCGGCACATTGGCTACACGTTTGTTTTGTTAGTTGGCTCGACTCAGTTTTCTGAAGCATTTTTCAAACATTGTGCACCCCACCTTTAATAAGAAATCTAGGGTTAAAATTGTCTTCAGGACCCAATGGGATTTCATCCAAGTTGTCTTTGGACAACTTGGCCTCTAAACACCTCAAGAACTTTTGAACCACCTTACTAATAAATGTGGACAAGAAAATCTTTGAATCCTGATAAAGAGGCTGACAACTTGCAGAGATTAATACGAAGAAGAAGAAGAAGAAGAAGAAGAAGAAGAAGAAGAAGAAGAAGAAGAAGAAGAAGAAGAAGAGGAAACAGAAGAAGAAGATGAATATTAAGGCAGCAAAAATGAAATGTATACAATAATAAAAGCTCCAAAAAAAAACAAACAAAAAAAAAACATTGCTAAGGCATCCAGTAGGTACACAGGCTAAACACAAGATTGAGGCCTACATACAACAGATTGCTGTTGATTACAGTTGCAAGTCACACCTCCTTTTTCTCACCAGTGTAATATTACCACAGAGAATTTGTTATCCTGTCTGTATAAATACTACTAAATAATGTTTAATCACCCAGATGAGACACCAGACCTGGCAAACTTTTAACCAGTACCACTGTTGTATAGCTGGACAGATAGATGGAGTCCATCTTTATCCTATTACATATGGTAATGGCCATTATCAATTTCACTAAAGGTAATGGTACTACTTGTATACTTCAAGGTGAGCCTGCATATCCACAGTTATGGAAGAATGGTGATATCATTGTTGGAGGACTTTTTCCCTTCCATAGTAATTGGGAGACGACAGATTTGACTTATGTGGCCATGCCACAAACAATGAAGTGTATTGGGTAAGAGATTTAGCAAATGCAGCATCAGATCATTCACAATTAAACAACAATGAAAATTTTTTTTGTAAATAACGTCACTATTTTTCTCTGATTGTTATAAATTAGTCTTGATTTCAGAGCCTTTCAGTATTCACAGTCCTTGATCTTCGCAGTTGAAGAGATTAACAACAGTACCACTTTACTGCCTGGAATCTCACTGGGGTACAAGATATTTGACACCTGCAGTTCATCAACAATTGGAGCACGAGTCGCAATGACACTTGTGAATGGAAATGAGAACTCAGTCTTGGATGAGATCTGCACAAAGCCAGCTCAGGTGCAGGCCATAATTGGTGACACATACTCTTCAGTGTCCATGGCTATTGCACAGAGCATTGGACCTTTCAGTATTCCATTAGTAAGAATTTACTCATTATATTATTATTATTTTTTTTAAGTGTGCATGTTGAAAATGGAAATGTGGAGATAAATTCTTTTCTTTTTTTTTTTTTCTTGTGACTTACCTTAATTTTCTTGTGTCATATTATAATTGGCATTTACATTTGTAAATCTAATTTTAGATCAGTCATTACTCCACTTGTGAGTGTCTCAGTGACAAGAGGAAATATCCCTCGTTTCTGCGAACTGTTCCTAGTGATTATTACCAAAGCAGAGCACTAGCAGAGATGGTCAAGCACTTTGGCTGGACCTGGGTGGGAGCAATGAGACGAGACGATGATTATGGTAACAGCGGAATGGCTGCATTTATAGAAGCTGCAGAACAGATGGGCATATGCTTAGAATATTCCCTTCCGTATTTTAGGTCTTACTCACAAGAAAAAGTGCAAAGAATTGTAGAGCAAATCAAAAGCTCTACTTCTCGAGTAATTATTGGATTCCTTGACAACTTGGACTTGGAGAGTTTACTGGCAGTATTTTTCGAGCACAATATCACCGGATTCCAGTGGGTTGGAACTGAAGCCTGGATATTTGATTCAGAATTGGCCACAATGGATCAACACCATATTCTGCAGGGAGCTATAGGATTAGCTATCCCTAAATCAAAGGTGTCCGGTCTGCAGGACTTCATTTTAGATATACATCCACTGAAATCTGTAGGCAGTGCTATTTTTACTGAATTCTGGGAGGCGTTGTTTAAATGTAAATTTGCACTGCAAAATAATTCACAGAACCTAAAAGCCTGCACTGGTTATGAGAAGCTGTCTGAGGTTGAAAACACATTTACTGATATGACCCTAATGCCAATATTCAATAATGTTTATAAAGGTGTATATGCAATTGCTTATACTTTACATGAACTTCTTGGCTGCAAGAAAACATGCCCTACGAATAAACAGCCTGATCCTTTCACTGTGAGTTTCAAGTACTTAGCATAATCCAAATAATCATCCAAAATGCTTTAAAATGTAGTGTGTAGCTTAATATGTACTCCCTTATCATATTGTAATGTGCATTACTTCTATTGTGTTTAATTTCTTAGTTTCTACAACAGCTTAAGAGAGTGCATTTTAAAACCAAAGAGGGTGAAGATGTTTTTTTTGACAAAAATGGTGACCCTGCAGCAAAGTACGAGATAATAAACTGGCATTTAAATAAAGAGAATCAGCATGAGTTTATCACTGTTGGTCAGTATGACTCCTCTCTAACGGGTCATGACCATCTATTTGTAAATATGACCAATATCATGTGGGCACAACATACAAATCAGGTGAAGAATTATTAGAAATTAGAATCTCAATGCAATCCCAATAAAAATCATTGCTAAAATTTTAACGTGCTGAAAGTTTGCAGTTAAATAATTTAAGTTTAGGTTGTTTAAATACGTCTCTTGATCGTAGGTGCCAAAGTCTGTATGCAGTGAGAGCTGCCCTCCTGGCACAAGGAAGGCTGTACAGAAAGGAAAACCCATCTGCTGCTTTGACTGCATACCTTGCGCCGAAGGAGAGATCAGTAATATGACAGGTACTAAAATTTCCTTCCTTCTATCACTTAATTTGCTCTATCAACTATATGACTAATGAACTGTCCAGAAGGTTTTTTTTTTCAGTCAGGTATTTGTGGTTCTTGTAACACCAACATTTTTTTCTTGAATCTGAAGCTATGTTTATTTCCTCTCTTATTTTGTGAAAGATTCCACTGAATGTCAACAATGCTATCAAGATTTCTGGTCAAATCCTCAGAGAGATGAATGTGTGAAGAAGGAAATTGAATATTTATCCTACAAAGAAACGATGGGAATTTTGCTAACAGCTGTTTCTATTAGTGGTGCATTTATAACGATGGTAATAGCAATCATATTCTTTAGACATAAAAATACACCAATAGTCAAGGCCAACAACTCTGAGCTGAGCTTCCTGCTGCTCTTCTCTCTGACTCTGTGTTTCCTCTGTTCACTTACTTTCATTGGTCAGCCCTCTGAGTGGTCCTGTATGCTGCGTCACACAGCGTTTGGGATCACCTTCGTCATCTGCATCTCATGTGTTCTGGGGAAAACTTTAGTGGTGTTAATGGCCTTCAGGGCTACACTTCCAGGCAGTAATGTCATGAAATGGTTTGGGCCTCCACAGCAGAGACTCAGTGTACTCACCTTCACTCTTGTACAGGTTCTTATCTGTGTGCTTTGGTTGACAATATCCCCTCCTTTCCCATTTAAAAACCTAAAACTCTACAAGGAAAAGATCATACTAGAATGTCATTTAGGCTCAAACCTAGGTTTCTGGGCCGTGCTGGGTTACATCGGATTTTTGGCTCTTTTATGTTTTCTTTTAGCTTTTTTGGCCCGGAAGTTACCCGATAATTTTAATGAAGCTAAATTCATTACATTTAGCATGCTGATCTTCTGTGCAGTTTGGCTAACTTTTATCCCAGCTTATGTCAGCTCTCCTGGAAAATTCACTGTCGCTGTAGAGATATTTGCCATTTTAGCATCAAGCTTCGGCTTATTATTCTGCATCTTTCTTCCGAAGTGTTACATAATAATACTGAAACCTGAGAAGAATACTAAAAAGCAAATGATGGGCAAAGCTATTTGAATTAGTGACCTTTCTTTTTGTTTTTGGTTCACTTTAACACATGTGACCTCAGCTGTATAATTTTATTTACCTTAATCGTATATAGTGAGGCAGTTTATGTAAGATGATTTTGAATTATGTGTACTATACCAGTTTTCAGTGTAAATATGAAGTGTAAATACAAATTTGATGATACAATAATAATGCAACTAAGAAAAAGTTTTTCCCCCTGTTGCCAGACCTGTATGTTCAAACACCATTCACATTATCAGACACTGAACATAAAACGCCATTTGAATATAGCAACTGTCTTTTAATTCTAGGTAGATGATAACAACTTCTTAAAACTTGTCTTTGGCTCTTTTGTAACATGAACTGCATTGTCTCTCACTCGGTACATGTTTAAATGTGAGACATTGAAGCACCAAATATCAGTCAAATGTAAACTGCTGATTGAATTGTTATACCAAGCATTACTGTAATAGTCACAAACCCAAAACACGAAAATCAGCTTCATAAGCACTATAGACATTCACTATTCTGATAAGATAATACATTTTATGCAGTAGTAATACATGCTGTGGTTATATGCAGTGGTTATATGCAGTGGTTATATGCAGTGGTTACTGTATATGCAGTGGCAATACATCTGACCATTCAATACAAACAATACATACAAGGATTTAATTTCTCATAGTGAGAAAACACTATGAACCGCTTGGATTCTATAAAAGAAATCAGATAGATCATCACAAAGATGTGATTTTATAGTATGGGAATAAATAAACCTCTTCAAAGACCAAAGGTAAACGTTTCTTTTCTTTCTTTTTTTTTTATTATAATATTTTTTCTTATTGTATTAAAATTGCATTAAACCAAACCTTTTTTAAAGCACTGTGTTGTGTTGCTATGTTCAGGATAAATGTAAAGGAGGTTCAGTTTTTAATCCTCATGCACTGTGTTCTGATATTGAGAAAGTCCATGATCCAGAAGCTCATCATATTTTCTAATATGTTTTCCAATTCTTTGTACTTAACTGATTATTTAATAAAACGGTTTAAAATGAAGCTGCTTGTGTTGACATTTACGGGGGAAATTTTTTTTATACATGATGTAAGATGATATTATTAATCTTTCTGACTCTGTGCTACATTTTCTGTAGTTCTCTACAGACTGATAAAAATGTTCCATGTGGAAAGGTTTTTTGTGATTGTTTGGCCAGTAATAAACAACCAACCAGTAGACACTGTCTTAATGTAGGCATTTTACTGAAAAAAAAAAAAATCATAACATTCTGTGCATTCCAGTGGATATGAAAGGGTTAAAAAAATAGTTTAAACAAAGCCTTGAATACTCTTTTATGATTAGTGATAGTCACGTATGAAAGGCACACCCCCATTTACTGTGGCCATGAGACGTCACCCTTCCAGTGAGGATTTGTCCAACTAAATTATAAATGCAGCTCATCCGTTTTGCTTACTGCTCATCTAAACGAAATCAACCACATTGTGTATGCTCTTAGCATTTTTACTGCTGAATAGATCAATGGATCCAGTTTTTCCTTTACTGCATGTGGTAATGGCCATTCTTAATTTTTCAAGAGCTAATTTAACTACTTGTAACCTACAAGGACATCCACTATATCCACAGCTGTGGAATGATGGAGATATCATAATTGGAGGTATTTTCCCCTTACACAATTATTGGGAGATCACAGATTTGTCCTATTCGGTCACTCCACCTCCACTGAAGTGCATGAGGTAAGAAATATAAGAAAGGTACAGTATTACACAAGAAATTGGACAATTATGTATTTTGATTGAGTTTCATGACCCCAAAATAACAACTCAGTGATTGAACTCATTAAGATGAACTAATATTAAAACACTCTAATCTCAAATAATATTTTATTTATTTTATTTTATTTTATTTTTGACAAGTCTTGATTTCACAGCCTTACAGTCTTCACTGACCCTGATTTTTGCAATAGAGGAGATCAATAACAGTTCATTGTTATTGCCTGGAATCACGTTGGGCTACAAGATATATGACACATGTAGTTCTGCATCACTGGGGGTCAAAATGGCTATGGCTCTTGTGAATGGATATGACAACTCAATCTCGAGTGAGCCCTGTACAAAGCCAGCGCAGGTGCAAGCCATAATAGGTGAGGCATACTCATCAGTGTCGATGGCTATAGCGATGAGTATTGGACCTTTCAGCATTCCTCAAGTAAGTATTTAATCATTAGCAATTAATAATATTAGACAAAAACATTTATTTTACTCACATTTTGTTTTATGTACCATTTTAGATCAGTTATTTTTCTACCTGTAAGTGTCTCAGTGACAAAAGGAAATACCCTTCCTTTCTGCGCACTATCCCTAGCGACTACTTCCAGAGCAAAGCACTGGCAGAGATGGTCAGTCACTTTGGCTGGACTTGGGTGGGAGCGATAAAAAGAGATGATGATTATGGTAACAGTGGGATGGCTGCATTTACTGAAGTTGCAGAACGATTGGGCATATGCATAGAGTATTCCCTACCATTTTTTAAAACATACTCCAAAGAAAGAGTACTGCATATTGTCGACCAGGTCAAAAGTGCCACGTCTCGGGTGATTGTGGCGTTTCTAGGCACTCGTGAGCTGGAGATCTTGCTTCATGTTTTCTTTGAGCACAACATCACTGGATTCCAGTGGGTAGGAACAGAGGGTTGGATCTCTGATTCAGAACTTGCCAAACTTGACAAGAGCAAAATATTACAAGGAGCCATTGGGCTAGCCATTCCTAAAACAAAGGTTACAGGTCTAAAAGACTTCTTTCTAGAAGTAAGGCCGCTAAAATCTTCAGGCAATGTCATTTTTAAAGAATTCTGGGAGACTCTCTTTAAGTGTAAATATACAAATCAGAGTAATTCAGTGAACATAGCAGTGTGCACAGGAGAGGAGAAATTGTCTGAGGTGGAAGACATATACAGTGACGTTTCCCTAATGCCTATTTACAGTAATGTGTATAAAGGAGTATATGCTATTGCACAGACCCTCCATAACTTTCTCGGGTGTAACAAAACATGTCCTACGAAAACTCAGCCTGATTCTCTCACAGTGAGTCAGCAATTTTTTAAATTCTTGTTTTTGCATTAAGGCCTAAGAGCTTTGACATATACATGTAACTGTAAGCAGGCAAATATTAAAACACTATGAATAACAAGAACAACTTTATGATGTTAACAACCTTTAACTAAAAATGGTAATTAAAATATAGACTCTGATGTGTCTTAACAGTTTCTACAGCACCTTAAAATGGTGCATTTCAAAAGCAAAGACGGTGAAGAAGTTTATTTTGATGAAAATGGTGACCCTCCTGCAAAATATGAAATAATAAACTGGCAAGTAAACAGAGACTATAAACATGAACTTGTGACTGTTGGACTTTATGACTCTTCTGTGTCTTTTCGGGAGCATCTAATGATAAATATGACTCATATTTTGTGGGCACAGAACAACACTAAGGTGAGGAAAAAGGAATTCTCTACATGGGTTACAATAAAAAAGCTCCTCTTAAAAAGTGAGTACTTGCAACGTGTAATTAAGTTCTTTCTTTATCAAAGGTGCCAAAATCTGTGTGTAGTGAAAGCTGTCCTCCTGGCACAAGGAAAGCTGTACAGAAAGGAAAACCTATCTGCTGTTTCGACTGCATACCGTGTGCTGAAGGAGAGATCAGTAATATGACAGGTACCAAGAACCCCAAAGAGTAAACGAATATGAAGTTTACAACATTATAATGTCTTTAAGTTTAGTCTTAAATCCTGATTTAATTCCTTATTACAGGAACTGCTTCAGAATTTACCAAAAACTCATGTTCTTTCCTACTCTACAGATTCTATTACCTGTGAACAATGCCAGCAGGATTACTGGTCTAATCCTCAGAAAGATGAGTGTGTAAAGAAAGAAATTGAATATCTTTCTTATGAGGAAACCATGGGAATTTTACTGACAGCAGCTTCTATTCTTGGTGCATTGGTGACGATGATAATAACAATGATATTATTTAAATATAGAAGTACCCCAATAGTCAAAGCCAACAACTCTGAGCTGAGCTTCCTGCTGCTCTTCTCTCTGACTCTGTGCTTCCTCTGTTCACTTACTTTCATTGGTCAGCCCTCTGATTGGTCCTGTATGCTGCGCCACACAGCGTTTGGGATCACCTTTGTCCTCTGTATCTCCTGTGTTCTGGGAAAAACAGTAGTGGTGTTAATGGCCTTCAGGGCTACACTTCCAGGAAGTAATGTCATGAAATGGTTTGGGCCTCCACAACAGAGACTCAGTGTACTCGCCTTCACTCTTGTACAGGTCATTATTTGTGTACTTTGGTTAATAATATCCCCACCTTTCCCCTTTAAAAATCTAAAGCGCTCAAAGGAAAAGATCATTCTAGAATGCCATTTGGGATCAGCCTTAGGTTTCTGGGCTGTACTGGGTTATATAGGACTTTTAGCACTGTTGTGTTTTATCTTGGCTTTTCTGGCCCGGAAATTGCCCGATAACTTTAACGAAGCCAAATTCATCACATTCAGCATGCTGATATTCTGTGCAGTTTGGATCACATTTATTCCTGCTTATGTCAGTTCACCTGGAAAATTCACTGTAGCTGTAGAGATATTTGCCATTTTAGCATCAAGCTTTGGTTTATTATTCTGCATATTTTTCCCAAAGTGTTACATAATCATACTGAAACCAGAAAAGAATAACAAGAAACAACTTATGGGTAAAATACCAGGTAGTTGAGCCAGTACTGTAGGTTCATTTACATTTGTGGCTATCTGCTTTGTTTTTTTTGGACTTTCAAGTTGCTGTGTATTTTTGCATTAGTTGGGCCATCATGAGTCACCACTGATCACCTTCAATGTACCTGTTCATTGGCACAGATTACACAAATCCCTAGAGCTGCACTCCAGTGACGGACATTTTCAAAATGTACTTTAGCTGTTGTTTTGTTGATTGTAGAAAGAAACTGTCCCCACAATCATTATATACAGAAACTCCTGTAGGTGTCGGTGTTAAGAACTATGATGGCCATAGCATTTGATTGACATAATTTTCATCTTCATCGATCCATTCAGTGAATCCTTATTGTCATCCTGGAAAGGACGACTCCTGACAGGATATAAATGTTCCCATATAGGATTCAGAATAAGTTTTATGAAGACCATCCCCTTTATGAAGACAACTGCAACTAGATCATAAAAAATAAAGAGTAAAACAGAATATTGCCACAGTGTTACCCATGATTAATATGATTTGTTAGATTTGTCCCCCTAATTTTATGGACATTTCTTGACGATAGGTAATAGGAATAAGCTATATCAACTGAATAATCCATAGAAACTAGATAACCAGAACTTTGGTCCAGCTGCTGCAATAGGCCTCTTGAGAGCAGGGAAGCTACCAGAACAGACAAAAAAAAAAAAAAAAAAAGACCCTTCTAAAATATCCATTATTGGGTCCCTGTGCAAGGCCCTAAACCATCTCTATACTCCAGTTGTGCATGTTCTGATGGCTCATGATGGCTGACACTGTGCTCTGACCACAGAACATATTGTTGGGATATTGGGATATGTGAAGAAAATAATTTCACTGTGCTGTAATGTATATGTGACAATAATAAAAGCCTTTTCTTATTATGCTTACTGTAATAAGCTGATAACTGATATCTTGGGTATATGACTAGAACAGATGTATAAAGATAGATGTATTAATTATAAGGGTTAGGAGTATCCAAAAGACTATATAAAGAACATTGCACATAATATGTTAAATAACATGGTACTAATGACAAAAAATGAAAATAAATAAATAAACACATTTATTATGTCAGTGAGCCCTACCTGTTTGTGATGCTCATATTTGAAAGTTCCACGACTGCAGGGGATTTCTAAATACATCTGTATTAATACATCTTTACATCATACAGGTTTAACTGATGTTTCTGATATTTCCCTGAATACTTTGATGGAATCTGTATTTACTCATGCACTTGTGCTATGTAGGGCTAACGTCAAGCCTGCAAGGAGAGCTGGCCTATTCACATCAGTTAGAAAAGTGAAAATGTGTCCTGTTTGGTTATATAAACTCCAAATGTAGTGCACGATCTTAGTTAAAATGCAAGGAAGCATTCAGAAAATTAGTACATTTGTGTTCTTTTAAACAATGCTAATTTTAGGTACAGTATACATCACCAGGTTTTTGCTTAATTTTTTGTATTGCTGTCATTATTCTGAATAAGACAAGAAATAGCCGTTGTTTCCTGGTGAGACACAGGAAGAGCCTGCATACATATGAATTGGTTCATATGTCCACCACAAGTTTCTGGAATCTGCATCAGATAAAAATGTATGATGAAAAAATTAAATGAAAGCCGTTCAAAAAAAGAAGCTAGCCTCGTACTCGTAAAGTCAAAATTCCAACAAAATGGCTGTAATACGTTTTTGATTGATTGTGAAATATGTCAACTTACGCACCACCAGATGTTTTTACCACAAAAATGTTGATCACTCAATAAATTATTATATATAAACTGGAATTACTGTAATATATTACATGGAATATTGCCAGTCCTCCAGCAGATGGTAGCAAGTCACTTTTGGTAGTCAGGAAATATGATGTAAAAATGCATTGACTTCAGAAAGATGATAAAGATCATCGATATCAAATGTTCCGTTTCTGTCTCTGTTAATCCACTTCAACGTTATACAACACAAACCTATTAAATATCTAATCCACTCCATGAAATCCACCATAGTTCCTACTAGAAGATAAGTCATTTGGCTTTCCGCATATTTTATTATTTTTTTCTTTTTTTTCTTTTTTACTTCTATTATTATCTGTGTATTTTTTTCTATATTAGTAGTTGTTATCTTTTGAAATAGCAGATATAAATGATTTTGTAGGTAGCCTCACTGGCCGAGAGGCCAAGGATATATGCACAAATATGAAAGAGACAATAAATAATACTTGATGTAAAGCATTATTAGTACTTGTATTATAAGTACAAGAAATCAACTGAATAGTTAATAATAAATCTTATTCTCTGATCATTTTACAACATTATCTAATGTATAAACACTGATAATTGTAAAACTAAATACAATCTGTCTAATTAAATAAATGCACAGAAATCTTTCATTAAAAATAAATCATGTGGCTAAATTGTGAGGAACCAAAAACCATAGGTGAAACAGAAGGACCCATTGTCACATGTCACACCTCCATTATCTTCAGCCCACTAGTGCATCATTACTTTAGAGGATTTGTATTTCCAAATGTATAAATACCAGAACTCTTTCCATCTCACTTGGCTGAATCTTTGTTCCTACCACATTGTGCTCTTCATCTCCACCTGAACATTTTTAAATGCATGGAGCCTGTTTTTACATTCCTACATATGGTAATAGCCATAATTAATTTTTCCACAGCTAAAGAGAGTGTGTGTAGTCTGCAAGGAGAGCCTGTATACCCACAGTTATGGAAAAATGGTGATATTATTGTTGGAGGAATTTTCCCATTTCATAGCAGTTGGGAAATCCGAGACTTATCCTACGTGTCGATGCCACCTCCACTAAAATGCATGAGGTAAGCAGCATAAGTGTATTATTAATGACCCAAAGAGCAGCAAGGTCCAAGGTTTTATTTTAAACTATCCCTGTCTTTCTCTGTGTTTTCATTTATTAAGTCTTGATTTCAGAGCTTTCCAGTATTCACAGGCATTGATATTTGCAGTAGAAGAGATCAACAACAGTTCTTCATTACTGCCTGGTGTTTCACTGGGTTACAAGATCTATGACACGTGTAGCTCCATGGCAAGAGGGGTAAAAGTGGCACTGGAACTGATTAATGGAAATGAGAAATCAGAATCAAACGAGAACTGTACAAAGCCAGCCCAGGTACAAGCCATAATAGGAGACACAGCCTCATCACCATGCATGGCCATTGCAAAAAGTATTGGCCCCTTTAGCATCCCTATTGTAAGTATTTATTTCATTATTTATTGGCAGTGTAATGATTTTTGTGATTTTGTTATGCTTTATCTATATGGTTAAGCTCTGAATATACATAATACCTAATGTGCCTCTGTGTGTCGATCTCTCTAGATCAGCCACTATGCCACTTGCGAGTGCCTCAGTGACAAAATGAAATATCCGTCATTTCTGCGCACTATTCCGAGTGATTATCATCAAAGCAGAGCCCTGGCAGAGATGGTCAAACACTTTGGTTGGACCTGGGTGGGAGCAATAAGAACTGATGATGATTATGGGAACAGTGGAATGGCCACTTTCTCTAAAGTTGCACAACAACTGGGTGTCTGCTTAGAATACTCACTTCCATTTTTTCGAACCTACTCACAAGAAAAAGTGCTGAGAATTGTGGAGCAAATCAAAAGCTCCACTTCTCGAGTGATCGTGGCTTTTCTTGCTCACTGGGACTTGGAGATCTTGCTTCATGTGTTTTTTGAGCACAACATCACTGGATATCAGTGGGTAGGAACAGAGGGTTGGATCTCTGATTCTGCTGTAGCCACATTAGACAAGCACAATATTCTGCAAGGAGCCATAGGGCTAGCTATACCCAAAACAAAGGTGATGGGTCTAAAGGACTTCATTCTAGATATAAATCCATTGAAATCTGCAGGAAGTGAAATTTTTATTAAATTCTGGGAGGCTATGTTTAAGTGTAAGTACCCTACTCAGAATGATTCTGCAGATATAAAAATTTGCACAGGCAATGAGCAACTGTCTGATATAGAAAACACATTCACAGACATGTCACTGCTGCCTATTTTCAACAACGTCTATAAGGGTGTGTATGCTGTTGCCTATACCCTACATGGCCTTCTTGACTGCAAACAAACATGTCCATCAAAAAAGCAACCTGATCCTCTTACAGTGAGTTCAAACTGTCTTTTAATCATTTGGTCAAACCAATATGTCACACACACACACATAGCATTCACAGAATTCGGCAATTTAGTACTATTCATAAATATACAAATCCATATTGGCTTCTTAGTGTAGCATATTTTGTTTTTGTAACATTTTTAATTGTGTGTCCGATTCATTAGTTTCTGGAACACCTAAAAAAAGTGCGTTTTGAAACTAGTGAGGGAGAAGAAGTTTATTTTGATGTAAATGGTGACCCGGCTGCAAAATATGACGTAATAAACTGGCAAACAAATAAGGAACATCAACATGTGTTCGGCACCGTTGGCCGCTATGACTCATCTTTTCCTGTTCATGAGCGATTGAATGTAAATATGTCCTCAATTACGTGGGCACACAATACCAATAAGGTGTGTACACTCAATGTGATTTCTATAAAGAATGTATTTGCAAAAATATTATCACTGTGAGTAATAATACATTTGTAAGTAATTATGCTTATGGTTTCCTGGATTATAGATACCGATATCGGTGTGTAGTGAGAGCTGTCCTCCTGGCACAAGGAAAGCTGTACAGAAAGGAAAACCCATGTGCTGTTTCGACTGCATACCATGTGCTGAAGGAGAGATCAGTAATATAACAGGTAAAATAGGAACAGGAGAAAATATGTAAATTACCTAATAATGAATTGGAACTTTATTCTTAGGAACATTTTTTTTAACTGTCAATAAATGATGCCCCATTTTTAGAACATTTTTGTGTGCTCTAACCCTATTACAGATTCAATTGCATGCGATCAATGCCAACAAGAGTATTGGTCAAATCCTCACAGGGATGCCTGTGTCAAGAAGGAAATCGAATATCTGTCTTATGATGAAATTATGGGAATTTTACTAACAACTATTTCTGCCATTGGTACATTTATGACTGTAATAATAGCAATCATATTCTTTAAATATAAAAATACCCCAATAGTCAGGGCCAATAACTCTGAGCTGAGCTTCCTGCTGCTCTTTGCATTGGCTCTGTG